>NW_027555847.1:159424981-159737481 GCF_003287225.1 Phascolarctos cinereus | reverse complement strand
GCCAGATTTGAACTCACAAAGATGAGTCTTTCTCATTCTAGGTGCAGCACTCTATCCACTGCATCATTCAACTGCCTGCCAGGGACTCAAGAAGGCTTACGAGAGTCTTACTTCAAATCACCATTGATCAGAGAAATGCAAATTAAACATGTATCAGAGTGTATAATGTGATAAAAAAGGAAAATGTTGGATGTTGGAGGGGGTGTGGGAAAACTGGGACACTAATGCATTGTTAATGGAGTTGTGAACTGATCTAACCATTCTGGAGAGCAATTTGGAACTATGCCCAAAGGGCTATAAAGCTGTGTATACCCTTTGATCCAACAATACCACTGCTAGGTCTGTATCCCAAAGACATCCAGAAAGGGGAAATGTCCTATTTGTACAAAAATATTTATAGCAGCTCTTTTTGTGGTAACAAAGAATTGGAAATCAAAGGGATGTCCATGAATTGGGGAATGGCCAAACAAGCTGTGGAATATGATTGTAATAGAATATTATTGTGCTATAAGAAATGACAAACAGGATGATTTCAGAAAACCCTGGAAAGACTTACATGAACTGCTGCATAGTGAAGTGAACAGAACCAGGAGAACATTGTACACAGTAACAGCAATATTGTTAGATGAAAAACTGTGAATGACTTAGCTATTCTCAGCAATACAATGATCTAGGACAATCCCAACGGACTAATGATGAAGCATACTATCTACCTCCAGAGAAAGAACTGATATTGATTGAATACAGACTGAAGCATGCTATTTCACTTTCTTTCATTCATTTTTTCTCTTTTATTCAAATCTTCTTGTACAAAATGACTAATATGGAAATGTTTTACAGAATTGCAGATGTATAACCTATATCTGATTGCTTACTGTCTCAGGGAGGGGGGAGGAGAAGGAGGGAAGAATAGAATGTGGAACTCAAAACTTTAAATAAAAATGTTTAAGAAAAGATTTTTATAAAAAGATGAATAAAAGTTGCTAAGGATGGCGATGAACTAGGGACCAGAAAAAAAAAAGGATCTTAGTTCATAGGACTTAATGAAACCATTTCATTTTACAGATGAGGAAACAGATCTAAAGACATTAAATGACTTGACCAAAGGTCATGCAGGTAGTGTCTATCAGAGGTGGGATTTAAAACTAGGTCCTCTGACTCCTGAGTCACTGTTGCTTCCTTCTGTACCATGTGATCATGAGTCCAACCCCTTCATTTTACAGATGAAGAAATTGAGGTCCAGAGAGAAGTGACTTGTCCAAAGTCACATAGACAGTAAGTACTGGACTAAGGATTCAAACTCAAGTCTTCTAACTCTAAATTCAAAATTCTTTCCACTATACTGTGTTTGATTTAACAAAATATAGGGAGCTTTGTAGGTTTTTGACTGAAAGGGATTCAGGAGAAGGGGTGAAAGCAGGTAGTCTTGGGACAATGAACCATCTTTCAACCTTTGACAATTTTTTTTTCAAATCTAGGTTCTCTAGTGCCTTTCTCCTTATTGTCAAGATCTAAATACCTTCCAGGTACACCTATATTTTAGAGCTGCCTCTCTAGGGATTAACTGTTAGGTTGCCTAGATCTGCCACATTCAGTGAGCAGTGAGCAAAACATCATGGACACTGATGAGGGGTTCCTGAGGTTGGAGCTCTTCCTGAAGCATTTGTATGTGGGCAGCCACTGGAGGCAAATAGCTAACTCATCTGTACGGTGCTTCCAAAGACCCACTCTTCCCTTGTCTTGTATATCTGGATGTCTGACCTCTTATTCCTATAGGCTAATCCAGGGGTGGGGAACCTGTGGCCTTGAGGTCACATGTCGCCCTCTATGTCCTTGGGTGCAGCCTTTTGACTGAGTCCAAGTTTAAAACACAAATCCTTTTATTAAGGAGATTTGCCCTGTGAAGCTTGGATTCAGTCAAACGGCTATGCTTGAGGACCTAGAGGGCCACATGTGGCCTCCAGGCCTCAGGCTTCCTACCCCTGGTAATCTTTCTTCCATGTGGAACTGCACTCAGTAATGTTAACCTGGCATCTGCAGTCATGACAATGGATGGAGTAAGGATAGGAACTAGACCTATGATTTTCTTGATATAAAGAGCTACCAGATGGGGAAACTTCTTGTACCAATGTAACTTTTATGCAACTGATAGTCTTAGGGGGACAGTTAGGTGGTGCAGTGGTTAGAGTGTTATGCCTGGAGTCAGGAGGACTCATCTTTGTGAGTTCAAAGCTGGCCTCAGACACTTACTAGCTGTGTGAACCTGGGCAAGTCACTTGACTTGTTTGCCTCACTTCCTCATCTGAAAAATGAGCTGGAGAAGGAAATAGCAAGCTACTCCAGTATCTTTGCAAAGAAAATCCCAAATGGAGTCAAGAAGAGTCAGATGCAACTGAAAATGACTGAACAATGACGACAACAATGGTCTTTGAGAGTTGCCTAGAGTACTGAGAGGTTAATTGACTTCCCCAGAGCCATACAGCCAGTATGTATCAGAAGCAGAAATTGAACGTCATTCTTTCAGGCTGCAAGGCCAGTTCTCTGGGTACTCTAACACACTGGTTGCCTCTCTCTGTGGTCATAAAATCACTAAAGAAAAATCTCCCTTGTTATTCTGGGCAAGGGGAATTTCCATCAAGTAGTTATTACCACAGTCTTCCCCAGGAGACCTCACTACCTCCCTTATACAAGACACTACTTCACTTCATTGACCCACTTTTCAGCCCAATACAAATGTGCCCATGAGAATAGGGCATCAGGGCTGTTTTAAAATTCACTAGGAAAGGCAACATTTTCTCCCAAAAGATTCTAACATTACCTTGTTAGTGTTGAATATTCAGGGCTCCAATTACAGCATAAAAGAGCTATTGTACAAAAAGAGATCATCAATGGGATTGGTAAAGAGGAGACACCTCCACTGCTCATGGGCGATCTGTCTAATTCAACCCTTCTTATGTGCTATAAATAGACAGTATGGCATAGCAGAATGTTGGATTTGGAATCAGGAAGACATGGGTTCACCTCATGCCTCATGGGCAAGTCACTTAACCTTTTTTAGCCTCAGTTTCCTCATATGTAAAATGGGAATAATAATCCCCTTGGTACCTATCTCACAGGGCTGTTGTGAGGGCTCAAATTAAGTAGAAAAACATAGCATGTCCCAGAAGTCTTTGTGCAGCTTTAAGCTTGGATGTTAAGCTCTTTGCCAATCTTGAAGTGTCATGTAAAAACCATAATAATGAACTTTTGGAATTATACATTAATGATTTAAAGTGGTAGGTGAAGAAGATGGCCATTCATTCCCCATGAATCTGGAAAGGTTTCATGGAGGTGGTGCCATTCCACAAGTCTTTCTTCAGATGAAGAAGAGACCTCGACAGGTTGAGCAAATGAGTCCCCCATGACATGTCTCCAAGACATGGGGAAGGAGGGAGGAGTGCGAAGACATTCACTATGTGGCACTGGGCAAGTCATGAGCTTTCAAGGATCAGAATATCATAGAGGTAGAGCTTGAAGGACCTTAGAGGTCATCAAGTCCAGCCTTAATTTTACAAATGAGTAAACTGGGACCTAGAAAGGCTAGATGACTGGCCCAAAATCACACAGTCAGTAAACGTCTGAGACAGGATTCTAATCCATATCTTCCTTGTTCCAAGTCCAGAGCTCAAGCTGCTCTGTTCAGTAAGCCCATAGTAACCACTTGCTCTGTTCTAGTCACTGTATATCATCACTTTACCATAAGTTTCCTCCTCTATAAAGTGAAGAGGTTGGATGTGATGATTTGTAAGGCTGCTTCCATCTTTTATATTTTATGTTCTAGACAGAATATAAATGGGAATGAGACAGTCAAGTGCTTTTTCAATGGAGCACCAAATGTTAGATTTTGGAGCAATTCTGAATTATGCAACCATTGAAAAGGCAACACTATGGGGTGTCCCCAATAAATGGAATCATATGGAATACATAATAATAACTAATTTTTGTTTTTATGTCAGAGTTGATTGAAAGAGAACAAATATACAAGAAAAATAGTTCCTTTTATCTGGGCTATGCTGTAGTTTGTCTGCAAAGTCAGTGACAAAGATGTGTTTTCTCCCCTTTATTAGTTTGTAATTGAAAACAGCCAGAAGTTGAGGTGCTATCATTAGAATATTCAGAGTTGGAATGAGGATAGGGGAGAAGGCAGATAATCAGACAGACTTTCAGTTAACAGCTGAGAGTATTACCTATGATGTATCCCTTTCACAAGGAGATCTGGATTTCTCTATCATTATGGGGTCATAAAAGTGCATTGGAAGGCCAGAGGGAAATATGACAATGGGCTGTTCCACATCAATGCTTCAAGATGAAGCTATCCAAAGGGTAGGCACTTAATAGAAATGGCAGACACTGAGCCATCCGCACTCCCTTGTCTGTTTCAACTTTAGGGCCACATTTGTGAAGGAGCTGGCTAGAATTGGAGAGTGGGATAGGGTTCAGTCTGCAGTTGGAATTACAAACTCATTTTTGACCTATGTTGGAGTTAGTTTCACTCCCTTCTGCTTGGCTAATTCCTCAGCTAATATCCCTCTGTGGGGTTCAATAGTACTGACCCAAAAGTGCCCTGCTAATGCTGGCAGCATCTTCCTGGATCCTGTGTCTTAGTAGGGCTTTAGGATCCTCCAACCCGCATGTGGCCTGGCCCAATATCTGCTAAGCTGATCTTTGGAGAGACCATGGGGACACTTGCATCTTTCATACTTTATCTATTGTTCTTAGTGGAAATCTGCCAACTGGGCATCATTTTCAATATGAGGGTAATCAGCCCGTAGAGGATCATGGGCCAGGTGGGATTCTTTCAGTCTCACCACTAATTTATTCAACACACATCTAAGTGCCTACGATATGCAAAGAACAATGCTAGGCACTGGGGATGATACAGAGGTAAACAGGACATTATATCTCCTGATGGGTCACAGTCAATGACCTTGTGGGAAAGATTCATGCACAGCCAGAGTGGCAGGAACCCAATCACTGCCAAGACTCCTTCTCCAAAGAGTGAAATCCATCTGCCAAACAGTTCTCTCTCTACCTTCTGAAAACAGTCAGGGAGCTCAGCCCTCCTACACCCCCCACCAGCCACATTCTCTCTAATTTTTTATGTATGAACAGATGAGCACATTGCATTGAGAAACAGGCTATGAATGCTGAATATGTGTGAAGAGAGCTGAGTTTAACACATCCCCCCTAAATCTTATCTTTTCCCAAGGAAGCATCCGTAGTTTATGACCCAAATACTGATTTGACAATGCTTCCAGACCTTTTTTTTTTTTTTAGCATCCTTTCACTTCCTCTGGACATGCTTCCTTTTGTCAAAATCTATAAAAATGTAGCAAGCTGAACACAGTACTCTAAGTCTGACCGGGATAGAGTACAGGAAGCCCTTTGCTGACTTGGGAATTTTTTACTAGCACAACCTAAGATTACATTAGCTTTTCCTGCTACTGTGTCACTCCGTTGGCTTATGTTAAGCTTGTGGTCAATTAACCCCCCCAGATCTTTTTCACATGAACTGCTGCCAAGCCACGTCTCCCCCATCCTGTACTTGTACTATTGATTTCTTTGAACCTAAATGCAGGACTTTATATTTATCTCTATTAGATTTCATCTTGGTTTCAGTCCAAAATTCCAGTCACTTGAGATCCTTTTTTGAACATTGATTATGTCATCTTTGCTGGGAGCTCTCCCTTCCAGTTTCATGTAATCTAAATATTTGATGTCTGCTATCTCTGTCTTCATCCAAGTCATTGAGAAAAATGTTAACTAGGAAAGCACCAGGGATAGAATATTGTGTCATGCCACGAGGGACATTTCTCCAACGTGACACAAAGTCACTGAATAAACTCTCTGTGTTTGATTCTTCAACTACCTTTGAACCTGTATTAGGTTGTTGTTCAGTTGTTTTCAGTCATGTCTGACTCTTCATGACCCCATTTGGGGTTTTCTTGGCAAAGATACAGGAGCAGCTTGCCATTTCCTTCTTCAGTGCATTTTACAGATGAGCAAACTGAGGCAAACAGGATTAAGTGACTTGCCCAGGGTCACACATTTAATAAAGTATCTGAGGTCAGATTTGAAATTGGGTCTTCCTGACTCCAGGTCTGGTGCTCTGTCCATTGTACCACCAAGCTGCCTGTATTATATAATTATACAACTACATTAAAATGTTAAATTCCTACTTGTAGTGGGGTGGTAGCCATGAAACTTGAGAAGATGGGATGGATGAAAGAGAAGCTGTAAAAGTTCAAGACCTGATAACTAATTGTATATGAGAAGTGGAGAGGGAAGAGGTGATGATAGCCCCAAAGTTAAGAAGCTGAGAGTTAGGGTGAATGGTAATGCCATAGAGAGAAATAGTAAAGTCAAAAAGAGAAGCAGATTTAGGGAGAAAGATCACAAGATTGTAGATGGAGAGCTGGCACAAACCTGAGAGGTCATCTAGTTCAACCCTATCATTTTATAGATGAGGCGTAGGGAAGATGCCCAAGGTCACACAGGTTTAAATGTCAGAGGTGGGATTTGAACCCAGGTCCTTTCCCTCCAGAGTCTAGACTCCAGTGCTCTTTCAAGATAAGCTTTCAAACTGAATGATCATTTAGAGTTGACTGCAAAGTGTTTAGAAGTTCTATGTCACAATAACTAAGAGATTTACTAAAGGTTATATTTTTGTCCTAAGAAAACAACCACTTTCTAAAAGATTACAGGGGGGGAAAAGCACTCTTCATAGCCTTAAGGATCCTCATTCTTTTAGGTGATGAGACTCCATTGGGTTGATAGTCCCTCATTCCATTCCCATATCAGCACAGTACCTCAGCCTGGACTGAGAGGAAGAGAGAGAAGTAGAATCTTTGCCTTTTCTCCTATCCTGACTTGCCTGGCTCAGATCCTGTTCTCCATAGGTCCCATCATGGTTATAGAAATATGGCCACAGGAGTATAAGGGAAAAGGGAAAAAATGATTAAGAGAAGATAAGGTAACAACAGGGATAGAGTAAAAAAAAGAGGCTGAGAAAGAAAATAATGAGTAAAAATAAGATGGAGAGAAATTCAAAAGTAGTAATTATAACTTTGAATGCAAATGGATGTTTATAGCAGCTCTCTTTGTGGTGGCAAAGAACTGGAAACTGCAGGGATCCTCATCAATTGGGGAATGGCTGAACAAGTTGTGACATATGATTGTGATGGAGTACTACTGTGCTATAAGAAATGATGAGCTCAATGATCTTAGAAAGGCATAGAAAGACTTGTATGAAGTGTGAAGGTGAAGAGCAAAGTAAGCAGAACCAAGAGAACGCTGTATACAGTAGTAGCACTATTGTTGTGAGAACGACTTTGAGTGACTAAGTCATTCTGACTTGTAAATATACAAATTAAAAATAAAGGACATTTGAAGAATGATGCTATCTGCATCCACAAAAAGAACTGATAAATGGAAGTGTGTATAGAATAATTTCATGTGTATATATATGTGTGTGTGTGTACATATATGTACATATATACATATATATTTACACATACATACAAATTTATATACACACACATGCCTATTTGTGTCTAATGGTAGCCATCTCTAGGGTGGGACAGAGAAAAGAAGAAAAAAAGAAATTTACATGATAATTTTATTATATATAAGTATATATATATATATATATATAAAGGTATACGAGTTGTACATATAGATTTTCAGTTTCATGTGCAATTTTTTTTATTATACTATTTTATGGAAATGTTTGCTTTATTCCATAAATGAAAAATAAAATAAATGTTTTAAAAAAGAGAAATTTCCTGAGTACTTGTATGTGCAAAACCTTGTGCTAAGTGCTATGGGGGATAGAAGAATACACAAGATGAAGTCTTTGTCTTCAAGAAGCTTATAGTTCACTTTGTTAGACCAACATCTATAGAAGTGTAATAGTGGATTTTTTTACAAAAGCAATATTTACTTTAAATGGTATAATTACAATTACACAAACTTACTTCCCCAACATATGGGAAGCATAATCCCCCTTCTCCTTTACACCACCACAGTCTCTGGGGAGAGGAAGGGGGTTAGGTATAGTTTAGTTTGGTTCTTAGTAAGAGTAATCCCAGTCCCAAATCCAAAACCCTCCTGAGGCTCTGGTCCCCAGAACCCTGCCTTCTCAGGGCTTCCATTACAACAAGGCCTAAGCACACCACCCCACCTATAATACAGGCTTCAAGGTCTCCATGGTTCAAACCCTGTGAGGATCACCTCCAGCCCTTGAATCTGAGGAGTGCAGACACCTTCATGGCAATTTCTCAGAGCTGGATTAAAAGACAGATAATCAAGGAAAGGCAAGTCCAGCCCCTTCATGAATTCAGTTCTTGGTGCACACACTAGGTGAAATACAGCCAACTAGATGGTGGAAAAGAGAGCAGAAAAAGAGCAAGCAGCTCTTTCACCTCTTTTAAAGAGGCAAGTAACCAATCAAGGAAACCATGTGGTAGGGACTCAGCCAGGCACCTCCAGGTTAGCCAAATTCTGCATATTCAAAAGGCCAGCTCAGGTGTTTCTTTGTTTGCTTTGTTTAATCCTTTGCAGTCATGTCCAAGTCTTTGTGCCCCCTTTGGGGATTTTCTTTGCAAAGATACTGGAGTCGTTTGTCATTTCCTTCTCCAGGTCATTTTACAGATTAGGAAACTGAGGCAAACAGAGTTTGCCCGGGGAACACATAGCTACTAAGTGTCTGAGACTGGAGTTGAACTCAGTCTTCCTGACTCGAGGCCCAGAACTCTATCCACTGAGATCACCTAGCCCCTCAGCCTACAGAAGGTCAAATAACAATGTGAAAACCAACTAATGGCTTTGCAGAACAAAATCAAGACACAGTTAACTGCCAACTCAGCATTATTGATACTAGATGGTGAAGGAGTTGAAAGGAGACAGGGATTACTGGGACTGAGATCTGAGAAATGGATGAGCATAAGAAATTATTTATTAATTTACCTATATGATCAACTGATCTGTAGTCAAAGTGGCATTATGTAGCAGAGTGATATACTTGAAGTCAGGAAGACCTGAGTTCAGATCTTGCCTCTGAAACTTTCTAGATATATAGGTCAGAACAAGTTACTTAATCTTTCTAAGCCTCAGTTTTATCATCTGTAATGTGGGGATAATAGCACCTGCCTCACAGTATTATTAAGATCCAATGAAATAATGTCCAAAAAACTCTTAGCAAAGAAAAAGCACTATATCCCATCCATTGTCACCATCATCACATCTGTTATATTGGAATTGTCCTTTTAATTCTCCATACAGTCCAAATTAATTGGATGATTATCCACTCCTCCCTTGGCATTACATAGACCCAATTTTGCTCACATGTGTCAGTGGATGAGCATATAAGTATAGTTTTAAAATACGAAAATATCAGAAAACTGAATTGACACTTGAATTCTCCATAGCTTTGGGGGTACTGTTGTTAGAGGCCATAAGTCAAGGAGAAACATGTAACTGTGATCATGTTCCATAAAGGCTTGACTTCATTCACTGCTGAAGTTCTCAGTGGGAGGTGGACCTCAGAATACTCTCCTGATTGGCCCTATTGTCTAACAAACATCCCAATAAGGAAGAGAAGGCAAGAGGTGAGAGGAGGTGGGTTGGGCTCTGGACCCTGGGCTCTGAGCCAGGCTGGGCTGGCCTGGTTCATCAGTTTGGAACTCAGGCCATGGGTGAGACACAAAGGGGAAACAAACACCAACTCTTTGGCTTGAAAACATAACTGTAATTTTCTCCTTGGCAGAGAAATGCTGCTACCAATACAGCCATTTCACTTGTTCCTGTTCTTTTTAATTAAATGAACTTTTAGAAAGCTGTTCAGTTCTCTTAAGAGAAAATACAGTCACTAATAAAACCCCTCATTATTGTGACATAGAACTTTCAAAGTGCTTTGCAGTCAGGGAAGCATTCTGGACTTGCCAACGTTCTACTCTGATACATGACCTGTGGACTGGGTGAAGTGAGCTCCTGGTGCCAGACAATAGAGCAATTCATTCTTGGCAGTAACTACTCCCAAATGAAAGCTTGGGCCCCTCTTTTTACCCTTTGTTTGTATGTGGCTCAAGGAGGCAGTCTCAATGTACCTTCCTTATGACATGTCCCCAAGAATTTTACGTCTCAAGAGAGCAGAAGTGGTTCAATGTGCCCTTAGATCTCCAGCCGGCCCCAGTCATACTCTACATTCCACCTTAATCATCTTCGAGGGAAGAATGGTTCAGTGAAAAGTCCCCTACTGGGACAGCTAGGTGGTGCAGTGGATGGAGTACCTGCCCTGAAGTCAGGAGAACCTGAGTTCAAATCTGGCTTCAGACACATAACACTTGCTAGCTGTGTGACTCGGGGCAAGTCACTTAACCCCAATTGCCTCACCCAAAAGAAAAAGAAAAGTCCCTTACCCCCTTCCAGCTCTGGAACTGTAGTCTAATCAATATTGCTGGAGACTGAGATCTGAGAAATGGATGAGCATATGAAATTATTAATTAATTTACCAATATGATTAATTGATCTGTAGCCAAAGTGGCATTATGTAGCAGAGTGATATACTTGAAGTCAGGAAGACCTGAGTTCAGATCTTGCCTCTGAAACTTTCTAGATATATAGGTCAGAACAAGTTACTTAATCTTTCTAAGCCTCAGTTTTATCATCTGTAATGTGGGGATAATAGCACCTACCTCACAGCATGACCTGTGGACTGGGTGAAGTGAGCTCCTGGTGCCAGACAGCAGAGCAATTCATTCCGGGCAGTAACTGCTAGAAAGGACATAATCAGCTCACCAGTTCTGTAACTTCTCGGACCCAGATGCTCCCCTCCTGAGGCACCATTTCCCTATACATGTTGTCTCTCCCTAGAAAAATATAAGCTCCTTCAGTGTGGGGGCTGTGATCCTTTTGTATTTGTATTCTCCATGCTTTGCACAAAGTAAGCACTTAAACATGTTTTCATTCGTTGATTTATTCATTCAGAGGTCAGGACATGGGATCCACAAATCGGAACAGGGCAACCAAAGCTTTGACCAGGAGATGGATTTTCCTCAGGGCAGGAAATCTAGAGGGCTGCTTATAGCTCTCTTACTTCCCTTAGGAATAAGGTAGGGGTGAAGCCCGGTGTTTGGGTGGGAGTAGAGCTGGTGTTGGGAAAAGTTGGGGATGGCGATTGGATGGTGAGGAGCAAAGAAGAGTGGAATCAGGATCCTCCTGGAAGGAATAGCTCCATTCTCTTCTAGGGACCACTGGTGAAGGATAGGCTATGGTCCTTCTGGTCCAAAATGAGGAGGAGGGCTCAGTAGAGTTAAGATCACTATACTCTTGGCTTTGCGCCCCAACAGCACCTGAGTGCCTTTTCTTTTATTATTGTTGGCCTTAGCTACAACACTTTGGATACCTCTTGTCTGAGCTGAAGTCCAGAGATAGGATAGGAGTAGCAATCCTTAAAACTCCCTGCTGAGATCAAGGTAGGCAGCTGGACAAAGGGAAAGAGAGGAGGGGAAAGTGAAGCATTGTCCTTCTCCAAGTGGGTGTTCCAGTGGGACCTCAGCCTTCTGTTACCCTTCCAGTTCTGGCCTTGGACCCAGCCTAGACCTAGGGAGAGGAAATGGAGGGGATGGCAGGCTTGGACTTGGCATGAATCCAGGACCTACACCACTGCAGAGGCAACATGGTGGGGTGAAAAGAGAACTGAGCTTGGAGCCAGGAAGCTCTGGGTTAAATCCTCCCTCAGCCACTTAACAGATGTATGACCCTAGGTAAGTCACTGATCCTCTCTGGGCTTTTATTGTTTGTCAGTAAATTGAAGGCATTGGGCTACATGACCTCTTAGGTCCCTTTCCTGAGACTGAGCCTTCCAAAAGTTGGGGGTGGGGGGGGTGAAGAGAGGCACTGAGGCCGGTAGTCATCCCAGGGGAAACACCATATGGCCTATAATGATGGTCTCTTTTCTGCTGTCTCTTCTTCCCCACAGACAGGGTGGAGTGGGCAGATAATAATAATAGCTAGCATTTATATAAGTAATATCATTTGAGCTTCCCATCAACCCTGTGGGGTAGGAGCTCATTATCTCCATTTAACAGAGGAAGAAGCTGAGATGGAGAGGTTAAGTACTTGCTTGGGGTCACCCAGCTAATAATTATCTAATGTAGAATTAGAATTCAGGTGATTATGACTCCCAGTATAATGCTCTAGCTGCTTCCCATCTTACTGTCTAGGAGATAAGCTCCTATTCTAACCACCCAGGGCTGGACCTCACCCACCATCATCTTGGAAAGAGAACAGTGAGTCCCCAGGGTTAATTTTGCATGCCAACTGGAATAAGAGTGGCAGAGGGCAGAGGGCAGAGGTAGGTAGGTGGGAAAGTATCCAACTTTCCTCCCTCCTGCCCCCATATACCTGCACCCTGGACAGGCCATATATGACCTGACACCTAGTTAGCAAGAATAATCATTTAAAATAGAGAGCAATTGACCGATTTATTTCCTCCTCCATAACCAAAGTCCTGCAAAAAGCTTTCTGTATTCCTTTCCCTCACTTCTCAAGTCCTTGTAATCAGGCTTCCATTTGCAACCACTCAAATGAAATTCTCTCTTTAAAATTATTAAAGATTCTTTAACTGTGAATGATCCTTTCTCAGTCTTCATCCTTCTTGATTGTGATGCAGCTTTTGACACTGTTGACCATTTCCTGAATACTCCCAGCCTCAGTTTTCATGGTACTGCTCTCTCCTGGGAATCCTCTCACCTATCTGACCTCTGCTCATACCCCCTTTACTGGATCATCAGCTATGATCCTTCCTTTAACTGTACCTATCTCACCCTGTACCCCCCAGCTGAGTTTCTGTCCTAGGTCCTCTTCTGACTTGACCCTCTTTTTCTTGTCAATCTCATCTGTTCCTGAAGACTCACTTATCATTTCTTTGCCAATGATCCCTAAAGCCCCAATCTCTCTCTAGAGCATCAGTCCTCCATCTCCAAGTGAGTACTGGATATATTTAACTGGTTGTCATTCAGACATCTCAAATTCACCATGCCTAAAACAGAATTCACTATCATTCCCATTCTACTTCTCAGCCCTCTCCCTCCTCTAAACTTCCTGTTTCTATTGAGGGCAACAACACCCTTCCAGTCACACATTTGCAATTTCAGTGTCATCCCTGACTAATCTCTCTGCCACATCTTCTTTATCTAGTCAGTTGTCAAGTCCTATTAATTCTACCTCCTTAACATCTCTTGCATCAATCCCCTTCTCCCCACTACCACTCTAGAGTTTGTCCCTTCACTATTTCTCATCTAGACTATTCTAATAATTTCCTAATTAGACTACCTTCCTGACTCATCCTCCCCATAACTGCCAACATAGTTTTTGAAAAACACAATTCTGACCCTGGCACTCGCTGGTCCAAGAACTTCCAAGGACTGTCATTGCCTCTGGGCGTACTCCTTATCTTGACATTTCATACCTTCCATGGTCTGACTCCAGCCTACATTTCAGGCTTATTTTATGTTATTTTCCTTCATACACATGATATTCTAGCCAGCTAAGTTACTTGTGGCTCTCCCATCAGAATTCCAGTTTCCCCCATCCATGCATAAGCATGTCCCCCATCCCTAGAATGCACTCCTTCCTGTCACCTTAGAATTCCTAGCTTCCTTCAAATTTCAGCTCATGTGCTATACCTCCCCCCTCCCCAAGGGGTAAGGAAACTGAAGCCTAGAAGTTAAGTTATTTGCTTTGGGTCATAATCTAGTAAGTGGATTCAAACCCAGATCTTCCTGGCAACAAGCTAGCCATCATACCATGGTGTCTCTCATTTTACTGTTGAGGAAACTAAAGCTGAGAGAGGTAAAGTACTTGTCTAGGGTCACTTGTACAAGATAAGCAAGTGGAGGATCTGAAATTTGAACCCAGCAGACTTCTGACTTCAGTAGTCTTCTTATTATGTTCGCAACATCATGAACTTCCATTTGGAGAAGCATGCCCCATCCCCCATAATGCTCTCTTCAAACCCAGATCAGCCTATGATGCCCCAGCCCACCTCTCTGTTTTGCCCCCTATGAAGGTACCTTCCTTCCTCTACTTTTCAACTCCTTTTTATGTGTTGTCTTTCCCCACTAAATGTAAGCTTCTTGAGGCCAGGGACTGTCTTTCTTTTTTCCTACATTTTTATTCCTAGCACTCAGCACAGCACATGTCTTTAATAAATTCTCTGTCTCTCTGTCTCTGTCTCTCTCTGTCTCTAACTCTCTCTCTCTCTCTCTCTCTCTCTCTCTCTCTCTCTCTCTCTCTCTCTGTCTCTCTCTTTGTCTCTCTCTCTGCCCTCTCCCCATCTTTATTTCTCTGTCTCTGTGTCTCTCTTTGCCCCCACTACACCACTATGGCCTCATCTTGTACTAAACAAGCCTCTGCTCCCCATAGCAATCATGAAGGATCTCACTGGAGGGAACAGTATTACTATCCTTGGCTCACCAGAATTCTAAACACAAGATAGAACAACAAAGGTTTGGTGTGTAAATCAATTCCTAATTTTTAAAAGCTGCTGTAGTAGAATTGGACATATCACTAATCCTTATAAGGTCTGGAGTTAGAAAAAGAAAAATGGTTGATTTGCTTGGATTGTCTCAGGTCTGAAGATGTGGGAGCTGTTTTAGGAGTAGTTAGACCATCAACGAATGTCAGAGGAGAATAGAAATGACAACTGCTATTTGGTATAGTGACAAGAATGCTTGATTTGGAGTCTGAGGACCAAGGTTCAAATCTTACAGTTTCATCATTCTTAGGCCTCAGCTTCCTCATCTGTAAAACAAATAAGGAGGCAGTACTGACCTAGACTTCTAAAGTCTCTTCCAGATCTAGATTCTATTTTTCTTATTGATAGCTTTGACTCTATTCATGGAATATGGATAGCCAGTACTCTGCATGAGAATAAAGGAGGACTGTCTTCTTTGGGGACAAGGTGCCACAGTGGATAGCGTGCCAGACCCAGAGGTAGGAAGACCTGAGTTCAAATCTGGCCTCAGACACTTACTAGCTGTGTGACCCTGGGCAAGTCACTTAACTCTGTTTGCCTCAGTTTCCTCATCTGTAAAGCTAGAGAAGAAAATGGCAAACCCCTCTAGTATCTTTGCCAAGAAAACCCCAAATGAGGCTACAAAGAGTTGGACACAATTAAAAGGACTCCACAAGAACATGAAGCTTCAGCTGCTTTTGCTTAACTTTATTTGGAATGACAATGAAGTCAAAATAAAAGTTATCAGTAGAACTTTAAAAAAAGTATTTGTGATATCTTTTTTTAAGAATTGAAATGCTGGCAAAGACCAGTCTAAAATAAAGGGTGTTTCTTCACTGAATAGGTAATTCAGAACTTGAGGAAGTAAAAAAAAAAAAGACTCACCTATGTTGTCAATCAGTCAATGAACAAGCACTTATTAAGTGCTTACTGTATTCCAGGCACTATTCAAAGTGTTGGGGATACAAGGAAAGGCAAGAACAGTGCCTCCCCTCAAGGAATTTACACTCCAATGGGGGAGACATATATATATCTATGTATATATACAGGATACATAGTGGGGAAGACATTTAGTTGTTGTTCAGTTTTAGTCATACACAACTCTTTTGGGGTTTTCTTGGCAGAGATACTGGAGGGGTTTGCCATTTTTTTTTCTTCAGCTTATTTTAGGGATAAGGAAATGGAGGCAGACAGGGGTAAGTGACTTGCCCCGGGTCACACAGCTAGTACATGTCTGAGGCCAGATTTGAACTTGGGTCTTCCTGACTCCAAGCCTGGTGGTCTCTCTACTGCACCACTTTTCTAGGTTAACTGTAACACCTCCAGCAAAAGGTGATACTTGAACTTGAAGAAAGCCAGGGATTCTAAGAGGAAGAAGGGGATGAGAGCATTCCAGGAATGGAACACAGCCAGACATCTACAGGGAGCTAGTGGATTGACCCAGTGAAGGTAAGAGAAGGTATTAGATCATGACCTACTTACCCTCCATGGGGCTTCTTGCTTCTAGGAAGACTTGCTTGAGAGGAATTACCCTCAGAGAGGTGATGCAGCAGCCTGGGGTCCATAGAAAGATCTGAGTGCATCTTGTCCAATATGAGCCAGAGGCATACATATAGGAAACAGTACTGCATAGAAGGAAAAGCCTTCGTAAATAAGTAACTTCTCTTTTAATTGCCAAATATCCATGTAGAAGCCTGATGGTTTCCCAAATATTGGCTGATGTGCCCAGAATTTCTCCTCACAAAACTTTTTGGTGCATTGGCTCAAATAGGACAAACAGAGAGGGTTTCTCTGTCTTGGAAATAAACTAAAAATATCTCAAAGGGCTAAGTATCAACTGAGATTACTTATTGGCACAGTGAAACCTCCTTGTTTGAAATGGTTGCCCTGGATAATTGAATTGAGGATCAATCCTCCAAGTGCCATAGTTTGGAAAACATTTTTTTTTTGGTGGAAGTCATATTGTAATAGAGTTCATGCTTCCTTTTCTTAGTAGAAAGAGTACATTTCTTTTTTTTTTTTTCATTTATTTATTTAAGTTTGCAATATTCACTTTTATAAGATTTTGAATCCTAAGCTTTCTCCCTACCCCTCCCCTCCCTTCCCCTCTCCTCAAGACAGCATGCAATCTGATATAGGCTATACATATACATTCATATTAAACATATTTTCAGATTAGTCATGTTGTAAAGAAGAATTAGAAACAATGGGAGAAACCATAAGAAAGAAGAAACAAACAAAGAAAGAAGAAAGTAAATAGTATCCTTCAATCTGCATTCAGACTCCATAGTTGGTTTATTTTTTTTCTGGATGTGAATAGCATTTTCCATCATGAGTCTTTTGGAGTTATATTAGATCCTTGAATTGCTGAGAAGAGCTAAGTCTATCAAAGTTAGTCATCACACAAGGTTGCTGTTACTGTGTATAATGTTGCTGTTACTGTGTACAATGTTATCCTGGTTCTGCTCACTTCACTTAGCATCAGTTCATGTAAGTCTTTCCAAATTTTTCTAAAGTCCACTTGCTCATTATTTCTTATTTCCGTAATAGTATTCCATTATATTCATATACCACAACTTGTTCAGCCCACATTACTGATGACTCAGTCACCATTATGAACACAAGTGAATATTACTATGACTATAACTTAAGAAAACATTGGGCTTTTGGTGAACACGTATTATGACCCTAAGAGATTTTATGTTCCTCTAATGCACAGTCTATGGGTAGCAGTATTTGGGAAAATCCCCAGGTAGGGGAAAGGAAATCGCTCCTTGAGGCAGAGGAAGTAGGGTCCAATTTGAGAAGAATACAAGAATAAACTGAAAAGTCAGGACAGAGAGGTACCAGAGTATCAACAGAGTGCTAAAAATCCAGGCAACTAAGGTGAACAGGAAGACCAGTGACTGGTGCAAAAGATTCAGGTTGGAAAATCCTGTTGAAATCAGGAAGCCAAGAAGCTATTTGTATCACTCAATCTCATTTACCAAATCTCTTTTCCTTTTATGACAGCTTCTGATGACTTCCTTCTCCTTCACCTATTTGGACATGCTTGAATGTTCAAGAATTGGGTTTGCTATTCCATACTCTGCCCTATTCCCCTCTACTCCTGTGAGACCACAGAATTTCAAAGTTGGAAGGAATCTTAGAGGTCATTTGTAGTCAATTTGTGTTTAACCATGAATACCTTCTCTAAGAGGATAATATCAGAGATATGCAGGAAATAGCTTCTTTTAAAAATCTCTATCAACTTTTTTTCCCCACTTGCCTCATTCTCTTCCAAGTTGAGTAAAGGGTTTACAACCTCGTTATGTCCTATGAAGCATGCCTTTGTGGAATATTTGAATTAAAGACTGAAGCATCCTTAACCCCAAGTTGTTTTCTTACCCTCTGTGACATTTTCTTCTTTACTGTCTTTATTAGTGGCCTTTGGTTTATCCAAAGAGATCAAGACATTGTCTTTTATTATTGGTATCACCAGTGCAATGTTCTGTGTTAACTTCCTTGTCAGCTTGAAACCAGTCTTTTATGTCATTTACGTTATTTTGCTTCATGGGATTTGTGGAGCAATGTGACATAGCAGAAAGAATGGACCTGAAGTCAGAGAATGTGGCCTAGAGCCCTGGCTTTGACACTATTGGTATGACTGAGCAAGTCGATTCATGGCTTTGAGACTCAGTCTTTCCATCTGTAAAATGGGGATAATAATAATAGCTAATATCTAATGTTTGCTAATAGCAATTAAATTATATTTGCTAATTATAATTAAATCATATTTTCTGATATATGTTAGCTCCATTTCTTTCATTTAAGAACATTTACTCATTTTATTTTTCATTTATGGAATAAAACAAGCAGTTCTATAGATTAGTATAATAAAAAAAGATGATTGCACATGAAACTGCAAATTGATTATACACAACTTGCTATTCTTTTAAAATACATAATAAATTTATCATGCAAATTTCTTTTTTTTTCTTCCCTCCACCACCCCCGCCACCATTTCACAGGACTGTGAAGAAAGTGCATTGCAAAACTTAAAACTTGATAAGTGCATAAATTATTATTACTTTGCTATTACTCAAAGCTCTGCTAAACAATGCTTAGATTTTACTTCTCTCGTGTACTTATTATGTTATATTTTGTGTCATAGCTATTTGTATATATTTTGTAGCCATTCAACAGACTTGATAAGAAGAGGGGCCAAACCTTACCTCTTTGCATCTGCCCTGAAATTGGCTCTTTATATAGAATATGGTAGATAAATGTTGCATAGGCAGCTAGATGGTGTAGTGGGTAGAGAGCTGGAACTGGAGTCAGGAAGTCCTGAGTTCAAATCCAACCTTAGACACTTAATATCTGTGTGACCTTGAGCAAGTCATCTAACTGCTCTTGGCCTCAGTTTCCTCATCTGTCAAATAGGGATAAAAAGAGTACCTACATCATGGAACTATTGTGAGGATCAAATGAGGTGACATATGTAAAGTATTTTTACAAAACTTAGAGTGCAATATACATGCTATTGGCCATATGCTACCTATAAATCATCAGTTGTGAGCCCCCTCACCTTCCCTATTCCACAACTTACTAACCCCACACTATTTTTACCTGTCTTCACCTTCTTTCCTCCAGATTCTAAGAAGAGATTGTCCTTCTCCTTTCCTTTCTTCTTGTGTCCTTGATCCCTTCTCTTCTTACTACAGTTCTCCATGGCTCAGGGCTAGGAGGAGATGTGCCCATTGCTTTCTCTCCCTCATCTTCCAAATCTCTCTGTCTCTGTATCTCTGTCTTCCTATGTCTATCTGTCTCTGTCTCTGTCTCTGTTTCTCTGTCTGTCTGTCTGTCTGTCTGTCTCCCCCTCTTTCTCCTGGCTCCTCTGTAGGCTCAATACTTTCTTGGGTCTCCCAACCTTGTTTAGAAATGAACAAACAAACCAAAAACCATTTGCTTGGCTCTGCTATTCCCTCAAGTTCTCCTCATATATCTCTTCCTTTTCACTATCATCATCTTAGAAGGAGCTGTCTATGTTTGGTGCCTCCCTTTCCTACATCCCACTCACTTCCCAATACCTTTCAATATGTCTTCCTACTTCACTATTTAACTGCATAATATTTCATTGAATTCATGCACCATAATTTTTTCAGCCATTCCCCAAATGATGGACACCACTTTTATTTCCAGCTTTCTGCTGCAAGAACAAAAAAATACTAGAAATATATTTAAATATATGGACCTTTTTTTCTTCTTTTTATCTCTTTGGGGGCATGGGCCTAGTAGTAGTATCACTGGGATCTAAGGATATGGAGGGTTTGGTGACTTTTGGGACACAGTTCCAAATGGCTGAAACCACTTTTCCAAAGCTTATCAGTGATCTCTTAACTGCTAAATCTAATGGCGTTTCCTCAGTCCTCTTTCTCTTTGATCTTTCTCTAGCTTTTGACACTGCTCTTGTACTGGATACCTTCTCTTCCTGGGATATCTGAAACTTTTCTCTACTCATTGGTCTTCTGACCTATTTAACTGACCTCCAGTCTTGTTTGCTGGATACCTCTCCCGACTGCTAAGATTCAAATCCTAGTCCTTCCATTTACTACCAATCACTTTGGGCAAGACATTTAACCCCTCTCTCTATCAGCTTCCTTAACTGGAAAATGAGAGAGTTAGACTAGATGACTATTTTGATTGCTTCCAACTATAAAGCTATGGTCCTTAGGATCCTTTGATGTCATCTGTTTCCCTCTGTTCGATTATTATCTCTTGGCAGGTGATTCTCAAATCAATATACCCAACTTTTACCTTCATAGAATTCACTGAATTCTAAACCTGCATTTCCAAAGACCTATTTGATATTTCCTGTATATCCTCTGACCATCTCAAACTCAACAAACTCCTCTGGACCCAATGGTTAACTACCCAATGGGAGTTAACTCATTCAGTTTTGGGATTCTACTCAGAGTCTAAGTTGTCTTGATTGGTGGGCGAATGAGGAAAAACTCATTTCACCCACTATCTAACTGGCCTCAGGCCATGCTTCATATCCCATCCAGACATCTGCTAGGATGCCAGGGTTTACCCAGCTTAGGTATCTTGTCCATTAGATTGTGAGGTCCTTGAGACCAGGAACTATATTTTGCCTTTTTTTTTTTGTATCTTCAGAGCTTAGCACAGCTTCACTGCATGGTAGCCGATTAATAAACGCTTATTGACTAAATCACTGCCATATGTCCCACTGCTGTGTTCATATTCTGCCCACTGCCCTCTTCCCACTCACCATTTTCTATCTCTTTCTCTTCCTGTTGCTTTGAAGACAAAAATGAAACCAATGTAACCATTGTTATTGGAAGGGAAATGATAATCTATTGCACTTTGGCTCCACTCTCCCCTCACTGTCCACCACTCCATATGTATGCTGTATTAGAATGAAAGCTGCTTGAGGGCAAGAACTGCTTCTCTTTTTGTCTTCGTATTCCCAGTGCATATCTAATCTGAGTCTTGAAGTACATTGGCATGGGACTCTCTCCTCAGTGGTGGTGATCAATTCTCTGTGCCTGCATGAGGGACGGAGTAGAGTCAGTGAGAATGGGAGAGAGGAAAGGCTTGCTTTCTTTGAGCTCTTGAGTCTCTTCATGTCTTTGGAACATCTTTGACTTCAAGCCAAAAAGCTCTTCAGTCTCCTTGGGCTTTGGGTGCTTCCGACTTCCAGCTTTGAAAGAGAAGATGAAAGACACCAGTTCTGCTTCAGGTTGGAGAAGGAAAAGACACTGGTAAGAAGTCAACATGAAAGGACCTGGAAATCTCCTTCTTTTTCCTATCCCTAGCTTGCCACACTAGGGACTTCAGGGAATTTTCCCTTTGGGTGAGATCTGGGACTCTCTCACTCTCTTGGTTGAACAGAGTTATCTTACTCCCAGTGGTAGGGTTCCTTTACTCTGTATTGCCTGGCATATATTCTCATATGTATATTTTCTCTTCCTGTTGTACTATCAACTTGGATAACAAATAGGTTTCTTGGCTAAGTCCTATGTGTACTCATTGTGGAACTGATATTTAGTGACGAAACAATCAAGGCTTGAATAGAAAGCTTGGTACTCTCCTTTCACCATTAATGAGCAGCAACCAAAAGTTAGATTGAACCTGAAAACCTCACCCCCTTGACTAATTATATTTGAAGGAGCAGATAGATATAATTCTAGCCCAATGCCTCCTTTCTCTGAGGAAAGCAGAATTGACAAGTTTCTGGTCCCAACCTCCTGCTTCTCCTCCTGGCAGGGAATAAAGCCTCCCTTGGAGAAGGTAGGGGGAGAGAATGCTAGTGATGTCTATTCTGCTGTCCTGAGAGTCACACAACAACACCCCCATTTTACATGTGGGGGACAGCCCATGCTACACATAACATCTAATAAGTGTTCAATAAATGCTTTTTGAGTGATCAAACATATTCAAAACTAAATCGATCACTTTCCATCCTAAATTTGAGGAGGGTACCCCTCCTCAAAACTTCCTGGTTTTGTTGTGGTTGTCATCAACCTCCCAGTTCCCCAGTCTTATAACCTTAGAGTCATCTTTGGCTTGTCCTCTTTCACCCCCTTTGTCCTCCTATTTGCATCTCCCCTTTTTTCCACTTAAACAGCCACCATCCTACTTCAGGTCCTTATCACCTCTCACTGACCTACCTAGTGCCATAGTCTCCTTTTGCCTCGCTTTCTCCACTTTCTCCTTTTTCTGACCCATTTTCTACACTGCTTCCAGAATAATTGTCCTCAAGCATAGGTCAGACCATGTTACAAAAAAATCCGTCTGTGGTTGCTTGTTGCCTCTAAGATAAAATCTATATTCCTTAGTCATCACTTAAATCCCTCCATAATCTGGTATCAATTTGCTTCTCTGTCTTACTTCACATTATGCCCCTATACTTCCTTACATTTCAGCCAAAGTATACAACTGGTCATTTCTAGAACTTTCTTTTCCAAGCTATCTCCTGCCTCCATATAGCTGCACAACCCTATCCCACGCCTGGAGGGCACTTTTTCTCATCTTAGCTGCTCAGTGGCCTTATTTTCCTTTGCAGTTTGGTAAAGTGTCATCTCTTTCATATTATATTATAGAATAACTGGGAAAAAACTTTCAATTTATAAAATAGCCTCAGATAATAGTGGGGAAATAAAAGACTGTGCAACAAAAAATCAATGCCCATTGGAAAAATCAATTGACTCCTTGGTGAGTAAAAGAAGAGGGATCAGTAAAATTAGTAAAAGTAGACTCTGGAAAAGACCCCACCCCTAGATTCAGAGAGATTGTCTGAGCAAATGATGATTCAGATGAGGAAGAATTTGAATGGTGGTGCCACCCAAAGTGTCGGGGGAACTCAATCAAGTTTATCCTAATCCCAGAAGGATCTAGTTTCAGAGAAGGGAAAGTAATGAACTCAAAGGCTATACCTTTCCTGCCTAATACTCCGCTGAGGAGGCCTCTAGGGAAAAGGCCATAGAGGCCAGGCCATTGACAAGTTTAAGATTGGAACTGCAGTCAGCAAGTAGATCTTAGGATGATAATAGTCATCCTGGGCCATCCACAAGTTCAAGGGTCATGCTCTAAGTACCAAGTCTATTCTCACCATTAACTTATGATATTTCAAGGGAAATGGGAGAAGTGGTTACCCACATAGCCAGACAATACACTATTAGAATACATGCAATATCTGTTGTATATAACTGCGACCTATGTATTATGTGTTCTATATATGAATTACACATTTCTAAGCCTTGCATTTGCATTACAGTACATTCCTGTATACAATAATAAACAGTTTTGAATATATTTGAATATATATATGCAAAGTATTGTGTGGCACATGGGACTTTTATTTTGGTTAAGTGGATATACTGTTATTATGATATACTTTTGATTACATGGTAAGTCCTATATTGAAAATGCTCTTCATGTTTACTTATTATGATAATGCAATAATGTGTAGTGTAGTACAGTTGTATATACAGTATAGATGTAAATATGTTGGTAGGGAACATTTTAAGATCTTCATTTTGACTCCCACTTGCACTAGTAGGTTGGGTCTTCAGAACTTGGCTGATTCTATCTCTTGTTCAGGGTTCAAAGGGTAACCCTGAGAGATTAGTGTGATTCTAATTCAACTTGAATCTCCATTCTGGTGGATTGTCCCTAATATAAATAAAATAAACTCTTTAATATCATCTAATCAATGCCAATTAGTATCTTTCCAATATCAATAGCCAATTAACTTCAATTAGCTTTTATAAAGGGATATTTACCGAGAAGATAAGGCAGAAACAGAAGTATTTTTTAAAAATCTGCTCCTCCCCCTTCCCCCTCACAAGGTGGGAACATATTCTCCCCTCTACCAACTTGGTCCCTGAGAGGAGTAGGCTCAAACTTAAAGCAGTTGTTAGAAAGCATTTGGAAGTTGGCAGAGTAGAGAAAGCACCCAGCTGAGCTCTTCCAACATTTCCCTCCAAACAACTTTAAAATAGAGCATCAAATAGAGTTCTGGAGTGGCAGGACCAATGAAAGGTCAGAATGAGACATTCTTCCAGCCCAAGACAACATAAATGGCCAGAAAAAGAGAGCTCTGTGACACGGGGAGGAGTATGGCCCAGAGTCCAGGTGGAAGAAACACAAGTGGTAGGACTAAGTGGTAGCAACAGAAGCAGCAGCAGCTTCAGCAGCTCTCAAGCCAAAGATGGTGAGGGGACCTAACAACTGGTGAGAAAGAGATCACAGTGTACCCCTTTGCTAATGCTAGATGAAGGACCCAATGCTATTTGGCAATTCCATTGCCTATACCGGGGATGGTGAACCTGTGGCCTCAAGGCCATAGATGACCTTCTAGGTCCTTGGGTGTGGCCTTTTGACTGAGGCCAAGTTTTACAGAATAAATCCTTTCATTAAGAGGATTGGTTCTGTGAAGTTTGGATTCAGTCAAAGGGGTGCACTTGAGGACCTAGAGAGCCACATGTGGCCTCCAGGCCACAGGTTCCCCACCCTGGCCTATACTCATTTCTGGATCATACTTCAAGGGGGGAAAGGGGACACTTTTGGTCAAGAGGGAGTAGAAATCCTAAAGAACAGAATCACTTCTGGGCCTAAGGGATCAGAGACCCTGGGGGAATAGCATTGGTTCTGGTCCCAAGGGAGGAGGAGCTCTGAGGAACAGTGCTGATTGTAAACCCAAGGCATCAGGAACTCTTCTTGGGTAAAGACCAGACTGCAAAACAAGAGGGCAGCGACCACACCTCTCCCCACGTCACACTGTCTTGGAAACACGAAAACTTCCAAAACCCAAGAACTAGCTCTGAAAATAGTAGTGAAAAAAAGTCTGAAGCTTGAGACAAATCTCCTTCCCCCACCCAACCAGGAACAGAGACCAACATTAACATAAGGTTAGTCAAGGAATAGGGTGGGAAAAAGAGAGAGAAAAAAAGAACTTGACCATAAAAATCTGCTATGGTGACAGCAAAGGTAAAGACACAAACTCAGAAGAAGAAAATGAAACCAAAACATCTATAAGCAAAGCCTCAAAGAAAAATGTGAAATAGACCCAACAAGATTTCCTGGAAGAGTTAAAAATGATTTTCAAACTTAAAATAAGAGTAGTAGAGAAAAATTAGGTAAAGAAATAAAAGGAAAAAGATTATAAAAAGACAATTAACAGCTTAGTAAAAAGAGGCACAAAAATACTAAAGAAAATAACAACTTAAAAAACACAATTGGCCAAAAGGAAAAAGAGGTACAGAAATTCATTGATGAAAACAACTCCTTAGAAAGCAGAATTGGTCAAATGGGAAAAGAGGTACAAAATCTCAACGAAGAAAATAATTTCTTAAAAATTAGAATTGGGCAAGTAGAAGCTAATGACTCCATAAGACATCAAGAAACAATAAAACAAAGTCAAAAGAATGAAAAAAAATAAAAGAAAATGTGAAATATCTTATAACAAAAAGAAACTGACCTGGGAAATAGGTTCAGAAAAGATGATTTAAGAATTATTGGATCATCTGAAAGCCATGATGGAAGAAAGAGCCTAGACATATTTCAAGCAATTATCAAGGAAAATCTTCCCCTTTCTATTCCCATTCACTTTTCTCCAGAGGTCTACCATATCTAACTTTTCTAAGATTCTATTCATTTTGTTGTCTTCTTTCTCATTTACTTCTTAGTAAATTCGTTGATGGCTTCTTCAATTTCTTTTCCTAAAATAGGGTTATTTAAGTATTCTAGTTCCTCTTCTGTTAATCTGGGCAGTTTATGTTTTTGTAAATATTCATCCAAATCTGTGTATGGTGGGAGCATTCAAAGGTAAGGGCTTGGCAAGGCATGTGGTTTATTTAGTGCAGGGGTGATGGCTGTCTAGGGGCTTATTCCTTACTGCTTACAAACATACTAATGTCTCCCCATTCCTAAAAAAATAAACCTTCTAACCCTGCTAACTATCGCCATATATTTCTTCTGCTTTTTGTGGCTAAACTCCTTGAAAAAGCTATATATAGTAGGTACCTTCACTTTCTTTCTCCTCATTCTCTTCTTAACCCTTTATAACCCAGCTTCCAACCTTATCATTTCATTGAAACTGCTCTCTCCAGTGATCTCTTAGCTGTCAAATCTAATGGGCTTTTCGCAGTTCTCATTCTTCTTGACCTTTCTGCAACTGTTAATTACACTTTTCTCCTTGATACTCTCTTCTCTCTGGGTCAGACAGCTCAGTCTCAGTCTCCTTTGCTGGACCTCATCCAGATCATGCCTTGTCATCGTAGATGTTCCTCAGAGTTCTGCCCTGGTTCCTCTTCTCTTCTCCCCCTATACCACTTCACTTGATGATCTCATAAGCTCCCATGGATTTAATTATTATCTTTATGCTGATAATTTTCAAATCTAGTTACCCTGTCCCAACTTTTCTGCTGACCTCTCACATCTCCTATTGCCTTTCAGACATCTTGAGCTGCATTTCCCATAAACATCTTAAACTCAACATGTCTAAAATGAAAATAATTTTCCTCCCCTCCTACTATTCCCTATTACTATAGAGGGCAACACCATTCTCTCACTCTAGCAGGCTCTCAACCTAGGAGTCATCTCATATCTAAGCTGTTGCTAAGACCTGTCAATTTCACATTTGCAGCATCTCTTGAATGCTCTCCTTTTCTCCTCTGGTGCTGCCACCACTCCAGTGCAGGCCCTCAGCACCTTATGCTTGGACCATTGCAATAGCCTATTGGTGAGTCTGCCTGCCTCAAGTCTCTCCCCACTCCAAAACATCCCCCATTCAGCCACCAAAGTGATTTTCCTATCACACAGCTCTGACCATGTCACTCCCCTGCTAAATAAACTCCACTAGTTCCTTATAACTTTTAGGATCAAATGCAAAACCCTTTCTTTGGAATTTGAAACCCTTCATAACCTAGTTCTTACCTTTCCAGTCTTCTTACATCTTACTCCCCACCACATACTCTTTTATCTAGTGACACTGGCCTCCTGGTTGTTCCGCAAAGCTTTGGTCATTTTCTCTGACTTTTCCCCATACCTGGAATGTCCTACCTCCTCATCTCTGCCTCCTAGCTCCCTTAGTTTTCTTTTAAGTCCCAAATAAAATCCCACCTTCTACAGGAAGCCTTTCCCAACACCTCTTAATTCTAGTGTCTTCCTTCTCCTATTTATTTCCTTTTTGTCTTGTACATAGTTTGTGCATATTTGTCTGCTTGTTGATTCTCCCACTAGATTGTGTACTCCTTGAGGTCAAAGATTGTCTTTTGCCTCTTTTTGTATTCCCAATGCTTAGTATAGCACCTGGAGTATAATAAATAATAAATGTTTATAGACTGAGTGACTGATGACCTGAGAGAGAATTGGAGGGTGGAGGGATTGGAGGTCATCGTGAGAATAGAGACCAAAGTTAAGGATCGTAAGGCAAAGGGAAAGACGGAATGATAAAATTTTATGATTAGATAAAGACATTTCAGAGTTAATGAACATGGAAGTAGAACAGTAGGCCTAGGTTACTTTCTGTTGCATTGAATGTAAATAAATGTTAAATTGAATGTCAGCAAGGTCTATGTGCCTGCTGTACATTTTCTTTTTCCAAATTTAGTGTCTCTTATCTCACAGTTTTCCTCTTGGAATGTCAAACATAGAAAGGAATTTAGAAATCGCCTAGTTCTACTATCCCATTTTACAGATGAGAATACTGAGAGGTGTGCAGGTGAAATGAGTTATCATGCAGATAGATAGTGGCAGAGCTGGGATCCAGGTCTTTGGCTTCTAGTCCTATGCTTTTACATTCTCACTCTGCCATTTAGTTATAACACTTTACAATTAGTTCTTAATTAATGCAACTATCATAGCAGATATTTAACATATAGTTTTATGGATGAGTTAGTGAATGGATGAACAGAAATAAACAGCTTGTGCAAAATGGGAGCCTTTTTTCCAAGTATATTCTATAAATAATAATAGCTCACATGCAGTCATGTATGGGAAAATAGTTAGACTACTGTGACTATCATGAAACCAGGAAGAGCTGGGTTAATATTCCATCTCTGATGCTTGCTTACAAGACACTTGGCTTTACTGAGTCTCAGCTTCCTTATCTATAAAATAGATATGATAGTACTTATGCCATTAGGCTGTTCTGAGGAAAAGAAATTATTTCTCTCTCTCTCTCTCTCTCTCTCTCTCTCTCTCTCTCTCTCTCTCTCTCTCTCTCTTTCTCTCTCTCTCTGTCTCTCTCTCTTTCTCTCTCTCCCTCTCCCCCCCCCTCTCTCTCTCTCATTTGCCAACTTTAAAGTCTATCTAAATGGCAGTCATTGTGATGCATATCGTGCTTGAAGATTTTCAAAGAACTTTGAACAACAGCCCTGAGAGGTAGGCAATACACGTATTATTCTCTACATTAGATTGTTGAAGAAGAAAGCTCTCTGATGCTTATTGGAGATGCATAATCATTTACAAAATTCCTTTTCAACAGGTCAGGCCTCTAGAGCTTCCTTTTACCAGAGAAGCCTGTCTCTTCTTCTCATCACTGCCCTGAGAAGCTCTATCAGAATCCCAGACTGAGCTTTTTGTTTAGATAATTGATACATACTCGTACAATTGAGCTGTTTTCATTCAATTGGTCAACAAAGCCACAGATCGCTCTTTATCTAAACTGGGGTGAGAGGAGTTAGTGTCTGGGAATGCTTCCCAGAAGAAGTAGGACTAAGATAGGCCTTAAAAGATGGGTAGACCTTAGATGGGGAGTAGGAATTTTTCAGCCTGAGGGAGAAGGTTGGTGGATTCAGTCCCTAGTTCCTCACCCTTACTAGTTATGTTTCACCATTTAAAAATGGAAATAAAAATGCTTATCCTATATACCAAACATACAAAGACATAGAGATTAAAACAAAACAGCACCAGCAACAAAATCAACATGTAGTTAAGGAAGAGTGCATACAATTGGCCAGATTTGTCAGCTAAGTTAGATTGGAAAGGTATATTGGAGCTAGTTTTTAGAAGGTCTTGAATGTCAGGTGTCTGAGCTGCTCCTATATGCATCAAGAAATCATAGGATCATAGATTTAGATCTGGAAGGGACCTTGGAGGCCATTGAGCACACATACTCTATTTCACAGGTGAGGAAATTGATGGCCAGAGGGGTTGTGACTTACCTAGGGTCACACAGATAATAAGTGTCCAAGGTGAAATATGAACTTAGGACTTCCTGACTCAAAGTCCGGTGCCCTATCCACTGAGCAAAGAAATGATAGGTTAATTAGAAAAATAGACAATAATGACAATAATAACCAATGTTTATATTAGACTTTAAGGTTTGCAAAGCACCTTATATGTATGATCTCATTTTGACCTATCAGAGATTATATCTATCCTATGTTCTTTTTGGGAACCATATTTCCCCCCACTTCCCCAGAGGTAGGTCATCACACAAACACTGGGGTGACAAGTGCTCCCAACACAAACTCTTTAGAGAAAGAGAGGGAAAGGAGGCGGGTCAGAGGAGAAGGAGAGACCACATGGAGCTGTGCCTGACATTTCCTCTCAGCTCCTTGTGGGAGGGTGTCAGTACTCTAATAAAAGCAAGGGCAGGAGTAAGGGCAAGTAAACAAGTACTAGTCATAGGGGGGTATTGTGAAAGAACACTGGGCTGATAGTCAGGAGATCTGAGCTCTAACCCAACTCTGCCATGAACTGCCAGTGCCTACCCTTCCATTTACTCTGGATATGCCTAGTTCTATATCTTCCTCTCTCAGCCCTGTTACCGAATTCTGGACTTCAAAATTCCTGGGTACTTTAATCTTGCTGCTCCCCTGACTCTCCTTTTCAGATCCTGTTTTTTGGTCTATGTGTTGTCTTCCCCTTTAGAATGTAAGCTTTCTGAGGACAACAACTGTTTTACATGTCTTTTTTTTTTTTTTGCTTGTATTTGAATTCCCAGCCTTTAGTGCAGTGCTAGGCACATAGTAAGTGCTTAATAAATGCTTGTTTCCTTGTTTCCTTCCTTGTCTCCCCATTAGAATGTGAGCTCCTTGAGGGCAGAGTACATGTTTTTCCCTCTTTCTGTCTCTCTTTCTTTTGTTCTTTCTCTCTATTTCTTTCTTTCTTTTTTTCTTTCTCTTTCTTTCTCTCTCTTTCTCTCTCTCTCTCTCTTTCTTTCTTTCTTTCTTTCTTTCTCTTTCTTTCTTCTCTCTTTTTCTTTCTTTCTTTCTTTCTTTCTTTCTTTCTTTTTTCTTTCTTTCTTTCTTTCTTTCTTTCTTTCTTTCTTTCTTTCTTTCTTTCTTTCTCTCTCTTTCTCTTTCTCTCTCTTTCTTTCTCCCTTTCTCTCTCTTTCACTTTCTCTTTCTTTCTCTCTTTCTCTTTCTTTCTTTCTCTTTCTTTCTTTCTCTCTCTCTTTCTTTCTTTCTTTCTTTCTTTCTTTCTTTCTTTCTTTCTTTCTTTCTTTCTTGTATTTGCAGCACAAAGTAAGTACTTAACAAAGCAAATACTTAACAAATAAATGCTTTTTGACTGACTGACTTTAATGACACAGTTTCCTCATCATAACACAAGGGAATGTGAACTTGATGATGATAATGAGGATGATATACTTACAGCATCTATGATTTTACTCAAAGGTGACCACAACCTCTCCGCTCCCCAAATGACTTAGTAAATGGTACTTTATGAGTTGCTGAGTCTAGGAAAAAAATTCAACACTTTGTAGCCAGTGATGAACTTTTCTAACCTTGCTGCTGCTGCTGCCTCCTCAAAATGGGATACCAAGCTCTATAACTTTGAGTCTTTAACTCCAAGAATTTCCAAGAAGCCTTACACAAAAAAATGATGACTAAGGAATTATTCCACTGGAGAAGAAAATGGAAAACCCTTCTAGTATCTTTGCCAAGAAAAGCACATGGACGGTAGTGATGTGTGATGGTCCGTGGGGTCATGAAGAATTAGACAAAACTGAACAACAACAATGAAGGAGTCACTGTGGGAAATGATCATTCTGTTAATCCTGTGGAGAAATTAACCACTGTCTACCTTGAGTTTCTTCATATGTAAAATGGGGATAATGATAACACCTACCTCCTATGATTGTTGTGAGGATCAAATGAGATAATATTTGTAAAGTGTTTTGCAAACCTTAAAGTGCTCTATAAGTGCTAGCTACTATTATCATTAATTAAGATTATTTATATACAGGGCTACAGAGGCAGCCCACATGGGTGGCATTTTTGGTAGAATGGATAGTACACTGGATTTAAGAGTCTAAAGGACTAGGTTTTGGTCATTACCACATAACTTCATAGTTTTGTGACCTTGGGCAAGTAACAACTTTCAAAATTTTCATTTTCCTCATCTATGTAAACAGATACGATAATACTGACTCTATTTAACTTCACACAGGGACCTTTCATATCTGAAAATTTCAGTCCTCACCCCTAAATCTCACCTATTCCTGTCTTCAGCACTTCTTCTGTGGAAACATTTGTCTTCTCCTTACTCCCCAGGATTCTTTCAGGCCTAGGTGCCTCTGAATTCTCTGGCTTTCTCTATTGAGTCCTTTCCAATATTGGTTACTTCTGTACCATACCATCCAATTCTTCCCACTCCAACTTCTGCCAATTCAGGCCAAGCTGTCAAATTCCTTTTACTCTTCTATGAACAGGTCCCTCAGATCACCTAAAACTACCCAGAAGTTTTCTCCTTCTCTCCATTAGTGTCACCCATCTCCTTGGGGAAGCTGTTGTTTACTTGTTTTTTATCTCTTCTTCCAGCTGAAACTTTTCTCTTAGCCACTAAACTATTTTTTCCCCACTGTCCTAAATTTTATTTATTAAAGTTACTTTACAAATTAATGTGCACTAATTAGTGGTAATGATACATTTGAAAAAATATTGAACCTTCTCCCAGCAGTACAACAAGATGTCCCAAGGTATGGTGGGACTTAAGACCCTTTCCAAGACCTTGGCTCTTCCAGCCAGCTGAGGTAAGCCCATGCATTTCTCTATGCTTGTGCACTGGCTTGGTGATCTATTGTGTGTCAGAGCTTTGTCTGAAAGCTTTATGGATTGGGTCAATGAGAATAACCTCAAAGAATTTGTAGGATGAATCTTTATCTGCCAATAGTTCAACTCTTTTAGGGCCCACAGGGCCCAACCACACTCTTTTTGCTACAGACTGAAGGTGCCTGCAAACTTCTGTGGATTGATACGTGATGCATAGGTTTGCCATAGATTTCACCCTTGGGAACTGAATGCTTTTGCTCACCATGGCAATAATGAAAATATCAGAGGACATAAACTTGTTTGGCCTTGTGTCCCAGTCTGTGAGCTTTATTGGGTCTGGTTATCTGGGGGCTTGGTACAGAGCAGATAACTGGCAGTGCTATCATCAGCACACTTGCAGGAGGGACCACATGACATCCAGCTGTTTCTTTCTCCATGATTTTTGGATGTATTTGTAGCCCCCTATCCTGGCTTACCCCTGCCTGATGGCTGCCACTAACTGAAAAGGAAGCACCACTAAACTCTTAAAATTTATTTTTAACCTTAGAAAACAAAGCATAGTCTTAAAAATCCAAATAGACATCTAACCCAGAACATAAGGGAAGCAACCAAAGGACCAAAGATGCTTCACTGCAGGCAAATGTAATAGAGGCATTCTCTTTAACTCTTCCCCAACATAATAATCTACTGAAGCCTTCTGCATAGAGTCTGTTCACTGTTTCTACCAACCCCTACAGTGATGAGCATTCTTAACTTCAAGACTTTACTCATGCCCCTTCCTAGAAGGCCAATATTTGTGTCTTATCTCCCTTCTAGATTGTAAGTTCATGGAGACAAGGACCCTGTCTTATCTAAATTTTGTACTATTTGCCAATTTTTGAGATGTAAATGCTCATACTGAAAATTGAATAATCAGCTTTCGCAAGCTGGTATGAGCTGACTCCAGCACACCCCTGGCTATAAATCCAATGATGAAACGTATGTCTACCATATGGGGATTAGCATAGATAAGTTCAGAGTATCATTTATGAGACAGTTTGAATGATTGATTGATTGCCATGGAAACTCATGAAGACTATCTAGGGAGGTAGTATGGTACAGGGGAAAGAGTGCTGAACTTGGAGTTAGAGCACTTGATTTCAAATCCCACTCCAACCCTTACTGTGTGCCTATAGGTAAGTTACTTAACTTCTCTGGGTCTCAATTTCCTCATCTATAGAATGGGGGTATTAGACTAGATGGCCTTTAAGATCCCCACCACTCCCCACACTCTAAATCTATGATCCTTCTAAATCATAAAAGCATTTGACTTGTGTCACTGAAAGGAGTATTAATATTGGTAAAAACGTTACGTCTCAAAGTATACATACCAGTATGGAAATCTAATTTGAGAATAGATGCATAGTAAAGAATATTTGAGTAAGAATAAAAGGAAGAACAGAAATGAAGTTATTGTGAGAGTACATCATATTCCACTCAGCCAGAAAGCAAACATGGTTGATGCTTTCCTGATGACAGGCCAAACACCAAAGCAAAATGTAATATGGATTGGGAACATTAATTATCTGGCCATTTACTGAAAGTCTCATACCACTAAAAGCAGAGCATTTGATAAATGTTGATGATTGCTGGTAGTTTTGCCTCTAAAAAGGTGGAAATAAAAATAAGAACTCCTCTGAACCTAATCCTGACCAACACAGAGGAAATAGTTGGTAAATGCACTAAAAACTTTATAAAAAATGACCATGACATTTCAGAGTTAATGATAACCAAGAAAAGAAATGTTAAATAGCTCAAAATGTCTATTTTGAGGGAAAGAAGGCTCTGTAATATTAAATTCAGAGAAAATAATTTTAGTCAACCATTTCAGCGACTATGTTACCTCAGGCTCTCATTTAGTTCAACTCTCCCTTTTACGGATGAAAAAATCTGGGGCCCACAGAGATTACTGCACTTAGTTTTGAAAAAAATCTACAAACAGTGAGGAGATCACAGAATCATAGTCCTGGAAGGGACCTCAGAGATAATATGGCCCAACTCATAACCAAGAGGAACCTCCTTTATAATATTTTTTTTTTTGTGTGAGGCAATTGGGGTTAAGTGACTTGCCCAGGATTACACAGCTAGTGTCAAGTGTCTGGTCTAAGACTGGATTTGAACTCAGGTCCTCCTGACTCCAGGGCCAGTACTCTATTCACTGCGCCACCTAGCCGCCCCTATAATATTTTTGATGGGCAGTCATCCAGCCTATGCCTGAAAGCCTCTAGTGACTGGGAATTCATCTCCTTCCAAGGGAGATCATTCTATTTGCACTATTCAGTTGTTTTTCATTCATGTCTGACTCTTCATGACCCCATTTGGGGTTTTCTTGGAAGAGATACTGGAGTGTTTTCCTTCCCCAGCTCATTTCATAGATGAAAAAACTGAGGCGAATAGGGTTAAGTGACTTGCCCAGGGTCACACAGGTAGTAAGTGTCTGAGGCCAGATTTGAACTCAGGAAGATGAGTCTTCCTAACTCCAGGCTTGGCACTCTGACCTCTGCGTGACCTAGCTGCCCCACTTCTACTTTTAGACAACTATAATTGTTGGACAATTTTACTTTGTGTCAAGGCTTATATTTGCAATGTCTACCCATTGTTTCTGGCTCTGATCTGTGAGATGAGACATTAACAACCACTGTGCTGTAAGAAATGATGAGCTTGATGATTTTAGAAAAAAATATGGATAGACTTGCTTGAAACAATGAAGAGCAGAAAGAGCAGAACCAAGAGAACGTTGTGTACAGTAACAGCAATATTGTTTCAAGAACAACTTTGAGTGACCAAGTCATTTTGACTACTATAAATATCTGAATTAACTACAAAGACCCTGTGAAGGAAGATGCTATCTGCATCCAGAGAAAGAACTGATAAATAGAAGTATGTACAGAGTGATTTTACATTATGTGTGTGTGTATGTGTGTGTGTGTGTGTGTGTGTGTGTGTGTGTGTGTGTGTAATCGTAGCCATCTCTAGGGTGAGGAGGAGGGAAGAGAAAAAAGAAAAAAAATAAAGTTACAAGATAACTTTATTATATATATATAAAAGCAATACCAAGTTGTACATAATAGATTTGTAGTTTTATGTACAATCATCTTTTTTTCCTATTCTACTATGTTATGAAAACGCTTGTTTTATTTCTTAACAGCAGAATAAAATAAAATTTAAAAAAACCCCACCATTCATGTGGAAAAAATACTTAAGGATTTTATTTGACTACAAGCTCAGTATTCACCAGCAATGTGATGTAATAGTCAAAGAAAAAAAGAAAAAGAAAAAGTTCACGTCTTCTTAATGCCCATGAATAGAAGAGGAGTGTCCAAGATGAAGGAACTGAGAGCCTCACAGTCCTTATACCTGCTTAGAACACATCAGGTGTGCTGTATTTGGTTCCAGGTATTTCATGTTATGAAGGCCATTGACAAACTAGACCACGTCCAGAGAAGGACAAGTAGGACAGTGGGGGCGACCTGAAAGCATGTCATATGAGGAAAACATGAAGGATATAGGAGTATTTGGCTAGGAAAAGAGATAACCTAGGTGTGATATGATTCCTGTCTTCAAATGTTTTTCACATGAAAGATAGTTAAGACTTATTCTGTGTAACTTTAAAGGAGAACAAGGACTAACAGATGGTATAATAAAACAGAAATTGTATTTGAAGCCAGCAGATGGGTTCAAATCCAACTTCTGCTGCTCACTGTAATCGTGGGTAAGTTGCTTAATCCCTCTGCGTATCAGTTTCGTCACTTTTTTTTTTTGGGGGGGGAGCCAGTTGGGGTTAGGTTACTTGCCGGGGTCACACAGCTAGCAAGTGTCTAGTTTCCTCATTTATTAAAGGAATGGATTGGAATAGATCAGTAGTTCCCAATTGCTTTTTATTCCACAAACTCTTTTCAACACAACAACAACAATGTGTTGTGAACCCTTAGTGTAATTTAATCTAATCATAATATTCATAAGAAAGTATTTATTATTTAAGGAAATATAGTTTTTAGTGTGAACCCCTTAAACAACCCTCTAAATCCCCAAGCTCTTCATGGACCATCAGAGTAGGTGATCTCTAAATTCCCTTCTAGCACTAATTCCCATGGCTCTGTGTTACAGGCGGGTGGATTTCAATTAAACATAAAGAACTCCCTAACAATTAGAGCTGTCCAGCAATGGAGTGGCATGCCTTATGAGGTAGAGAGCTCCCTGTCATTGAAAGTGCTCAAGTAAATGCTAGATGACTGGGTATTAGCAATGCTGTGGAAGACATTAAAAGCATCAAGCATGGATTGGACTAAATTGACTACTAAGGTCCCCTCCAATTTTAGAATTCTATAATTCTATGAATTAAGTGATCATAGAGGGAGGAGGAGAAATAGGAAGTACAGTCATTAACTTACCATTAGGCACTGACCATAATGATAAATCAGTACACTCAGGCCTTCGGCTATAACTTTGGCAAGGAACTTTGGGTGGGAAGGGATCCAGGAACATATTTCCCAATTTCTGCTCTCCCCCAGGAGGCAGCAGAGTACTGGGGAAAGAGGACTGAGTCTGAATTCCAAGGACCATGACTCAGATCCCATCCCCAGATAATTACTACCAGTGTGATCTTGCACAAGTCTCACAACCTCCCTAGTCCTTCATTTCCATTTTTGTAAAATAAAAGGGTTGAGCTAGATGACCTCTGAAGTACCTTCTAGCTCTCCCTCTATGGTTCTTCTCCTCCTTCCCTATACCCATGTGTGTTCTCCTGATGTATTACTAAGAGACACTGTGATAATTCCCATTTTACACTTATGAAATCAAGCCCAGGGAGCTTAGATCAGAGCTCATCTCTGAGCCCTAAGGTATGTTGCTGAGCCCTCTAAAGGGGGTGACATTCTCTCTCAGGTGCCATCCCTGTGTCTGGCCATTGAGCCCAGGGCTATTGAATGTGCGGAAGGGTTGTCAACAGTGGTTCTGAAAGGGTACTTCTGCCTGTCTGTCCTCAGGCAACAAAGAGGAGATGACACATAGGGACATTCTGGGCTTCCGCTCCTTCTCTCCTCCCCAGGTAAAAGCAACTCAGTGGTTTACAAAATGGCACTTTAAACTATTTTTACAATCGCATAAAAGAACTGGAGGGCGGCCGTGCTTTTCCACCGTGATTTAGATGCTAGTGGTAAATTGCAGCCTTTGACAGAAATGGCCAAGATTTATTGCCAGAATCAATAGCTGATTCCCACAGTCCAACAGCTTGGAGAGCTGAAGAATATGAGGTTGATGGAGAGAAAGATCATTCCTAGGCCTGGATGGGGGAGGGCAACACTAAGGCAACAGCAGCCACATCTATCCACTCTACAAAGTATTGTCCAAAGAGGCCTTGCTTTGCTTCCAAAACTTCCTAGTATGTTCCAATAAGCAAGTCTTTCCCTAACTTGCTGTGTGGGCCATAATATCTTCTAGGGAATCAATAGGAAGGCAGTGGAAGGACACTAGCAGGAACATGTCTGGTTATTTTGTCTCTTGAGAGGAAAGTGTCCCATGTTATTTCTCTCCTTAGAACCTCCAGGGCCACCCTTCTAGGGCAGTGGCTTCCAAAATGGTAGCCATATATCCCTAGGGGGCTGGGACATGACCCTAGATGTAATCAATAGGAGAATAGGAAGACGGGTCATATATTATTCTCCTCATGATAGCCAATTGTAAGGCTTGTCACCAGTATAACCTTTCATTGATTATTACTCCAAACCGTGCCACTCTGTTCGCTCTTCCCTTTGTTTTCCTGTGGCTGTACAAGCTTCCAACATCTCCCTTCCTCTTCTGGACATAGGTCCCTTAGGGTAATTATAACTTAATTAAGACTCAAGCACTTCACCAGCAGCTACTCAAACCAAATATCCCCTGCCTCCAGCATACCTGTGTCATGACCTCCAGATCACTTGTGGCTATGGCAGGTGCCCCTCAGTTGTGGGCTCTGCATTCTTGGGCAGTGAGCAATAAGTAAGGGCCCTGGCTCTGTCTTCCCTGCCCCACCCCTTTTTGTTTTCAGTAAGACAATGTGAGTCAGCTAGGATGAGCAGGTATGTTCCAGTTGTAGTCTCAACAGCACAGTGTTTTGTACATAGTAAACTCTTAATGGAACTTGATTTGTTCATTATTCATCGCAGATGTAAATCTTTATATTATGTTCTCCTCCCCAAGCCCAGCCCTTTTCCAAACTTCTCTATTTCTGTCAATAGGGCTACCAACTTTCCAGTCACCCACATTCAAGAGTTAAGTGTCACTCTACTCCTCACTCTCTCTTACTTTCCATATCCTATCACTTCTCAGATCCTGTCAATTCTTCCTCCATAATAGCTCTCAAATCCATGCCATTCTCTCCACTCACAAGGCCACTCCTCTCTTTCAGTACAATGTCAATTCTTGCTTGAACTACTGAAACATGATCCTAAATGGTCTTCCCAGCCTTGTCACTCTCTACTCTAATCCATCCTTCACACAGCTGCCAAATTGGTATTCCTAAAGCACAGTCTGACCATGTCATTCTCTTACTCAACAAACTCCATTAGCTCCCTATTGACTCTGGGATCAGATATTATTTCATCTTTAGCTCATCTTTGTAAATGTCCATTTTTGTATATTTTACAATGTACATAATAAAGGCAGATTTGGGCATGAATATAATTTATTTATATGTAATTAAATTTACATGCGCTAGTAGTGTGATGGATGGAGTGCCAGACCTGGAGTCAGGAAGTCTTATCTTCCTAAGTTCAAATCTGACACTCAGACATTTACCAGCTGTGTGACCCTGGGCAAATCACTCAACCATTTTTGTCTCAGTTTCCTCATCTGTAAAATGAGCTAGAGAAGGAAATGGCATACTCCAGTATATCTGCCAGGAAAACCTCAAATGGGGTCATGATGAGTTAGACACAATTGAAACAACTTAACAACAGCAATATATTTGGGGTGTGCTCTAAAAATTAATTGATAGAGCTTATGATCAAAAAATTGAAAACTACTATGACCACGCAAGAAAGAAAATATTTCAGTATTTGTCCCTATCAGACATGTTGGTATATGTGGATTCCATAGGTGTTCAAGTAAAGGAAGTGCCAGCAGGTAGTTCTGACTCTCTGAAAGTTCATTGACACTGTCCTTGGGATGACCTGAAAATGGTGTAAGGGAAGGTGGGGAAGGAAGTGACCATGGTGATGGCCTACAAAGGCCCTGAGACATAATTTGTGGAGGCATCAGGGATGGAGCACATAGAGTTTTCTGGGACACCACATAAGGCCAGGAAAGAAGGAAATAAGTTTTATTAAGTGCTTATTATGTGCCAGGCACTATTCTAAGTACTTTACAAATTCTATCTCATTTGGTCCTCATAACAACTCTGGGAAGTAGGAGCTATTATTACCTCCATTTTATAGTTGACCAAACAGAGGCAGAGAGAGGTTAAGTGAATTGCTCCAGGTCATGCAGCTAGTCTGGGGCAGATTTTGAGCTATAGTCTTCTGACTCCAGGCCCAGAGCTCTTACCCACTTTGTCAGCTTGGGGCCTCTGCAGGCGTGAGAATAAAAGAACTTCAGAGATAGTTACAGGCAGATCTTAGGGACTTTAGAACTATATGGCCAGGCCCAGGCAGAGAACCAAGATTATGCATTAAACATAGAGGCAACTCTCCTATTTTTAGGACTATTTTTTGACTTGAAGGGAAGGCGCGCCTTCTTTGTAGTCCCATATAAACAGACTCCTTGAAATCTCTGATGTCTCTGGCACTGGAGTCTCTTTACATTTTGTTTTGAATAATCAGGTATGGAAAGCATGGTCCAAATCCCCACCTCATACATTTTTCTCTATTACCAGTCTGCACAACAGTTACCAATTGAATAGCAAAACATTTAGTTTAGCTGTAATGCAAACAATAAAAGGTAACCACATAGTAGAGCCATTCTCTGTCCCGTACACAAATGAATGCAGTAGCTTACATTTCCCCAAATGGAAGATGATGGAGCAGAAACTTCTCAGGGAAAACATACAAAGATGGAGAGGGGATATTGTTCCTCAGAGGATGGATGGATTCCTCATTGTGCTTTCTGTGGCCAGAATAGAGATCTGCTAACTTCTCTGGGCAATCTGAAATATATACACCCTCTTAGCTTGGAACAAAGGGATTAGAGATCCCTGAAGACAATGAAATAAATAACACATGAAGAACAGTTGATTGGGGACTAAGGGATTCAGGAGTCACATAGCATTGGGAAAAAAATAGTTTCAACTCCAGAAATGTTCTTCCCCAGCTTTCGTATGCATGAGGGGGCAATATCCCTTTATATTCTTCCCCCTACCATCTCTCATCTTCAACTACAGCCTCTGCACATTGCCTCTTTGTCTCACAGTGGTTCAGGAAAACCCTAGGAATCTTCAGACCAAGCCCAGTAGCCTTCCCCTGCTACTTCCTGTTTCTTTCTGTCTTTTTTTTCCATTCTTTTGGCTCCCCACTCTTTTCTTTCTTTGCCAAGTTCACATTGCCTGGGACAATCTCTGAGCCTACTATAGTAACTTGCCCAAGATTTTGATTCCCTGGACTTTCTCCAATGAGTAGCAGCTACCCACTTTTGCCAGGCTGGTCCTGAAGATGTAATGCCCTGTTGGGCAGCCTGACCCTATTAATACTTTAACCAAACCATGGACTCTTGCCTATCCCCACTATAATGGGCCCCTCACACAGTCCCCTCATGCATATGAAAGCAGGGGAAGAACATTTCAGGAGTTGAAACTATTTTTTTTTCTGATGCTCTGTGACTCCTGGGTCCCTTATTCCCCAACCAATTGTTCTTCATGTGTTATTTATTTCATTGTCTTCAGAGATCTCTAATCTCTTTGTTCCTGAGACATCTTTGAGGGACTCCCCCTTGCTGGTGACTTTGTACTTTCCCTGGTAATTACCTTTCTAGTAAATCTATCCTCCCATAAATGATGCAAGGAGTGTGAAGAAAGGAGAATAGCAAAGTGTGCTGACAAGGGAGCCAGACATGGAGCCCTTTTATACTTCTACAGGTTCCTTACTCTTCCATTCTTCTGAGTAAAAAGTCACATCTGTTTTGTATATAATGAAATGCATTAAAGCTACAATGGAACTGAGCACCATGCTGTAATTGATACTCATGTTTGGTATCGAGAGGTGAGTGGCTTTTATCTGTGAAGTTATTCAGTGTGACTGGGAGTTGGTCTTAAGGACTTGATAGAAATATTCCTTTTTTTTTAAATGACATCTAGAGAGGAGTCTCGTGGTAAGTGACACCGAGAGAGAGAAAACAGGAAACATTGGTTTCCAATGTAGTTGAAACTAGATTGGTTTAATCAATTCATGTCAGTACTCTATGACTCAGTTTCACCATCTGTACAATGGTAGCCATAACCTGCTGAAATGTTTTACTGAGCCACTATGGTGAGTAATGACAGAGAAAATGTCAAATAAAGAATTGTGTCTGTTGGCTGTCTATCTTATCCAACCTACTTAAACTCTCAATGCTCACTGTCTCCTTTCTTTCCCTCCACTATAATAGGTCTTTCATGCCTCTTCATGTGAGATAATTTACCCCATTCTATCTCTCCCTTCCCTCTTCTCCCAGTACAATCCTCTTTCTTACCCCTAAATTGTTTTTGTATCATCCAATCAAAGGCAACTTATATTTGCACCCTCTGTGTATACTCTAACTGATTTAAACTCAAGGAAGAACATTGATTGCAATTTTTTTTAGGCAATTGGGGTTAAGTGACTTGCCCAGGGTCACACAGCTAGTAAGTGTCAAGTGTTTGGTCTGAGGCTGGATTTGAACTCAGGTCCTCCTGACTTCAGAGTTGGTGCTCTAACCACTATACCACCTAGCTGCCCAAATAGCAATATTGTTAAACCACTGTGGGCGCCACTGTTCATTTCTCAGTCCTTTAGGAACATCATCTATCTATTGCCTAATCCAAACCTTATGTCCAAATCTCCATAATTAGTGACTGCTTGGAAAATCTAGGGCAGGTAGACCTGCTTAATTACCCTTAAAAGATACTTTAAAAATATACTAGGTCACTGGTCTTAAATGCATAGATTGGGATATCTGAAAAGACATGCGATAACTACACACAGAAAGTACTTCCTAAATGTTTATTGGCCCATTGGACTGATGGAGTGACAGACTGATTGGGAGATTGATGAAGAATGGCTGGCTGAGCAAATGACTAAGTGACTGGCTGAAGGATTGGTAGAGGGACTAACTGAGGTGACTGAGTGAATGATCAAATGAGGGAGCTGTGACGGTGAGAGTGGGTGAATGAGTGGCTGATTGAGTGACTCGGGACTGACTGACAAGCAGGGAACTGACCGATGTAGTGAGCCTGGACTTTATTTCCTGGTTGTCCTTGAGGAGTTCTGGATCTCATATTCATTGTTAAGGGAAGTAATCCATTTCAAATGATTCCATACGCTCCATGGTACTTTCTTCTCTGTAAATAATATCTGATAAAGAGAGGTGTGAGCCTACTTTACTGTAGCAAGAGCATATTTAGTCGTTAAGTGCTTGCTTTTCCACTCCATTGACTTCCCCTATTTATAGCCATTCCAGTAGAGAATTCTCTTCATAATCATTTCATGCCAGCTGCTGGTTTACTTATCTTATTCCTGAAGGGTGACCTGCAGGTGCCTCTCCAATGCCACTTCTCCAGCATTAGGTTGGGATGGCCCGGCCAGGAAGGAGAGAAAAAATCCGTTGTGAGATTGACTCCTATCCTCTAATTTGAACCTCTTCTAAGAGCTTTCTGTTTAGAAGAAAGTAATCATTCCTTAACCTGATTTCACAAGGTGGTGATGGAACTTCATGGAAGCTGAGAGCATCTTGGGAATGGGGAGTACTTGAGGAATTAGAGTGAACTGTGATTATTTAAGCATTGAGATGAGATTATTTTGAGATGTCTTTCATAGCATACTCAGTCTAACATTGCAAATTGGTTGTGTAAAAACACCATTGGTTGAAACAATGGTTTCTAGAGTTAGACCATAGAATCTATGTCTAGATCATCTATAACTATGTATCTATCTTTGGTGATTGGCTTAATTAAATGGATTTAACTATCACTTCCATGCAGATAACACATAGATTATTATCAGACCACTCCTTGGGCCCCTTTGCTGGAGCCTCATCCAGATCATGCCCTTTAACCGTAAATATCCCATGGAGTTCTGTCCTGGACTCTCTTCTTTTCTCCCTCTATGTTATTTCACTTATTGATCTCATTAGTTCCTATGGACTTAAATACCTTCTCTGCTCATGATTTTCAAATCTACCTATCTTGCTCCTATTTCTCTGCTGAGCTCTAATCTTGCATCTCCATGTACCTTTCAGAATCTTGAACTGGATGCTCAGTAGACATCTTAAACAAAACATGTCCAAAACAGAATTTTTTGTCTTTCTCTTTAACCACCCCCTCCCCACCTACCTTCCAAGGGCAATACCAGTCTCCTAGTTCCTCAGGCTTGAAACCTTGAAGTCATTCTCAGGCTTCTTAATTCTTATGCCATTCCTTCCATATCCAATCTGTTGCCAAGGCCTCTCAATTTCACTTTTGTAACATCTCGAACACTTCCCCTTCTTTCCTCTGACACTGCCACCACTCCAGTGCAGGCTCTCTATTCCAATCCATCCTCTATTTAGCCACCAAAATGATTTTTACTTAAGTTCAAGTCCACTCATGTCACCTTTCTGTTCAATAAACTCCCTATTACCTCCAGGATCAAATATAAAATGTTGTGTTTGACATTCAAAGCCCTTCATAACCTAGACCCCTCCTACCTTTCTGGTATTCTTATGCCTTACTTTTACCTTACTTTTATATGTACTCTTCAGTTCAGTGACACTGGCCTTTTGGTTGTTCCATGACTAATGTACTCTTCTATATCTTAATTCTTGGCATTTTCTATGGCTGTCTCCCCATGCCTAGAATACTCTTCTGCCTAAACTCTACCTACTGACCTTCCTGGATTCCTTTAAGTACCAACTAAAATCCCATCTTATATGGAAAGCTTTTCCCAAAACCCAATTAGTTCCCTTCCCTCTCTTAAGATAACTTAACTTCAAGGTCTCCCACCACATCTGGGGCCGTGTCAAGTCATTCTTATCTGTATCTTGTCACTGGACGCAGATGACTCCAGAGGAGAGAGTGAGGCTAATGACTTTGCACAGCCCTGACTCACTTAAATCCAATCCACTTGTAAGCCCTGGCATCGCCTTCCTGATGTTTCGTTCCTCTTTGAGAATGAAGAACAAGCAACAAACAACAATTTCTTAAGTACTTCCTATTTATCCTGTTATGTAGTTTGTACATATTTGATTGCATGTTGTCTCCTCCATAGGATTGTAAGCTTCTTGAGGGCAGGGACTATCTTTTGCTTCTTTTTTGTATCCCCAGTGTGTAGCATAGTATCTAGCACATAGTGGGTGCTTAATGTTTATTGATTGAGATCAATATATCTAGTCCTAGTCTCTTCTCTGAGCTTCCATCCCACATCACCAATGTCCAATTGGACATTTCAAACTGGCCAAACTGATATCCTGTTCAAACTGGCTATGGACACGAGGTACTATTGTTTCCATCCTTATTGTAGATGAATACGTTTAGAGACAGAACAGACCAGCTTATAACCTTTGGAGCTTTAAAAGGTCAAAGGAACACCAGAAATCAACAACTGAAGTCCATAGCAAAAGGCTGGTGCGGAGCCAACTCCAAGGGTGACCTGTTTGACCCAATCCAGCATTTAAATTGATTTCACATCTAAGACATCAACTATGTCCTACAAGTAAGGGAGCACCCTGTCCATTGGCTATGCCACACCCAGAAGTGAATTTGGCAGAAGAAATATATATTAGCAATCATGTTGAGTTTCAATCTTCTTGTCCCAGGGACCAACGTGGTAGAAGATAGTATGCTCCAAGTTTCAGAGGTTTTTGTACCTCTGGCCTAGCTATACCTTTTCAGTAAATGTTCCTTTGTAAATGCTAGTTGATGCTAACTGAATGGATTTTAACTGTCATTGGAGGTAAAATAATGGGGCATTTGATATTAAAGGGGGAGCAGACCAGATGGGGCTCATAAGGAAAGGTACTAGACAAAACCCTAACTCCTTGGGATTACCCCTGGAACCCAGAGGGGAGAGCTACTATTTCTGCTCTCTGAACCTGACCCATTAGTCTGAGTGTAGGTTGGAAGAGTAAGCCCAGAATTTATGTGTGTATGTATGTATTTGTGCATAATCTGAATAAAGATCAAAACTGATGTTATGGAACCTGATAGACCACCAAGGAAGAGAGTGTAGAGAGAGAAAATAAGAGAGCCAAAAGTGTGCTTAGGGGACACCCACACTTAGGGGCAGAAGGAGAATGATAAGCTAGTAAAGGAGCTGATAAGGAATGAACAGACAGGAAGGAGGAAAACCAAGGAAGATTAGCATCACTGAAGCCAAGAGAGGAGAGAATAGCCATGAGAGGGGGCAATAAGTAGTTTCAAAAGCTCTAGAGATGTCAATTTTATATCAATTCACCATCAAGCATATATGAAACCCCTATTATGTGTCAGGGGCTATACTAAGATCTGACCATACGAAGACAAACATGAAACAGAACTTGCCCTCAAAAAGCTTATATTCTCTTTGAGTTAGAATGGGCACAGAGTAAAGGCTATTATATATTTTATTTAGGGGATCATTAATAACCTTACAGCAGTTTCACTTAGGTGGTGGGGTCAGAAACCAGAAATTGAGGTACTTCAATGTTAGTGGAAAATAAAGAAGTGGAAGCAAGGAAAATAAATTAATTTCTAGGCATTTTTTCTAATTTTTTTAAATTGCATGCCCAATTCATTTGTCTCTTCTTTCTTTATTTTATTCATGTAAGCATTTAGAGATATAAAGTTCCCTTAAGGACAGATTTCACTGAATCTCGTAAGTTTTGGTATGTTGTCTCATTATTGTCATTCTCTTGGATGAAATTACTGTTTCTATGATTTGTTGTTTGACCTACTCATTCTTTAGTATTATATTATTTAGTTTTTCAGTCTTTGTTTTAGTCTATCTTTTCATGTCCCTTTATTAGGTGTAGTTTTTATTGCATCATGATCTGAAAAGGTTGTATTTAATCTTTCTGCCTTTCTGCATTAGATTGTGAGGTTTTTATGCCTTAGTATGTGGTCAATTTTTGTGTAGGTGCCATGTACCACTGAGAAAAAGGTATATTCCTTTCTGTCCCCAATCAGTTTTCCCCAGAGGTCAACCATAATTAACTTTTCTAAAATTCTATTTATCTCCTTAACTTCTTTCTTGTTTATTTTGTGGTTAGAATTATCTAGTTCTGAGAGGGGGAGGTTGAGGTCCCTCACTAGTATAATTTTACTGTCTGTTTCTTCCTGTATCTCCCTTAATTTCTCCTTTAAGAATTTGTATACTATACCACTTGGTGCCTATATGTTTGGTAATGATATTACTTTATTGTCTATAGTACCTTTTAGCAGGATGTAGTTTCCTCCCTTATCACTTTTAATTAGATCTATTTTTGCTTTTGCTTTGTCTGAGATGAGGATTGCTACCCCTGTTTTTTTTTTTTTACTTCAGTTGAAACATAATATATTCTGCTCCAGCCTTTTGCCTTTACTCTATGTGTATCCCTCTGCTTCAAATGTGTTTCTTGTAAACATCATATTGTAGGATTATGGTTCTTAATCCACTCTGCTATCCTCTTCCATTTTTGGGAGAGATCATCTCATTCACATTCACAGTTATGACTACTATTTGTGTTTTCCTCTCCATCCTATTCCCCCCCATGTATGCTTTTCTCTCTTTTCTCACTTTCCCTCCTCAGTAGAATTTTGCTTTCGACCACTGCCTCCCTCAGTCTGCCCTCCCTTCTATTCACCCTCTCCATTTTCTTTTCTCTTTCCCTTCCTATTTCCTATAAGGTAAGTTAGATTTCTATACCTAATTGATTATGTTATTTCCTCTTTGAACCAAATCTGATGAGAGTAAAGTTCAAACAATGCTCATCTCCCTCCCTTCTTTCCCTCTATTGTATTAGGTTTTTGTACTTTTTCATGTGATGTAATGTACTCTTGTCTGCCTCCTCCTTTCCTCTTCTTCCAGTACAATTCCTTTTCACCACTTAACTATATTTTTTTACCATCACATCAAAGTCAACTTACACCCATGTCCTCTGTCTAAGTGTATCTCTTTTAAATGTCATAATAACATTATAGTTCTTAAGAGTTACGAATGTCATCTTCCTGTGTAGGGATGTAAACAGTTTGCTCTTACTAATAACATGTTGGGGTTTTTTTCCTGTTTACTTTTTTATGCCTCTCTTGAGTCTTATATTTGGAGGTCAAATTTTCTGTTGAATTCTGGTCTTTTCATCAGGAAGGCTTGGAAGTCCCCTATTTCATTGAATATCCATCTCCTCCACTGAAAGATTATGCTCAATTTTGCTGGGTAGTTGATCCTTAGTTGTAATCCAAACTCCTTCGCCTTATTCCTTGTCCTAAGATCTTTTAATGTAGAAGCTGCAAGGTCCTGCATAATCCTGACTGTGGCTCCATGACATTTAAATTGTTTCTTTCTGGCTGCTTGCAGTATTTTCTCTTTGATCTGGCAATTTTGGAATTTGGCTACAATATTCCTTGGAATTTTTGATTTGGGATCTCTTTTAGGAGGCGATTGGTGGATTCTTTCCATGACTAATTTATCCTCTGGTTCTAGGAGCTCAGGACAGTTTTATTTGATGATTTCCTGAAAGATGTTGTCTAGGTTCTTCTTTTGGTCATGCTTTTCAGGTAGTCCAATTATTTTTAAATTGTCTCTCCTGGATCTATTTTCCAGGTCAGTTATTTTACCAATGAGGTATTTTACATTTTCTTCTATTTTTTTTATTCTTTTGTTTCTGTTTGACTGATTCTTGCTCTCTCATAGAGTCATTAGCTTCTACTTGCCCCATTCTAATTTTTAATGAGTTGTTTTCTTCTACTGGATTTTGTACCTCCTTTTCCTTTAGGCCCATTTTACTTTTTAAGGAGTTCTTCTCTTCAGTGAGTTTTGGTGCTTCCTTTTCCATTTGGCCAATTCTACTTTGTAAGGACTTATTTTCTACAGTTAATTTTTGTCCTTCCTTTTCCAAGCTATTGATTATCTCTTGCATATCTCTCATTTCTTTTTCCAATTTTTCTTCTAACTCTCTTATTTGACTTTTAAAATTCTACTTGAGCTCTTCCAAGAAGGCTTTTTGGGCTAGAGACCAGTTCATATTCCTATTTGAAGTTTTGGATGTGGGTATATTGACAATGTTGTCCTCTTCTGAGTTTGTGCCTTGGTCTCTCCTTTCCAAATAATAGGAATCTATGGTCATTGTCCATTTCTGCTTTTTGTGCATAGTGTTTGCCTATTTCCTGACTTAAAAAAAAAAGTTGAGCTCTCCTGCTGGAGCGAAGGGGCACTTACCCAAGCTCCTTTTCCTACGCACCCAGGCCTTGCACTTGAATGTTTGGCTCTTGCTCACCCTAGCTTCCTGGGCTACAAAACTGCCATGCCCTGTATTTTTGCTGACTCAGAGTTTTTCCTGGGTCAATATTTTCTGGGCTTTCAGAGGTCAATAAGGGAGGATGAGAGCAACTTACTTCTTACTCTGACATCATGGCTCCCAGAAGTGGAACTTCGTGTTTTGACTATGAAAGGAAGAAGAGTTATAATAGCTTGAGGGAATTGCAAGTTCCAATGAAGGTTTTTGAAAGAGATATAGGAATAATCAAAGGGGCAAAATCCTAGAAGAGATGTAATGGGCCTTGGAAACAAGAAGAACCACCTCTTCCTTAGATATTGGAGTGGAAGAGGAGTGAAAGTTAGGGGGTGATGATGAAGATGTATTTTAGGATCTGGAATAGGTGAAAAGAAAGAACTTGAATGGAATGATGGATGAGTAAATGAATGAAAAATCATTTATTGAAAATTTACTATGTGCTAGGTAGTGTGCTACATGCTAGAGTTCCAAATACATACAAGCAAGACAATCACTGCTTTCAAGGAGCTTATGTTCTAACAGAAGGCAATACACCTATGAGAATAGGCAGAGAAGTCTTGGGCAGAGAAGCCAGAGAAAATAGTGATTGGAATCATACAGTGATGGACTAAATGGTAATATTGATTTGATTATTGATTTCCTAGCTTCAGTTGAAAGGTGGCAGGGCAGAGAAAGTCCTTCATGACATGGTGATGATCTAGAAGTGGCATGGTGGGTCTGGGTTTGGGAAAGATAAGGTAAATGCTAAACAATGAAGCCCAGCTTCCCAGGGATGAGTCCAAGTTCTCCTCAGAGGTGGAGTCTATAGCCCAGGTGGCATAACATGGAGATGGCCATGAGAATAAAGAGAATAAAGTCCTGGAACTGCAATACAAAGATTTAGGTGAGATATTAGGAAGGACTTCCTGACAAGAGATTATCAAAAATGGCTAAAAGCTATGGAGCCTCTCTCACTACAGATCTTGTAAAGTACAACAAATCCTTACCCTGGGGACACATTTCTATGCTGTCTTCATCTGAGTGCTTTGAATGGGTGATGTGTCCTTTCAGGCACATATATCAGCTACAGGAATCTGAGAGTTCTTTGATAGCTCTGCACTTAATGGCAGAAAGAAGAATTAGATATTATTGTGTAAGTGCACTGAGTTCCTTGGAGAAATATGCTGAATGATCATTACATTCAAAATGTAGCTGAGACACTCCAAAACTTTCCCTATAATAGCTTGTTCCACCCCTCTGAGCAAATATCATTATTTTCACTATCCAAAAGAACCTACTGAGATAAAGAGGAGTGAAGGGAGCTGAACTACATAGGGTAGCCACGATAGTACTATAGTGTCCAGCATTCAGGTCTCTGAAGATCTGGAGTTAGTTCTGTTATCCTGCTCCCTACCTTCTGTGCCTCTATGAGAACCAAGTAGTATAGCAGATATGATGCTGGATTTGGAGTCAAGAAGACCTCGGTTCAAATCCCACTGCAGATATTTACTACCTTTGTGACTCTTGACATGTCACTTAGTTAGAGAGTTGGCAGGTAAGACCAGTAGTGATCAGCACATATGGGAAACAAATTCAGTTCCTAGGAGAGGGGCTATGTGCTCTCTTTCCTCTTTGAAATGTGCCCTACTGTATGTGCATAGGTAAGGCCTTACAGGTGTGCATTTGGAGTCAGAAAGAGATAGGATTTCTTAATATTAGTTAAGGTTGAGCCTTCCAAGAGAAAGCATATAGTAAGACTCACCCAGTCTTGTAGTGTTCTCATCCCTCTTCATAACCCTGTCTTTTAAGAGTAGACTTGTCAGAAGTTATAGCAATATTGCAAAGTTTACTAGGATCAGAATCCTGGCCTATAACCATTACAACAGTATGGAAAGCTCACTGGTATTGGAGTCAAAGAACCTGGATTCAAATTCTACCTCACTTACCACTTGTGTGACTTTGGTTAAGTCACCTAATTTCCAATTACCTCTATTTCCCCATTTGTTAAATAAGCCAGTTGGACTAGATAACCTCTGAGATCCCTTCCAGATCTAGATTTGTGCTCTTAGGATAAAATAAAGGTGGTGACATCTAAGATTCTTGAAAGCAATACTTCATCAGACTTGACCTTCTTCCTGCCTCTGAACTCTTTCCAGAGGAGAGGGGATCTGAACAGGGAAAGGATTTCCCCAGCAAAGTTTTGAGGAAGGAGATATAGAAGACTATATAATAAATCCCAAGGGATCCTGGGAGTTTGAATTCAATGGCCAAAATTTTATATAGGTCCTTAATATTGAAAATCAAGCTTTGAAGAAGGGTCCCCAGTCTGATAGTGTTAAAGAGACTGCCAGAATTTGACTCCCATGGAAAACAGAGGCTCTGCTCAGTAGTGATAGGAGACCTGTTTTTATAGGCTTGTTTGGTCTTAAACTGCCAGATCAGGTGGTAGGGATGATCATTCACCTAGTGATGGTGGGAATGATTAAGGGGTTTGAGACAAGGTGGGGGTAGGTGGAAGCGTAAAAGGTGTAGTTTTCATAAAAGGGACTGTTTTGAGTTTAAGATATGTTGACTAAAGACAAACATGGATGAGGTGTTAGAAAGCTGCTGAGACATTGAAGAAATCCAAAGAGCATTAAATGATGTCAACAGAATTGTCTATACATTGTTTGGAATGCCATTTCCCACTTGTGACTTTGATGAAACCTGGTGATTGATGGATCTTCCCAGGTTTATTTAGTGAATCTTCTGGCTCTCTGCAGTTGTTCGGAGATCCCCAGGGAGAGGGGGAGCAGCAAGCATCATATTTTTTCATGATGACCTAAGTGCCCAATTAGCAATGCAAAATCAAGTCTTGTGTTCTCCTTTACAGCTAGGGGTATGACGGGTGATATTATCCACCTCTTCTCAAAGTTCTTTTACCTGTTTATTCCCCCATCTCAGATAATAATGCAGTACTGAATCCTCCATGACACTATCCCATCCCCGTATATACCTACCTCATAATTCTGTTAATTGCAATGACATTAATATGTAACGCTCTTTCCAATAAATGTTTCAGTTCTTCCTCTCCCCTTTTTTATTTCTTCCCCTTCTAGGATATGCTGAAATCTAATATTCCTTTTATAGGTGCTGTGCTTATGTTTGTTTTTTATTATCTCTGTGCTTATGTCAATTGGGGCCTCAAGGGGGCCTATTCTTTGCCCCTATTTCTGACCAAACCACAGTAATTATGATTAGAGATCTTCTCACCTCAATGTTACATGTCTCACTCTTTTTTTCCTCAAAAGGGCTATTTTTAAGAACTTGATTCCCAGCAATGCTCTGGTAGGAAATTCTCTGTGACCTGAGTGTGAGGATTCTTTTCTTTGCCTTTTCCCTTCTTATCCATTCCATTTGGTGTTATAACATTCTCCTTCTGGATCTATGGGAGGCAGTGTGGTATAGCAGATAGATTGCCAGACTTAGAGTGAGGAAGACCTTAGTTCAAGTCTTAGGTATGACACTTATTAGCTATGTGGTCCTGTGTCACTAACCTCTCTGACCCTCAGATTCCCAGTGTATAAAATAAGAAATGACCTGTAAGGTTGACTTCAGTTGTAAATCTATGATTCTATGATTCCCTTGCTTATCTCTCTCCTAATGTATAGTTTATGAGGTCCCAATAATTTTCCCCCTAATCAGAGGTAGCCCCAAGAAGCATGGCCCATGCTTAGGGAAGCTGTTCTAAAATATCCAACCCCACCAAATGGAACATCCATCTTGCCTTTGTGGGATTATTCTGTAATGCTGGCCAGAGTGATCCTATCCCTTCAGATGGGATCTAATTCCTAATTCTTCCTTTGTGGCCTGCCTCACAATAGTCTCTCCGTTCTTCCCCAGTCTCCAAGGAAAGGGAAGTAATTGAAAACCTCCATTCCATATCTTTTCTCAAGTCTTAGCTAATCTCCTCCCAAACCTTCCTCCTTCACCCATGAGGAATTCCCACTGCTGAAAATATTGATTTACTAATTAAGATATTCTTTCATTTTTTTAAAAAAACCCTGTGAAATACTAGTTCATCTCTTCTTCCTAATGATTTCCTGTTTGTTTCTTTTTGTTGCTTCTTTGCTCCTTATATCTTTTCCCAAGAGATGTCTTCTCTTCATTCTCCCAATATCTCTCATTTTTAAGTGAAAAATTTAAAAATGAAACTCCTCATACTTGAAGCCGTCTAGCTTTAGACACATAAAAATATTTACTTAATTCCTCATAGTCTTTTATTGCTATCGGAAGTTGTTTAAACTTTTTTTTCTTTGAAGAGTTGGCATGTTGAAAATTCATCTCATTTCTAGTTTATTTTAAAAGAAAGACTCAAATTTCCCTTCTTTAAAAATTTTGATTAACCACAGCTTTGCAGACTATATTGTTTGGGAAAATTAACTGATCTACTTTGTTTTTCATAGTATCATGTTTCATTTTTTGCTTTGATTTCTCATAAATAAACAATAGACCTGAGCTTGATTTTCCTTGTGATGTGAAAAGTTTTTCTCAATTGCCTGCAATATTTGTCATCTGATGTTCCAATTCTCGAGGTAGTGTTTTTTAGTAAGTTAAACTTGTGGTTTCTTTCTGTTAGTGTTCCGGGAAGCTTATATTATATTTTGACATCTGATTCCAATTTTCTGGGCAATTTTCCTTCATTATTTCCTAAGGTATTATATTTAATATTTTTCTAAACTATATTTTTCTGGAATATCTAAAACACATGTGGTGTAGAAACCCACTTTAGCTCTCTAGGCTGGCTCACTCACTGAAACCTAAACTCATGTTGCCAGGACTGAGATTTCTAGTGGAGACATGCCACCTTTCCATAACTTGATGTTTTCTCAGGGTTAACCATGTGTGCATGTGTGCATGTAGGGGGTATTTCCACTACTTACTGTTTGATCTTCTGAGCCCCATGTACTCCCCATTTACACAAATCAATCAACGTGACACCATTAAGATAAAACATTTACTTCAAAAACAAAAGAAGAAATTGTCATAAAATTTACTCATCAGAGGGCAAAATTCAGAATAATCAAACACCATAGTTACTCAAAACAAAAGAACAATCAAAACATCACAGTCTACTCATGAGCCTAGGTAACATCCTCCCATCAATGCATATAGTATACATATAGGACGGTATGCACAACTTATAGAAACCCAGCAGAGAGAAACATAAATGGGAAAAACTGTACCCAGTGCAACTCAAAACTCTGGATCTCCGGTCTTTATGTCCTGATTCCCTTCAGGAACAATTGACACCGAATAAAGTCATTTCTCTGCTAGCTGCTTTCTTTCTAATCGGCACTTCTCTCATACTCAGTGAAGTTGCTCCCTTTCTTTCTCCAGTGAATACAGCTGTGGCAAGCTCCTTTTGTTCGTAGCCATTTTTAATAGGAGAGTCCTGGAGAAAAGTGTTAGTGAGTGTCAAGTAGTTCCCTTATGTTGGAAAACTGCCAGACTGCTTTGATGTGCAAATAGCAGGAGATTTTGTTTTGCCCAACCAGTTCCATGCACTTTTTCTACAGCAAAGCACAGCACACAGCAAAGCACATACAAAGCTTGTCTTTCCCCCTGTGTTTTTTCTTCTCAAACCCTACATGGAAGTAGAGAGCAATGTAGGCCCCACTGAAAAGTTTCTCGTCTCTCAGGCTTTACATAGCACCAGAGAACAATAAGCTTTGCATACAACAATAGAAATCAATTCCAAGTCAATGAGCTTCCAGAATTTGCTTCAGCTTTTCTCTAGTCAATCAGCAGTGTCTGTCTTCAATCATTAAGCTCCTAGAAAAATAGACAAAAATCACCTATCTCAGCTAGACCTTCTTTGTGATTCCTCCTGCATTCAGTTTACTCTTTTGCTTCTTCCCAGTCTTCTTGATTACCACCCTCTGTTTTTTTTAATTGCCTCTAATCCAAGGATTATTAACCTGGGGTCTGTGAATTTCAATATAATTGGTTTCCTTTTGAATCTTATCAATTTTGTTTTATGCATTTAAAAAACTTTATTCTGAAAAGGGTTCCTAGATTCTATTAGGTTGTCAAAGGGGTCAACAAGGTCAAGAACCATTGCTTTAATGTGAGAATGCATCTTTCTGTCAGATGTGAATCCAAGAACCTTTGCATAATCTTTTCAGAGCCCCCAAGCAGTTATTTGATTTATAATTTTTCAACCATAAACTTCAAAACTCTAAAAAACACCATATGCAATGAAGCTGATGACTACAATGCTCTGTAGCTATAGTTATGTCAGCCATTGCTCTGCCCTAAAATATGTCCTTTCAATATATTCATCTTAAGGGTAATTCTTCATCTCATCCTCAGAACATCTTATGCTTTTCCTCCGTATTTTGTCTGAGAGATTGTGTTTCTTCATAAATGAATTTTGTCATTTTTCTTACATATATGTTATTTTTCTGCAACTTTTAGCAATCACACATGAAAGGAATGGTATCTTATGTTTAGATTCTTTTTATATCCTATCTTGAAGTTCAATGGTCTTGTTTTGTAGAGCTCTCATGAGTTATTATAATCTTTTCATTGAAAGTCTTTTAATTTGTTAATTTTCCTTCTATATCTGCATTTTTGCATTCATATTTTGTTGTTCTCTTTTTCAGAGAACTTACTGTTTTTGAATGTCTCTGTCACTTGTTAGAAATTATTTTTCTTATTGGCTATTGATTCCTTCCTTGAGAGCACTAGTTTCTGTCCTTACTTCTTTGATCCCCTCTCAATTATTTTATTGCCATTCTGAGCCATTCTAGATATTATTATCTGGAATTGCTTCATATCAGTTCTAGGGATCTTGTGAATTTATTTTAGTTCTTTCACCTTCCTTGGAAGTTTTTAGTAAGTCTGTTCATTTGTGTTAGCCCTTGCCCTCTGCTGTTTGTTTGTTCCTTCTTTTTCCTTTGTCACTGTTTCTCAATTTTTATCAGTCTCTGATGGTTTTTCTGTGGGGTCCTTACTATAATCAGCCTTTTCATCAGCACCTTCTCTTCTATACTAGATGGCATTGAAACAATTCCAACACTGTTATATCCCACCTCCAAATCTTATAGTCTATCATGTATTCTTTGATCCATTAGGCCTGTACAATCACTATGATCTTCAAAGGTGGCAGCTATTCTTTGGGTTATTGCTACAAAAAAGCTCTTAAAGGGCCTATTCCCCACATTTCACTAGCCCCACTCTCTTGAGTTACATCTCTCCTTTAATAACTCTACCTGGAGACCTCAAGTAGGGTAGAATCCTATGCCTCTCAAAGCATCTTCATTTTGATAGCTCTCCCTTTTCACGTTTTTCCTTTATCAGGCCTAAATATACTTTCCTACAACTTATACCCATGTTTCTAGTTCTGCCCTTGGGGAACAAACAAAATGCCTCAAATATCTCTTCAACATAAGAGACTTCTATGCATTTAAAGATTATTTCTGTCCCTCTTCTGTTTTCTCTTCTCCAGAATAAGTATCTCTAAGGCGCTTCATCCAACCTTCATATGACACGGTCTCTAGGGGTTTCATTATCTTGACTGCTCCTGTCCTTGCTTCAGCTTGTCAGTGTCCTTCCTTCAAAGTAGCACTCAGTATAGACACAAGATCAGATATATGGTCTGACTGGGACAGGATACAGCAGAACTATCTCCTGTGTCCTTTAAACTATGCCTTTCCTAATGCACCCTTAACAGGGTACTAGAATTTTTAGCTATGTCATACTGTTGACATATTGGGCTTTTAGCCCACTAAGACCTTCAAATCTTTTTGAGACAAATGGCCAGTTAATAAATGTGTCATAAAAGTAATATAGATAAAATGCAATAGCAATTCAGAGGATGGAAAGACCATTTTCTGATGAGGCATTTAGGGAATACTCCATGCTATGATGGGATTTGAGCTAAACCTTGAAGGATGAATAGGTTTTCCATAGATATTGGGTTGGGGGAGAAGATATTCTAGGAAAAGAAAATGAAGATGGCAAGGAAAAGGATTGAATTAAAGAGCCTCTGATTTCCCTTTCAACTCAGATTCTATGACCCTGTGACCACAGCTTGTTGCACCTGGATTGAAGGAAAGTGTTTTGTTTTTGTTTTATGATAAGGAAGGAGCTAGTGAAGAAGAAGATAATGAAGATTAGAGAAGGGATAATTCCTTACTCATTGCTCACTGTAGTTTAGGCCCTTACCATCTCCCAATAGGTCTCTGTTCTTCCACTCTCATCTTAATCCATTTCCATTTTCTACCTAGCTGCCAACATAATTTTCCTAAAGTACAGGCCTGACCAAGTTACTCACTTGTTGAATCAAACCGTCATTGGCTACTCATTGCATCAGCATTTTAAATACAATATATTTCCTACAGTTGAACCCCTAGTGGAACACCTACCTCTCTGCTTCCAATATTGCTGTTTAATAAATACAAGCTCCTTAGCTTGGCATTTAAGGCCCTTCACTTGAAAGTTTTTGACTTCAACTTGCCTTTATAGTATTATTTCTTTTTTAAAAATAATATTTTATTTTTCCAAATTACATGGAAAAACACATGTTTAACATTCATTTTTTAAAAAAATTGAGTTTCAAATTCTCTCTCTCTCTCTCTCTTCAGCATCCCCCCCTGAGATGAAAAGCAATTTGGTGTGTTATACCTTTGCAATAATGCAAAATGTATTTCCATATTAGTCATGTTGTGAAAGAAGACCTAGACCAAATACACACACACACACACACACACACACACACACACAGAGTGAAAAATAGTATCCTTTGATCTGCATTCAGACTCCATCAATTCTTTCTCTGGAGGTAGATAGCATTTTTCATCATGAGTCCTTTGGAATTGTCTTAGATCTTTGCATTGCTGAGAATAGCTAAGTCTTTCACAATTGATCATACAATATTGCTGTTACTATATACAATGTTCTGCTGGTTCTCCTCACTTCACTTTGCATCAGTCCATGTAAGTCTTTCCAGGTTTTTCAAAAATCACTCTGCTTATCATTTCTTATGAAAAATAGTATTCCATTACAACCAAATACCACAATTTGTTCATAAATTACCCTGTTGATGTGCATCCCCTCAATTTCCAATTCTTTTCTGCCACAAAAAAGAGCTGTTATAATTTTGTTTTTACAAATAGCTCCTGTCCCCCTCTTTTTTGATCTCTTTGGGATACAGACCTAGTAATTGTATTGCTGAATCAAAGAGTATGAACAGTTTTATTGCCCTTTGGGCATAATTCCAAATAGCACTCCAGAATGGTTGGATCAGTTCACAACTCCACCAACAATGAATTAGTGTCCCACACTTTGGCTAAGATTTATTATTTTCCTTTTCTGTCATATTAGCCAATTTGACAGGTGTGAGGAAGTACCTCAGAGTTGTTTTGATTTGCATTTCTCTAATCAATAGTAATTGAGAGTATTTTTTCATATGACTAAAGATAGCTTTGAAAGAGGCATCTGAAAAGTGCCTCTTTATTTATCAATTGAAGAGTGACTTGTATTCTTATAAATTTGACTCAGTTCTCTATATATTTGAGAAATGAGGCATTTATTAGTGATATTGCTATAAAATTTCACCCCTAGATTTCTGCTTTCCTTCTAATATTAGTTGCATTGGTTTTGTTTGTGCAAACCCTTTTTAATTTAACATAATCAAAATTACACATTTTATGTCTCGTAATGCTCTCTGTCTCTTCTTTGGTCATAAATTCTTTTCTTGTCCATAGACTTGACAACTAAAGTATTCCTTGCTCTGCTAATTTGTTTATGGTGTCCCCTTTTATGTATAAATCATTTTGACCTTATCTTGGTATATGGGATAAGATATTGATCTAGTTTCTGCCATACTGTTTTCCAATTTTCCCAGCAGTTTTTGTCAAATAGTGAGTTCTTGTCCCAACAGTTAGGGTCTTTGGGTTTATCAAACATGAGGTCACTATGGTCATTTAGTACTTTATATTTTGTGTACCCAATCTATCCCACTGATTCACCACTCTTATTTCTTAACCAGTACCAGATTCTTTTGATGATTACCTCTTTATAATACAGTTTGAGATCTGGTATAGCTAGGCTGCATTCCTTCACATTTTTCCCATTAATTGCCTTGATATTCTTGAGCTTTTGTTCTTCCAGATGAATCCTGTTATTATTTTTTCTAGCTCTATAAAATAATTTTTGGTAGTTTAATTGGTATAGCACTGAATAAGTAAATTAATTTAGGTGGAATTGTTATTTTTATTTTATTGGTTCAGCCTACTCATGAGCAATTGATATTCTTCCAATTGTTTAGATCTGACTTTATTTATGTAAAAAGTATTATAATTGTGTTCATATAGTTCCTGGGTTTGTCTGTGCAGATAGACTCTCAAGTATTTTATATTGTCAACAGTTATTTTAAGTGGAATTTCTCTTTCTATATCTTGCTGCTGGAATTTGTTGGCATATATAGAAATGCTGATGATTTGTGTGGGCTTATTTTATATTCTGCAACTTCTCTGAAGTTGTTAGTGTTTAACTAGCTTTTTAGTTGATTCTCTAGGATTCTCTAAGTATGCCATTATATCATATGCAAAGAATGATAGCTTTATTTTCTCATAGTCTATTTCCTTTGATTTCTTTTTCTTCTCTTATTGCTATAGCTAATATTTCAATAGGCATGCCAGCTTTATTCCTGATCTTATTGGGAAGGCTTCTAGCTTATTGCCATTATAGATAATGTTTGTTAAAGGTTTTAGATCAATACTACCACCATTTTAAAGAAAGCTCCACCTATTGATATGGTCTCTAATGTTTGTTTATTTGTGTGTTTTTTTAATAAGAATAGGTGTTGTATTTTGTCAAAAGCTTTTTCTACATCTGTTGAGATAATCATATGATTTTTGGTGTTATTGTTGTTGATATGGCCAATTATGCTGATAGTTTTCCTAATATTGAGCTAGCCCTACATTCCTAGTATAAGTCCCTCCTAGTCATAGTGTGCACGATCCTGGTGATATATTCTGTAATCTCTTTGGTAACATTTTATTGAAAATTTTTGCATCAATTTTCATTAAAGAAATTGGTCTACAATTTTTTTCTGTTTTCACTATGTCTGGTTTAGGTATCAGTATAATATTTGTATCATAAAAAATTTTTGCAGGACTTCTTTGCCTATTTTCTCAAATAGTTTTTATAGTATTGGAAATAATTGTTCTTTAAACGTTTGGTAGAATTCACATGTAAATCCATCTGGTCTGGGGGATTTTTTTTAGAGAATTCATCAATGGTTTGTTCAATTTCTTTCTGTAAAATACGGTTATTTATGTGTTCTATTTCCTCTTCTGTTAATCTGAGTAATTATTTTGTAAATATTCATCCATTTAGCCTAGATTTGCCTAGATTGCCTAGATTGTCAGGTTTATTGGCATATAACTGGGTAAAATAGCTCTTAATAATTGCTTTAATTTCATCTTCATTGATGGTACATTCATCCTTTTCATTTTTGATACTGGTAATTTGGTTTTCTTTCTTTTTTTTTTAAAATCAAATTAACCAATGATTTGTCTATGTTTTTCATAAAACCAGCTCCTACTTTATTTATTAATTTTATAGTTTTCTTTCAGTTTTATTAATCCATCCTTTGATTTTTAGGATTTCCAGTTTGGTGTTTAATTACGGATATTATTTGTTCTTTTTCTAGCCTTTTTTAGTTGTGTGTTCATTGATCTGCTCTTTCTCCATCTTATTAATATAAACATTTAGAGATGTGAATTTTCCCCTAAGCACTGCTTTGGCTACATCCTATAAATTTTGGTATGTTGTTTCACTGTTGTTAGTCTCTTTAATGAAGTTATTGATTGTTTCTATGATTTATTCTTTGGCCCACTCATTCTTAAGTATTAGATTATTTAATTTCCAGTTAATTTTTTCATCTTTCTTTCCATGGCCCTTTGTTGAATGTATTTTTATTCCATTATGAACTGAAAAGAATATATTTAATATTTCTGCCTTTCTGCATTTGATTGTAAGGTTTTTATGCCCTAATGCAGGGCTAATTTTTTTGTGTAAGTGCACTACTGAGAAAAAGATATATTCCTTTCTATCCCCATTCAATTTTCTCTAGAGGTCTATCATATCCAGCTTTTCTAAAATTCTATTTCTTCTTTCTTGTTTTTTTTTTGTTAGATTTATCTAATTCTGAGATGGGAAAGTTGAGGTTCCCCCCAAAAAACAGTATGGTTTTACTATTTCCTCCTGTAACTCATTTAACTTCTCCTTTAAAATCTTTCATGCTATACCATTTGGTGCATATATGTTTAGAATTAATATTCCTTCCTTATCTCTTTTAATTAGATCTATTTTTGCTTTCACTTTGTCTGAGATCATGATTGCTACCCCTGACTTTTTTTTACTTCCACTGAACCAGATTCTGTTCCAGCCCCTTACCTTTACTCTGTATGTGTCTTGCTGCTTCAAATGTATTTATTTTAAACAACATATTGTAGGACTCTGGCTAGTAATCCAATCTCCTATCCTCTTCTGTTTTATGGATGAATTCATCCCACTCACAGTCACAGTTATGATTACTGTGTATTTCCTTCCATCCTATTCCCTCCACATCCCTCTCTCCCTCTCTCTTTCTCCTTTCACTGTGTCCCTCCTCAGCAGTGTTTGGCTTCAGATTAACACCTTCTCCAATCCACCTTCCCTTATATATGTCCCTCCCCCTTCCATGATCCTCCTCCATTTTACTCCTGTATAGGGTAAGATAGATTTCTATACCCAATTGAGTGTGTATGTTATTCCCTCTTTGAGCCAAATCTATTGAGAGCAAGGCTCAAGTAGTGCTCACCCCTCCCCTTCTTTCCCTTCACTGTAATAGGTCTTTCACACCTCTTCATCTAACTCTCCATTCCCTCTTCTGCCGGAGCAATTCTTTTTCTCACCCTTTAATTTTTTTTGGATATCATCCCATCAAAGTCAACTTATACCTGCACCCTTTGTCTATATAGGCTTCTTCTAACTTCTCTAATAGTGATAAAGTTCTTAAGAATTACAAGTATCATCTTTCCATGTAGGAATGTAAACAGTTAAACCTCAACTGAATCCTTTCTGTTTTCTTTCCTGTTTACCTTTTTATACTTCTTTTGAGTCTTGTATTTGAAAGTCAAAATTTCTATTCAGCTCTAATCTTTTCATCACAAATGCTTGAAACACTTCTATTTCATTGAATGTTAATTTTTCCCTGGAAGGATTATACCCAGGTCCACTGGGTAGGTGATTCTTGGTTGTTATCCTAGCTCCTTTGCCTTCCAGAATATCATATTCTAAGGTCTCTGATCCTTTAATATAGAAGCTTCTAAATCCTGTGTAATCCTGACTATGGCTCCATGATACTTGAATTGTTTCTTTCTGGGTGCTTGCAGTAGTTTCTCCTTGACCTGAGAGTTCTGGAATTTGGCTATAATTGTCCTAGGAGTTTTCATTTTGGCATCTCTTTCAGGAGGTAGTAGGTGTATTCTTTTAATTTCTATTTTACCTTTTGGTTATAGGATATCAAGACTGTTTAGTTTAATAATTTCTTGAAATATGATGTCCATACTCTTTTTTTTTTATCATGGCTTTCAGGTAGTCTAATAATTTTAAATTATCTCTTTTTTATCTATTTTCTGGATCAGTAGTTTTTCCAATGAGATGCTTCACATTTTTTTTTCCATTTCTTTGATTTTGTTTTATTGTTTCTTGATGTCTCATGGAGTCACTAGCTTCCATTTGCCCAATTTTAATTTTTAAGGAATTATTTTCTTCAGTGAACTTTTTTATTTCCTTTTCCATTTGGCCAACTCTACTTTTTATTCAGTGAATTTTTGTACATATTTTCCCCCCCAATTTTTCTGCTTCCTTTACCAAGCTGTTGATCCTTTTTTTTCCTCATGATCTCTTGCATTACTCTCATTTCTTTTACCAATTTTTCTTCTAGTTATTTAATTTTTTAAAAATCCTTTTAAATTTCTTCCTGGAATTCTTTTTGGGCCAGAGACCAATCCACATTTTTCTTTAAGGCTTCACATGTAGGTATTTTGACATTGTTATCCTCTTCTGAGTTTGTGTTTTGTTTTTTCCTGTCACCATTGCAACTTTTATGGTCAGGTTCTTTTTATTTATTTATTTTTGCTCATTTCCCAGACTATTCTTTGGCTTTTAAAGTTTGGTTCTCCTCCTGGGGTGGAGGGAGAACTGTCCCAAGCTTCTAGAGTGTGGACCCTCACTGCTGGTCTGTTGTACCCTGGTCATGGGACCTGCTTTGCTGAGGCTGTGGGGCTTAGCCATTGACCTGTGCCAGGCTCGGGACTTTGCCACTGGCTAGCTGGGGTATGACCTGCTGCTGACTTGCTTGGATGCCACTTGCATGGGAATATAGTTCAGTATACATGGGAGTACAGTCCTTTCCTGTTGATCTTCTAAGTTGTCTTGGGCTGGAAAATTATTTCACTCTATAAGCCTTTCTCCATGCCTGGAAAGTCCTGCTTTCTGTCTCAGAATCTTTACCTTCTTTTAAGGCTCAGCTTAGATATCACCTCTTCTATTATGCTTTCCCTGATCCCTACTATTACTAGGGGGACATTATTATATATAGAGTATTTTTAATGCACTATGTTTGCTAAAATCAAATTTTATTTACTTAGCTATGTACATTTTATATTTTGCCTCCCTAGTAGTATGTAAGCACTTTAAGGGAGACAAACAGATGGTTTTATTTTTGTATTTGTATTCCCCATTCCTGGCATAGTGCCTGGCACAAAGTAGGTTACTAATAAATATTTATTGAATTGAGTCAACCACATCCTGAAGGAGATGTAAGAAGATGTGATAACGAGTACAAATCAGGAAAAACCATCCTGGAAAGATAAGAAGGACATTGTTTCTTCAGAAATTGGAGCAAAAGAGGGAGAGGAAATTTTGAGCTTGTGAGGAGGCCTTGAAGGAATTCATGGTCTTGATGATCTTTATCTTCTTAGGAAAATATGAGATCCTAATAGCAGCCCTTTTGTGGTGGCAAAGAACTTGAAACTAATTCCCCATTCATTGAGGAATGGCTGAACAAATTGCGGTGTGTAAATATAATGAAAAACTAGTATGCTGCAAGCAATGATGAAGGGGATGGTTTAAGAGAAACCTGGAAAGACTTGTACGAACTGATGCAAAGGAAAGTGAGCAATACAAGTTATACTATAATAGCAATATAGTGAAAATGATTTGAAAAACATTGAAAAGAGTTCTGATCAATATAATGATTAACAACAATTCCAGAGGACTGATGATGAAGCAGATTGTCCACCTCCTTATGGAGATGCTATAGACTCAGTCTGCAGAATGAGAAATACATTTTTGGACACGGCTAATATGGAAATTTGTTTTGCTTGACTATGCATCTTTATTACAAGAGATTTTTTTTATTTCAGTAAGGTGGGAAGGTGGTGAGACAGAAAATAAATGATTATTAATTTTTGAAAATATTTTTAAAAGGAAGGTATGAGACTAGGTCTGCCACTAACTATGAGAAAGGGGCAATGATACAGCTGGCTTGACAGGTATGGAAAACATTTGAAATGGTGGGCAATGTTCCTGATTGATCCTGGAAGAAAGTAAAATTGGTAATGCTTGTGTGCCCTTGCCCCAGGGAAGAAGAGGTACTCATACTAATTGGACAATGTCAGGCAGAAAGCCCTTCTCCTTCACTGGCTATCTCATTCTGTTACCAGAATGGGAATTCACGTGATATCTATTTAAGATATTTCTCCAGGTTTCAAAAGAGCTTGAACTCTAAGATCCACCATTGTGTAAGAATCTAAATGTTTCACTTCAAATGACAGCCTGATGTTGAACAAGGTCAAATGTAATAGGAAGTCAGAGAGAATGAGGCCTGAGGAAAAGGCATTGAATTTGGTAATCATGACCAAAGGGAGTGCAACAATTTTGTCACAGGCTGGAATGCTGAACAAAAAGTTGCTAGCTGCATCCTGCTCCCATACCTTTTAAAGTGAAGTCTCCAAAGTTATTTGCATGGTCTCAAGTAGTGACTAGGAGCACTATAGGAATTGGAAGGAATGTTCATACTCTAACTCAAAGAGTAGGTTGGATCCAGAGTAGTGCCTGAAGCAGAAGAAAACAAGTTAGAGAAAATATGCTTTAATGCCTGGAGGATTCTCTGGCTGTCTTGGTGTGGTGGGGCAGGGCCATGAGGTGGGGAGGCCAGATAATATAGCAGCTGCAGTTCAGCCAAGCACCAGAAGAGGGCAGCAGCAGAGATTAAGAAGACAGACACTCAGCAGAGACACCAATGGCAATGAAGCAGAGAAAACAGACTAAAAGGCATCCCATCCCCACTCCCATTCCCAACCAGGAGTGTGCAGCCTATGAAAGCTGTTCACAAGTGAATAACATCACCTGACCAGCAGATAACTTGGGCAGCTCTGGGGAAAAGTAAGCAGCAGCTCAGAGCAGAAAGATGTCCACTGGGCATACCCCGTGAGATCATTTGGTGCTATGGCTACTCAATGTTATTTACATAGTACCTATATGTGTTCCCTCTCTCACATGTGTTGCACTGGCCATGCATGTTCTTTAATGCATGGGCCTTTCCTGTGTGAGTTTCCTGGTCATGTGCTCTGTATGGAAGAGTATACTCCTGGGTGTATGTGGGGAATTTTCCTCATCATCATTAGATTGTAAGCTCCTTCAGGGCAGGTACTATCTGGACTTTTTTTGTATTCTCAGTGCTTGGCACAGTGCCCAGCACAGAGTAGGTGCTTAATAACTGTTTGTTGATTGATTAATCTATTGTGTAATACTGTTTAATTAAACGTCTTTTGCTTTGACTAGTGTACTCTCTAGTTGGTCTGGCAAAAGAAACATTTTGAGGAGTTCATATGCTGTGGTTTTAAATGTATCCTTGTCCAAAGCATGCCTTGATCTTAGGGTAGTTTTCTGAAGATGCCGTATTGAGAGGACTTAACCCTGTCATTGGAGACTTTGGAGAGTACAGTCTCAGGACAGTGTTGAGAGGAGGAACTAGGTTGAAGTAAAGTTGAGGAGGAAAGGGAGCCCACAGGAAGTGAGGGCTAAAGGTGTTGATCATTCATTAGGAAAGCTTGGTAGTACAGGGAGGACAAGAATTAGGATGGTACTTTGAGGGGATAAGTGAGCCAATGCAAAGTTCATTCAATATAAGTGTGTTGTGAATATGTTTGTGGACAATTAGAAATGAGTCATTAAAGAGGGAAAACTTGGAGATTCTAGATAGAGAGGGGGTGACTGATGGAGCAAAGTCCATGAGCAGCCTAAAGTGAATAGAATCAAGAGCATAAATGAAGGAGTAAGGTGTAGAGATGAAGAGATGGAAGAAAGGAAGGGAGAATGACCGAGACATTTACTCCATCTTATGATAGGATCATGCATTCAGAGCTAGGTCACTTGCACATGTCACATAGAGTGGTATACAGATGATTTCCAACTAGGGACATTCACAATGTTATGAGGGAACATAGAAGACTTTGGGCACTAAAAGGACCCCATTTCTTCCCTTAGCTTCCAGAAGAATACATTGGTCTTTGTGCAGACACTTCTGACCCTTGCAAACTTGATCTCATTAAAATGCAGAAAGGTCCTTTTGTGTCACATGAACTGTCTTCCTCTGGGGATCCATAAGCCAGAGTTGTATTTAGGTTTTCTTTACCTTAGCTGGCCCATTCGACCTACTCCCTAATGAAGTCTTTCTGGATTTTGAGGACTAGGGGGAACATGGACTAATTTATAGCAATGCTCCATCTAACTATAATAGAAATGGCATGGCGGTGTTATCTGTCCCTGTTATATTTCCGTGCCCTTTCTGCCACCACCATCCCCAGCACCTTGCACTGATTCCATAGCTATGAGCATGGAGTTCTCTTTGATCTTAGATTGGATCCAGACCTGATGGTGGTTGAGTGGTGGTGGTGAGGTCATCTCCATATTTTTTTTGTAATAAAATAATGGTTTTTGAAACCTCTTGTTTTTACATTACTCGTTTCTGAAAATATTGTCACCCCCTCTCCAACTTCTTTCTTTGTCTCCTTACCACTTCTGAACTCTGAACAAAAAAAGTAGTTAAAGCAACAACCCCTAGCATGACTGGTCCGAGAACGGAAGCAATTTTCTGACCCAGTAGCCCCTGTCTATATCCTAAGAGCCCTCTCTGTATTTCTCATAGAAGCATCATGCCAACTAACAGTCAGCATGGAAAAAAAGGCCTATAAAGTCATCCAATCCCAAAAGTGTGCCGTTCGGAGAAGCTCCTTTTATATGCCTAAGCCAAGCTGATCAGGTGCTGGAACCTCTTGGTTCCCTGAGCCATGGAACATCTTCCTAACTCGCAGATCTCTCTTGAAACAGACTGACTTCTGCATCTGGCTTTTCCGTTTCCAGCCAGTCTCACCTCTAGACAAGTTTAGATTGTCTCCTAAGGAAGTCAAGTCCTTTCTTGCAGCACTTTGGTGTCAACTCCATTTTTAGGTCAAAACTTCCCTCCGCAGTCACCTAAATCTAGAGGAGATTCTTGCTCTCCTGTTCATCTGGCTGCTCTCACCACCATATTTCACAGATCATGTTTCCTGGGGACCTTCTCTCCTCCATCTCTAACCTTAACTCTTGCTTTTTGACACTATCAGCTGTTGTCCTACCTGCTGTTCATTCCTATTCCTGCATTTGCTTCATCCTTTTCATTCCTTTAGTCCTCTCCCCCAACACTCTAGTCACATTTCTTTTTCTTTTTCCCATCCCAGTCCCCACACCTGGCTGGGGCCCCTGCCATCTGTCTCCCTTTGTTCCCTCTTTAGCCTGCTGGTCTCCAGGTGATCTTTTACCAAATACAGATTTACAATTATAAAACAGCCACATTCACATTCAGATCACTCTTGCTTCAGCCAAACAAGGCTGAATTGAGAATACAGAGATAATTTGGGAGTTGTTTATCACACTCTCACTTGATATCCTGATTTCCTTTCCTCCATCCCTGGACAACATGATACTGTGACTAGGTTGTGAATCAGAAGAGATGGTTTTCAATCCAGAATCCATCATCAAATCACTATGTGACCTTGGGCAAAATACTAACACTGTTTCCCAGTTTGGTCATCTGTAAAAAGGAAGGGTAGTAACTACCTCTATTTCCCTCAGGAGGATAATGTGGGAAGGCTCCCAGGTCCTTAGGGTACAGGCCAGATAGCAATGTTGGGAGATCTGAAGGATGTAACTATAGGGCAGATGGCAAGGCCTAGTGATCCTCTGTCTTACTGGAAAGATTGGTAATGCCCTTGTTCATTCAAATGATGTGAGCGAACATGTTCACAAGTAGCCACTGGGTGAAGGTGTGGAGGGGCTTGGCCCATGAACTCTGGGGAAAGGAGGACTGGGCCTGAGAATCAGAGATGAGCGGGGAGTCTGGGGGGTAGTGACGAAAGATCACCCTGAAGGGGGAACGTGAAGGTGAAGTAGAGAGCCTATGTGAGAACTTCAGCATTTGAGGAAATGGTGCTATAGGAATATGTTCATCCTTTAGAGCATCAGAGCTTATTTTAGCTCTTCCTTCAGGGAATTCATTCTTTTATGGTTTTGCTGGGAAAAGTCAGTGATTTTTTTTTTTTATATTCCTTAAGTAGGATAGCAACCAACCAGGTAGAATACCAACCAACCCTGAATAGGCCAAAAACTTCTATGATCAAGGGGTCTGGAAAATTACATGTTCTAGTTAGCTGAAGATTAACCAACCCCTGTTGAAAGCAGAGTTATGACTAATGGAAATTTTGCTGTTATCTATTTTTAATAGGCAATTCATTACAGAAGAGAAGCAATGGATTGGTAAATGGGAGACTTAGGGTCTAGTCCTGGCCCTGCTACTAAATTCCCATGAAAGTAAATGCATGGTTTCACCTCTATGGGCCTTAGTTTCCTCCCTTGTAAAACAAAGGGTTCAAACTAGATGGTTCCTAGGATACTTTACTGTTCTAGCATTCTATGATTATGTTTTTGTGTTTTTGATAATGGTCACCTAGATTTTCCACGGAAGTGTGAAATTATGAAATTCAATTTAATAAGCATATCTTAAGCACCTAGGTGGTACAGTGGATAGAATGTTGGGCCTGGAGTCAGGAAGATCTGAGTTCAAATCCAGCCTGAGATGCATACTAACTGTGTGATCCTGGGTGAGTCACTTAAGTCTGTTTATCTCGGTTTCTTCATCGGTAAAATGAGGTGGAGAAGGAAATGGCAAACAAGTATCTTCACCAAGAAAGCCCTAAATGGCATCACAAAGAGTTGGATTTGACTGAGAGATTACTCAACAACAATAAAACACCTACTTATGTACCAAGTCCTGTGCAAGCAGTGGGGAAACAAAGACAAAATTGAAATAGGCCTTGCACTCAAGAAACTAGAGAAAATGAGGGTCTGTCAAGGTCAAAGCAAGGCTTCTCCTGAGAAAGAGGGAGCCAGAGTGATAAAGTAGAACGAGAATTGGATTTGGAGGGAACATGGTTGAATTCCACATCTGCCAGTAAGTACCTGCCTGACTTGAAGCAATAAACTTAACCTTTCTGTGTCTCAGTCTTATCATCTGTAAATTGGAATAATTGTCTCTCAGTTCCCTTTCAGTTTTGATCCTCTGACTCTCCCAGTCCCTTACCCTATGGTCCAGACAAATGTGGAGAAGAAGAGAGGCCAGGTCCTTGTCTTATGTTTGAGCCTGGACTGCTGGAGCTGCTTCAGAAAAGCAAATCTTTTGACTTCTCTAGGTGTCTCTATTCCTGAGGCAGTAGGAAGTAGGGAGAAGGAAAGTCAGGGATTCCCCAGGGAACACTGTAGAGCTGTTAGAGAAAGAAGCCTGAAGCCTGTATTGCTGCCTTTGAATTCCTGGCAAAGACAAATGGCTAGTGAGATGAGACTCAGCAGAGGTGATTTAGAGGAGGGAGCCAAGAGCAGAAGAGAGATTGTTAGAGTGATGAATAGTAAAAATGATCGTTCAGTGCCTTGCCAAGAGAGAGGGATGCAGACACGCTGAGGAAAAAAATACAGCTGAGCCAGGACTCAGGAGGGGACTCAAGAGCTATGACATTGGATATGCTTTACTTAGGGTGATTTCTAAGAAAATAATTATGCCCTAGCACCTTCAGTGAGGAGCTGTACTAGGAAGGTGCAGAATGAGAGAGGGGAAGCCAAGAGCTTCTGTCTTTGAGTGGGAAGCCTAACAAGTTCATGATGCACAACAGCTATTTGCTCTCCCTCCCTCTCTCCTTTCCTTCCTTCCTCCCTTCCTTCCTCCCTTCCTTCCTTCCTTCCTTCCTTCCTTCCTTCCTTCCTTCTTCTTTTCTCCCTTCCTTCCTTCCTTCCTTCCTTCCTTCCTTCCTTCCTTCCTTCCTTCCTTCCTTCTTTTCTCCCTTCCTTTCTTCCTTCCTTCCTTCTTTCCTCCCTCCCTCCTTCCCTTCCTTTCCTCCTTACTTTTTTTCTTCCTTCTCTTTCTTTCTTCTCTTGTTTCTCCTTTAATTTTTCTTTCATAAGTATTTATTAAGTACTTAGTATATATGTCAGATGGGGCAGCTAGGTGGCATTGTGGGTAGGGTTCCAGCCCTGGAGTCAGGAAGACTCATCTTCCTGAGTTCAAATCTGTCCTCAGACACTTACTAGTTGTGACCCTGGGCAAGTCCCTTAACCCTGTTTGTCTCAGTTTCTCGATCTGTAAAATGAGCTGGAGAAGGAAATGGCAAACCACTCCAGTATCTCTGCCAAGAAAACTCCAAATGGAGTCTTAGAGAGTCAGCTACGACTGAAATGACTGAATAACAATGTGTCAGACATTGTTAGATACTAGAGATATAAAACAAATGAGTTTCTACCTTCATGGAGCTTATAATTCATTGGGGGAAAGGATAAATGTCATATAAATAAGCAACAAAACATATACAAAAAGCAAAGAGCAACAACCGAGTAATTTAGTTGGTTTCTAGGAACTAGTAACAGTAGGAACATCCTCTATCCTCATCCCCACATTTTGTCTAGGCTGGGCTTGACTTGGCTGGGTTATGGGCTAAAGTAGGCTACACTAAAGTGAATTTTGATCAGAGCCCTAGGTTAAGTTTGGGATAGACTAATATGGTTTCTAGGCTTGTCTGGGTTCAGCTAGAGGCTGAATATAGCTAGGCTCTGGGCTAGACTGGATTCTGAAGTGGGCTGAGGTATAATTTTTGTTGGGGCTCAGGGTTTAGCTGGGCTATACTAGACCTCTTTCCCTAAAGTTACAACTTATAGCTCTGGGTACCAGGCCAGGGTCTTAGTAGATCCTATCAAAGTTAAAACCAGCCAATAGAATTGTGGGGAACAGGAATCTGATGGAAGTTGCCCATAGATTGTGAGTCTCCCGGACATAACTAAAAGCAGGTGGCTTTGTCAGCCTGCTCAGTCAGGCTGGGTTTGGAGGGATGGATGGGTTGTGAGGCCAGAATGGCCTGTGTCCTTCTGAAGCAACAGGACTCAGAGCTCCTCTTCTTGGCTAATTTTGTGTGAAGTCCCTAGGGAAAACTGAATAATTAGGGAGAATGAACCATCTGTCACAAGCAATTTTTGACAAATTAATTAGGAAAACACTTAAATTCCTTATATGCAAAGCATGTCCCTGAGGAAGAATAATTCAAAGTCAAAATGAGGTGGAGTCTTGGCCTTCCCACAAGCAGTCATGAATTATCCCAGGTAATCACCTGTCTTTGGCTTCAGGCTGGGACTTTGAACAGCATCACCTTACTCCAGACTTAAGTGGTCACTCTCTGGAGTTAAAGGACCTGGGTTGTAATCTTACCTCTGATGTTTACTATATGTGTTCTTAGCCCCTCTGGGTCTCAGTTTCCTCATCTGCAAACTAATAGGGGTGGACTAGATGGTTTCTGAGGTCCCTTCAGATTTTAAATCTATGAGCCTATAGGTCGTGCCTACATACCCCAATGAAAGGGTGGCAGGGGAGAGGGAAGATAGACAAGGAATGGTTAGAGAAGCAGCATAAAGTTGTCCAAAAAGCACTGGGCCTAGATGCCAGCAAAACCTGGATTCAAATACCACTTTGGACTAGCACTGTTTCCAGCTCCGTGTTTGTAACCATCATCCTAGGAAACGACCCTGTAGAGATACACCCTGCCAATGGTTCCTGCAGATGCTGCAATCACTTCTATTGACAACCCAGAAAAGAAAGTTCTTGCCAAAGCCTTTAGTATTGTTCAAATGGTTCAATATCAGAAACCTATGTGCTTTTATTAGTGGAAATTACATTAAATAAGAGGCATTGCCTCTTACTATTATTTATTATTATTGTTGCAGCTTTGCTGTTACATCCTAAGGACTATTGGACCTCTCCATCTCACTTGCAGCTGAAAACTTCCATATGCATTGTCTCCCGCGTTAGAATGTGAGCTTCTTGAGGGCAGCGACTATCTTTTCTATTTGTGTCCGGTGCTTAGCACAGTGCTTTGCCCAAAATGCTTATTAAATGCTTTATTTGTTAACGTATTCAAATCAAGGAAACACCATGTAAGTAACAGGTAAGTAAAGGATATATAAAGAGTAGGTGGAAAGTAATCTGAGAGGAGAAGGTACTAAAGGTGGGAGGGCCTGAGATCTCCTACAGAAAGTGAGGTTTGAGCTAGACCATAAAGAAAGGCAGGGAAACTAAGAAGTATAGGTGAGGAGAGAAGGATTCCAGGTTGTCCTCTTGTTGTCGACTTTAAAAAATATGAATAAATGAATGAAGACTCATTTACTAAGCACTATGTGGCTAGCATTGTGCTAAGTGCTAGGAAAACAAATACAAAAAGAGATAGAGCTTGCCCTCAGTAGGCTTACATTCTAGTAGAGGAACATTAGAACGTAGAGGAACAATGCACATGCAAAAGTGGTGTTTTGGTCTGGGGAGTCAGTAAATGGGGAGGGGATCACTAGTGTAGTCCACTGACATCCTTTCCAGAAGTAATGAGACTATTGATAGTAATACTGTTCCCAGAACAATCAGTGAAAAGGTTGGCGTGTATATTTGTGATATAAGGCATATAAACAAGATGGTCTGGGTAAATGTCCGCATAGGGATATGAAGATGACGCTTAGTGTGGGGCTTGGAACCAACTAGATATAGTGGGATAAACAAGGCTAGTTTCACTCAATCACCAATCAAGACAGCAGAGTGCCAGGGCTAGAATTATAAAGATGAACAGAGTAACTTTCCTAGAGATTGAGGCCATGGATTCTGGAGGTCTGATCTGAAGAGTGCTGGTCTAAGGAAGTAGCATAGCAGATGGCAAGATGGCCTGGGAGAATGGATAGGAGAGGAAATGAATAGAGTTAACAGTTGGTGCTTGGAAGGAAGGAAAGAAAGAAAGAAGGAAGAAGAGAGAGAGGGATGAAAGAAAGGAAGGAAGAAATTAAATACAAGTTGGAGAGAGTAGGCAGTTCCATAGAAATGATCTTTCTAGTTCAAACCCTCATTTCATCAAGGAGGAAATTGAGGGCTAGAAAAAGGACCTAGAACCTGTGCCCTAGTTCATAACCTAGATTTTCTGACTCCAAATTTCCAGCTTTCTTTTCACTATGTAGTGTTGAACAGTTTCTCTAAATGGCCATTGATGGCTTTGTCATTCATGGATTAAAAAAAATGTATCCATCCACATTTCCTGCCTGTGCCTCCTCTTGGGATAATGAATTCTATTCAGTTATTACCTCCTGTATGAAATAACTTCCTGTTATTTGTCCTACGCTTACTTCATTCAAAATAAAATGAGTATTTGGTGCCAACGGGGTGGATGGGGTGATGGTGCTTTTTCCCAAGGCAATCAGCTTTGGGTTTATCAAAGCAAGCGGGATAGATGAAGATAATCAGCATTGGTCCCTAAGAGGCCTTACAAACAGAGGGATAATATGGCACCTTGGAGTGGAATCTGTCCAGCTGTATACCTGCAGGTTTTAGCCTGCCCTGCACACCTTCTCCATTAAAGTTCCTTCCTCAGACTCCCTGCCTTGAACACCAACCTTGCCACCCCTGCTAGATACCAACTACTAAATGCAGCTGCCTCCTCCTCTATTCACTCTGACCTCTGCTCTTTCCAGCCCCTCATTAATTCACACACTTCAGGGCATGGCAGGTAGCCTTCCTTGTCTCCCTTGACTTTTAAGCTGGTCTGCTCACTCAGCTGTTTGTCCTGGTGTGCTCAATTTGGGCAGTGGGCTATTTCTTATGCCTTCTCCTGGGCTGTGTACCCCTCACTCCAGTTTGTCAAGCTTTCCCCTTATCACCATCTTCATTATACCTTCTCTTAGAATGCCACCCTCTCTATGAAGTCTTTCTTATGAATTGGAAGAAAACTCCTTTTGATTTTCTAACCTTTTATAATTTTCATTTTTTCCCTGCTGCCTACTCTGCCCAAATTTGTATTTCCTTTCTTCCTTCATCTGTCACTTCCTTCCTTCCCTTCATCCCTCTCTTCCTCCTTCCTTATTTCTTTTGTCCCTTCCTTCCTTTCTTCCTTCCTCCCTCCCTTCTTTCTTTCTTTTTTGTTCCTCTCTCTCCTTCCTTCCTTTCTCCCTCCCTTCCTCCCTTCTTTCTTTCTTTTTTGTAGCTCTCTCTCTTTTCTTCTTCCTTTCCTTCCTTCCTTCCTTCCTCCTTCCTTCCTTCCTTCCTTCCTTCCTTCCTTCCTTCCTTCCTTCCTTCCTTCCTTCCTTCCTTCCTTCCTTCCTTCCTTCCTTCCTTCCTAGCACCAACTATATTCAAAGTTCAGGTTAGGAGCTCAAGTCCTGGAACATTAGCTTGATGTTGGTGTCAGCTTGAACTTGGTGTTCTGTGTTGTCTTGTGGTTGGTATGTACCTAGTCCCTATGAGTCTATAGATAAAATGCTCCTATTTTAAATTATTAGCTTCCTGAGGCAAAACATAATATTTAGTTAAAGAACCTGTGTCCAAATTCCAGCTCTTTCATTTAACAACTGTGTTACCTTGGGTAAGGTAATGCATTCTTTCTTGGTCTCAGTTTCTTTATCTGTAAAATGAGGGGTTAGGTTAGATGACCTCTAAGGTCTCTTCCAACTTTACATCTATTGTTTAACAATCTTGTTTAGCTGAATCTATACCCTGGACCCTAAAGAGACATGCTTATTGAAGGTATTATGACTACCAAGTTGAGAGTGAATTTCTGAACACCACCAGGAGCACAGAGAGGGGAGGCAGAGGGTATAATTGGCTGATTCAGACCTCCTTGGAGGGTCCAACAGGAGCAGACATAATGGAGTGACCTCCTCTTAACCTTTCTGACAATGTTCCCTTCTCCTCTCCCTTTTCTGAATGGACACTGAATGGACACCATCCATACCCCTAGAGGAGAGAAATCAGAGTTCCTGCTCCATTCTACCCCTTCTTACCACTTTCACCTTCCCACTTATTGGGAAGACCTAGCCATTCACATTGCTTGAATCAGAGAATCACCAATTACAATCCATCCAGTAAGACAGAGAACCACAGAGTCTTACCATCTCCACTGCTACTATAACCTGAAGACCCCTAGCCATTCTTTGACTTATCACTGTACCCTACTAGGACTTACTATATTCCTTTGTACTACATATTGAAGATGCCAGGCCCTTCCATTCATCTGAAATGGAATCTTCCTCTATGTTCTATATAAAATTTGAGCTCCTGGAGAGCAAGCAATGCCTTATCTTTTCTATTTATATTCTAGTGCTTAACTCAGACATTGTTCTGAGTTCATTGTTCAGTCATTCAGTTATACCTGAATCTTCATGACCTGTTGTGGGGTTTTCTTGGCAAGGATACTGGAGGGCTTTGCCATTTCCTTCTCCTGCTGATTAAGGGAAACTAGGTTAAGTGACTTGCCCAGGGTCACATATCTAGTAAGTATCTGAGGCTGGATTTTAACTCAAGTCTTCCTGACTTCAGACCCAGAGCTTTATCCACTGAGTCACCTAGCTGCTTCTTAATACAGACATAATAAGCACTTATTAAATGTTTTTTTTTCACCTTCATTCATCCAAGAACACAATGCAGAGCTAAAGGGGAAGAGTAGGACTTTATGTTGACCAAGAGTTTGGAGCCCATAGCCAGTAAAGGAAATGGTTGCACTCGGGGTCTGTATTGGTGGCAAAGCCTTGGTCTGGCTCACCAGTCTTGGTCTTTTCTGCACCATAGTGACTTTTTATGGTCAGATTCTTTAGTTGTTATTGTTGCTTGCTTGTTATGTCAGCCTGTTTCTTTTTGACTTTGAATTTATGTTAAAGTTTGCTCTGCTCTCAGTGCTGGGGAAAGCGGCACTTTCCCTAGCTTCAGGCTTTTTCACACTGATGTTTTCAAAGTTAGTTCTGGGAGTTTGGAAATTTTAGGTGTTTCCAAGGTGGTGTGGCCTGAGAAGGAGTGTAGTCACTGCTCTCTTGGGCTGAGCTCTGGCCCTTACCCAGGAAAGGCCCTTGATCTCTTGGTATTGCTATTGAGATTGCTTCTAAGGGCCCTTGCTCTCCTGGGACCTCCTCAGGGCCTGTGCTCCCTTTGGACAAGAATTGATACTACTCCTAAGGGCCCCTGCTTTCTCATTACCAAAAGTGTTCCTCTCAGCCCTTGAATTGTGACCCAGTAGTGGGTATAGGCAATGGAGTTGCCAAACAGTTTCCAGTCCTTCATCCAGTACTAGCACAAGGGTCCTACTATCTCTTTCTGACCAGTTGCCAGGTCCCCTTACTGTCACTGGCTTGAGAACTCCTGAAGCTGCTGCTGTCTCTGTCACCACCACCTAATCCTATCACTGGTGATCTTGGCCAGCCTCCACCCCTGTGTCACAGATCTCTCCTTCCCACCTTTTAAGTTGATTTGATCTGGATGACTGTCTCACCTGATCTTTTGCTAGCTCTGCCACTCCAGATTTTGCTTTGAGGCATGGAGAGAATGTTAGCAGAGCTGAGCTGAGTGCTTCCTCTGCTCTGCTATCTTGGCCATAGGTTCTTTTCCTGGCTTACCAATGAGGAGGACTCAGAGCCACAAACCAGCCACCAAACCAGGTATGGATCAAGAACAGCCATTCTGGACACCCGGTCAAGTGTCCTGTGAATCACTGCTTCTGAGTACTTAGTGCTTAGACCTGGAGGGCACAATGAAAGTTGAGAGTGATGGGTAGAAGCTCTGAGCAGCTGGGAGCTGCATTGAAAGAGGGCAGGGGCGGGAAGAGATGAGGAATCTAATAATTAAATTGAAAAATTAAACACCAGGTGCGAATGGTTGGAGGATTCCATCCGCTGAGATTCACAGCACTTGACATTCAATTATAATTGTGGGTTCTATAAAACAGGCCATTAACTGCAACTATAAATTATTATTGCTGTGTGGAATATACTGTTCGCTTAGTAGCTCATGCCAGGGATAATGACAATTATTAACAGGAAGGAATATGTCTCTGTGTCACCTCACCCCTTGTTCCTTGGAGGATTGGCAAATAGCTGTGCATTATATTTGGGGAATCTACTGTGTGTTTCTGTCCCCCAGATCCAGTTCCTGAATTGCCCCTTTCCTTTTGACATACAATTTCCAGTTCCTTATACAAAGAATATGAGGGAGAAAGACAGGAAGGAAGGAAGGAAGGAAGGAAGGAAGGAAGGAAGGAAGGAAGGAAGGAAGGAAGGAAGGAAGGAAGGAAGGAAGGAAGGAAATTGTTTTTCTTCAAAATTGGCCAGCCTAGCTGATCTTAGAATTTTAACTACCTTCTAGATAAACTCTCATATGTACTTAAAAATGTCTCATGGTACAAATACACATTCAAAAGTGTGTACATATATACAATACACACCTATAATCATTATGTGCATTCAACTAAAAAAAACTTATTTAGCATGTAATATGTACAGAGAGCTGTGTTAGGCAATGAAAATACAAAGATAAAAAAAAAAAAACATGGTCCCTATTCTCTAGGATCTAATAAAGTCCCCCTTTCTCTCCCCAATGCCGACCAGTCATCAACACAATTCATGGATATCAATTAAAATATTTGATATTCTGAATTATTTATGTTTTATTTATTTTATTTTTAATTTATGGAATAAAATAAGCATTTCCATAACATAGTATAATTATAAAAATGATTGGACATGCTGTTCCTTTTAAATATATAATAAAGTTATCCAGTAAATTTCTTTGTTTTTCCTTTGTTCCCCTCTTCTCACACTAGAGATGGCTACCATTATACACACATAAGTATATAAGTGCAAAATCATTCTGCATGTACTTCTATTTATCAGTTCTTTCTCTGGATACAGATAATGTCTTCCTTCCTCTATCCTTTGTAGTTAATTTGTACATTTATAATAGTCAAAGTGACTTATTTGCTCAAAGTTGTTCTTAAAACAATATTGCTATTACTGGATACTATTTTCTATCATTTCTGCTCATTTCACTCTTCTTTATTTAAGTACTTTCCTTCCAATTGAAAGTGTTCTTTCCTTTCTCCAATTAGCCTAGCACACCTTGGATCACTTCTTTGTCCCCTTAACTCCAACCTTGCTTCTTATATATCTGTGTACATACACCTCCCATCAGTAGAATGTAAGCTTCTTGAGGACAGGGCCTCAATTTCCTTTCATCCTCTTTTCATCCCTAGCTCATAGGAGTATGTCATATACTTAAGAAATACTTAATCAATGTTCAATCAAGTTAATAAAAGATACTAAATTCATTGGAATCAAACTGGGAGTATTCACTCCACACCTCTACCCTTCCCACCCCTCAACCCAACCAGGTAGGTGGAAGGGGTTGGCCTGGCCTGGCAGTCCTACCCAGGTAGCACAACCTTAGAATCTTAAACTCCCAAAGAACCCTAAAAACTCATCCAATGCCAATTATACTTCATCTTAGCTCATTTTTCTTCAAAGGTATCATGACCATAACAATAACATTATAAAGACAAAGAACTTTGAAAGACTTAAGAACTCCCATCCACGAAATGACCTACTACAGTCCCAAAGGAGCATGATGAAATAGACTGCCCACTTCCTCCAGTTGAGGGAATGGATTTAGGGTGCAGATTGAGAAGTATTTTTTTTTGACCTGACCAATATGGGAATTAGTCTTAGCTGATAATGCATATTTGTTAGAAGATTTTTTTCTTCTTTTTCTCTTTTTAGTAGGGGTGTGGGGAAGAGTGAGATAGAAAGAACAAATTAAATCAAAAACAAATACCAAAAAACACCAGCAGCCCCTTTCTCTTAGTTTATTCTTTCAATAATCCAGTACAGTTTCAGACATCCCATAATCCTCATGAAGGGGATAATATTACTATGCAGTAAGAATTAATAAATATAAAGAAGATAGAGGAAAACTAGGAAGAATCATTGGACTGATATAAGGTAGGACAAGAAGAGTCAGGAAATCAATACATATGATTATAAAACCCTCCTCCACCACCACCACCACCACCACCCCAAAGAAAAGAAAACAATAAAACAAATTGAATGTTATGCAATGATTATGCTCAAGAAAGAGGTGTTCTCCTCCAAAAAAGAGATAAGAAAAGAGATGAGGAGAACATGAGTGTACATGTATGTGCATATGTTTAGCATACTTGGTTCACACTTTATGTATACCTAGGTGGTAACATTCCATATGCTGTCTGACTTGGCAAGGCATTGGTTAATTTTGCTAAACTGCTTTTTCTTCTTCCTTCCTTCCTTCCTTCCTTCCTTCCTTCCTTCCTTCCTTCCTTCCTTCCTTCCTTCCCTCCCTCCCTCCTTCCTTCCTTCCTTCCTTCCTTCCTTCCTTCCTTCCTTCCTTCCTTCCTTCCTTCCTTCCTTCCTTCCTTCCTTCCTTCCTTCCTTCCTTCCTTCTTTCCTTCCTTCCTTCTTTCCTTCCTTCTCTTCTCTTCTTTTCTCTTCTCTCCTCTCCTCTGCTGGCACAAGATGTAGTGTGAGCAGAGGCATAGAAATAGGAAAATCCAGTGTTTCTTCAGGAGACAAAGAGTAGTCCAGTTTGGCAGGAGTATGTTGTATGCACAGAGAGATATGCAAAGATAAGACTTCCTTCTTTTAACAGAACTCTCTAACCCAGGGGTTTGCATATACTGCGGCTCAAATTACATGGTTCACAGGTCTATGCAACAAAGATCTCTAAGCCAGGGTAAAAGTCTTCAGTGTGAATCAAGGAGAGAAAGCCAGGAAGCCAATCTACTGAGAGGAAATGGCATATTAGAAGAGAATGTAATGTTAGGGGGTTCCCTGAACTTGTCTTTTTGAGTCGCCATATTTCCCAGAAACACTGGACCCAGGGTATGCAAGAGGCCCTGAATGTGTCAAGGACAAAGGTACCCCTTCCCTCCCACCCTGAGCTGACATAATTTGTTGTTTGCATCCCAAGCTGGACTCACTGTGTGTCCTGGGGAGTCAGGACAGGTGCCAGTCAGTCTGCACTAGACTGAGAAAACTGCTTGGGCCACTGGGACCCGTGTAGATAAGCAGAACATCCTATCTTCATGGTCTAGCAGTTCCCAATGGAAAAGAATGCTGCTTTTGCCATTGCCTTGCTCCTCCCCTTGGGAGGGGTTTAGTCCTTTTCCCATCCCTCCTCCTCCTATGCCACTCCCATTTAGGAGGAGATTTCTGTTTCTTCCTCTTTCCCTTGTCCTGCTATCATAAATATGTAAGCTTCTGTCTGGATTGCAAACTCTTTGCACTTGCATAGGGTTCAACATACATGTTCATTTCTCTTATAATTAATCTGCTTGCAACATATCTCAAGGACTTGTGATATTGTTTCTGGATAACAGGGTTGAGCATGGTGACAGGAAGAGATTTTTTTTGGGGGGCTATAGAACCATCTTCAATGTATGCCCAGACTCCCCTTCCCTCCAACTTGGAAAAGCAGACTCACAGTCCAGGAGATCTACCACAACACAAAGGCACAGGGCCTACAGGCATGGGCTGTAATATGGTGCCCTGAGGGGCACCCAGCTGGAAACAATGCCATATGGTAGAGGTTGGCCACATGTCAGCCAAGTCACATACTACATCAGGCCAAACTATTGTACATATATCAGTCAGGAGAGGACTTAAAGAATAAGCTTTCTCAGCGAACCTTTGCTCTATATTTGCCAGTAAAAAGTGAGCATAAAAGGCTGGTGGGAAAATTAGAAGGGACCCAACTTCCCTGGGCCTCAGTTTGCCTCTCCCCCTGCTTCAGGCTGTTGCCCTCTTAGCAGTGCCACTATGGTGGGGACGGGGAAGGGGGGAATGGAAAAGAACTGGAAGCAGAGCATTCAGGTTTGAGATGTGGCAAAAGGCCAGAGGCTGTGTCTTTCATCCTCAATTCCTTCCCCAAACAGCTGTGGGCAAAGGCTTCTTGAGATAAACATCATCTACCAAGAAGAAGATAACACATCCCTACCTGCTAGTGGTCTCCCCACCAAATCTGTCTTGTATTTATTTTCAACATACTTATTTCTTTTTCAAGTTGTCTCACCGATAGAATGTAAGCTCTTAGAGGGCAGCGATTTTTGCTTTATTTTTTTTTTTCTTTGTATCCCAGCACCTAGTATAGTGCCTGGCACATAGTACACACTTAATAAATGCTTGTTGGTTGATGGTTGATTAAAACCTTACAATCACAGAAGTTCCAAGCTGGGATGGGTCTTAAAGATCATTTAACCCATCCTTCTTATTTCTGCAGAGAGAAAGTAAATGAACATCAGAGGGGGAATGGATGTGCCCATGGGCCACAGATCCATTAAGAGGAGGAGCTGAGATTACACCCTGGGTCTCCTGGTTCCCAGCCAACTGTGCTTTCTACTATACTATACTATACTATTCTTCCTCTGTCATGAAGGAAAGTGGACAAATTATTTAAAAATATATCTCTTTTCCCTAGGCTCCAAAGTAAACTCAGTTATGCACATACTCACCTTCCCAGAAGCTAAATGAAATGTTTTTTCTCCCTAATAATCCCTGCTTGATTAGTATTTATAGGCACTTGGGGTGGGGGTAGATGATGAGGGGGTTCCAAAAGTCTCAATTTTGGAGGTATTCTACCTCCACCATTCCAGTGATGTAGCGTTGGGAAAGGGTGGGTATACCTGTGAGGGGAGAGAACAGAATGGTTTTCCAATGAAGAATAAGACTTTAGAAGATGGATGGGGAAATGCTGGGGGTATGGTCTTCTTTTTTGCTTTTGTTCATTTTCTTTATTTGAAAAATAGTTTTGCATAAGGACAACTTTCTTCATACCAGACAGAAATGAAATGAAATATGCTTGTTGCCATGTTTGAGTTTGGGGTTTGTGGGAATCAGGAAACCTGGGTTCTAATACCAGTTTTGCTACTTATGAGTTGTGTAAACATGGGTAAACTCCTTATTCTGTCTCTCTGAGTCTTAATCTTTCTCATCTGTAAAATGGGGAGAATAATTTTTATCCTATCAACCTCGCAGGTTGTTATGAGGATCAAACGATATAATAGATTAAAGAGAAGCTCCACGAAGGCAGAAAACAGTTAAAATTTTATTTTGTATCCCCAGTGCCTTGCAGAGTACCTTTAACATAGTAGGCATTTTTTAAGAGTGTCTTGAATTTGTTCACTAAATGCATATAATATTATTACTGTCATCATTGTTGAATTTAAGAATGATGATGCTTTCCTCTAGGAAATGCTCCATTGTTTTTTTTTCAAGCCAAGCTGGATGATTTCTGTTACTAGAAAATAAGACTAACCTGTTCCTCTTCTTGCCTTACCTCCCAGAAAATGCAGAGCTAAATTTAAGACATAAGTACTATAATATGCTGACTTAGGCTGTCCAAATTGTGCACTTCTCAAAGAAACTAATGGAATGATTCTCCATTTGGAAGAAAGCAGTGAGCTGTCTGTCAGAGTCACTCAGGGAAATGACATGCCAAGAGGGGAACTCCTGGAACTGGCCATCTTGAGGTAAGTTGGAAAGGGTTGGGGAGGGGTAGGAAGTGGAGGGGATGTTCACTGGGACAACTAAACCAATATAGATATTCAGAGAGTGTGGCTGAGCATAAGCTGAGGGCATAGTTCTGACAGAATAGAGCTCTGCATAAGCCTGCAAAATCCTATCAGGAAATGAAACCCAGCAGACTACATGAAGTAGGCAAATAAATCATTTCACAGAGTCTCAGGTTTGGCAGGGATTTCAGAGGCCATCTAGTCCATACTATAATTGACCAAGAATTCCTACTGTGACAAGCGGTTGTTCAGATGCCGCTTGAACCCCTCTACCATGGGAGAACCCACTACTTCCCAAGATAGCCCATTCCACATTTGCATAGCTTGAATGGTTAGGAAGCTTTTTCTTATATTAAGCCTCTCTGCAATTTCATCTGATCAATTACTCTTTGCTTCTCTGCACCTTACGCTATTTGCTTCTACTTTTGCCCTCACGCAGAACAAATCTAAAGTTCTCTTCCATATGATAATTCTTCCTATACTTGAAGACACCTATCCCTGCTTCTAAGCCCTGGACTTCAGTTGCTTCATCTGCAAAAAACAAACAAACAAACAAATAAATAGAGTGGACTAGCTTGGACATTCTATGATTAGCACAATGCCTGGAATGTAGCAGGCACTGAATAAATGCTTATTGATTGATGGTAAGCATTCCACCAATCAGCCACTGAACAAGAATTTGTTAAGTACCTAGTAAGTGCCAAGTAGAATGCTAGGTGTTGAGGATCTCTCCTCTGAGCTAAGCACCTTAAGTTCCTTCAGTTAGTCCAGATACGGCAAGGACTTCAACCCCCAAACCATCTTGGCTATTCTCCTCTGGATTCATTCCTGCTTATTAATGTCTTTCATAAAATTTTGAACCCCAAAGCTGAATATAATATAATACTTTAGACATAGTCTGACCTAGGCAGACTTCCCTTGTTTGGACATTTCTCTTTTTAATGTTGCCTCAATTTTTATTTGCATCTTTTGACTGTCATGTCATGTTATTAAGAAGCCCAAACTACTTTTCAAATGAACGGTTGTTTACGTCTCCTCTTGAAGCTGAAATTTTTATAGTTTGTCTTATTTGAGTCAGTCCATCATTCTAGCCTATTGAAATCCTTTTGAATCCTGACATTATCATTTAATATATTAGCTATTCTCTCATAGCTTTGCTGTCTATGACCTTATTCCCATGATTGAGAAAAAATTTTAAACAGCTCAGAGCTAAAGACAGATTTTTGAGATACTCCACCAAGAGAACTCTCTCAAAGTTGCTATCTATTCACTAATGTCATTGATTTTCATCTATCTATGCTTTAGGTGCATTCTTTTAACCAATTCACAATATGCCTAACTATATAATATTCTAGCCTAGTTCTCTCTATCTTGTCCAAAAGGATAGTAAGAACAATTTTGTCAAATGCTTCACTAAAATCTAGCTATACTATGTCTATAGCATTTCCCTGATCTATAAAATTATCCTGTCAAAAAGGGAAATGAGGTTAGACAGGCATTTCTACTGTCTAGATTTTTGTCAGGGATCCAAGTAAATTCATTGCTTTAAAGTTTGCAGACTTCTTTCTTTTTCTCTTTTTCAAAATTAGGAATTTGCCCTTCAGAAAATAAACTTGAGCTGAAAGGAACTTTTGAGATCATTTAATCCAAACTCCTCATTTTGCAGACAAGGAAACTGAGGCATAGAGAGATTGAGTGATTTCAAGTGATACAAGGAGTAAATGGCATAATCTAGAAGCAAATCATACCCCCTGAATCAGAATCTCAACACTCTTTCCACTCTAGCACAGTGCTTCCAATTCCATGGTGCCATTCAAATTCACTATGATTTTCCAAAGATTGTTGGACACTGGCTTATACCCATGGGTGTGTTGGAGCCAGCTTGAAATGGCATACGAGAACTGGAATTGCTAGGCCACCTTCCCCTGCATTTCTTTTTATTAGTTCCTTTGATATTCTGGACCTTTTCTTTTTCCAAATGAATCTTGTTATTATTTTTTCTAACTCTATAAAATAATTTTTGGTAGTTTGATTGGTATGGCACTGAATAAGTAAATTAGCTTAGGTAGGATTGTCATTTTTATTATATTAGCTCAGCCTACCCATGAGCAACTGATGTTTTTCCAATTATTTAGATGTGATTTTATTTGTGTGAAAAGTAGTTTTGTAATTGTGTTCATAGAGTTCCTGGGTTTGTTTCGGGAGGTAGACTCCTAAATATTTTATAATGTCTACAGTAAGTTTAAATGGGATTTCTCTTTCTATCTCTTGCTGTTGGGCTTTGTTGGTAATATATAGAAATGCTGATGATTTATGTGGGTTTATTTTATAGCCTGCAACTTTGCTAAAGTTGTTTATTATTTCAAGTAGTTTTTTACTTGATTCTCTAAGTATATCATCATGTCATCTGCAAAGAGTGATAGCTTTGTTTCTTCTTTGCCTATTCTAATGCCTTCAATTTCTTTTTCTTCTCTTATTGCTAAAGCTAAGGTTTCCAGTACAATATTGAATAACAGTGGTGATAATGGACATCCTTGTTTCACCCCGATCTTATTGGAAATGCTTCTAGCCTGTCCCCATTACATATAATGCTTGCTGAAGGTTTTAGATATGCTATTTATTATTTTAAGGAAGACTCCATTTATACCTATGCTTTCTAGTGTTTTTAATAGGAATGGGTGTTGTATTTTATCAAAAGCTTTTTCTGCATCTATTGAGATGATCATGTGGTTTCTGTTGGTTTTGTGTTGATATGCTCAATGATGCTGATAGTTTTCCTAATATTGAACCAACCCTGCATTCCTGGTATAAATCCTACCTGGTCATAGTGTATTATTCTTGTGATAAGTTGCTGCAATCTACTTGCTAGTATTTTTTTAAAATTTTTGCATCTATATTCATTAGAGAAATTGGTCTATAATTTTCTTTCTCTATTTTGACTCTTCCTGGTTTAGGTATCAACACCATATTTGTATCATAAAAAGAATTTGGTAAGACTCCTTCTTCACCTATTTTCCCAAATAGTCTATATAGTATTGGAATTAATTGTTCTTTAAATGTTTGATAGAATTCGCATGTAAATCCATCTGGCCCTGGAGATTTTTTCCTAGGGAGTTCATCAATGGCTTGTTCAATTTCTTTTTCTGAGATGGGGTTATTTAAGTATTTTACTTCCTCTTCGTTAATCTGGGCAATTTATATTTTTGTAAATATGTATCCATTTCACTAAGATTGTCAAATTTGTTGGCATATAGTTGGGCAAAATAATTCCTAATTATTGTTTTAATTTCCTCTTCCTTGGTGGTAGCTTCCCCTTTTCATTCTTGATACTAGTAATTTGGTTTTCTTCTTTCTTTTTTTTAATTAAATTAACCAAAGGCTTATCTATTTTATTGGTTTTTTCATAAAACCAGCTCTTAGTTTTATTTATTAGTTCAATAGTTTTCTTAATTTCAATTTTATTAATTTTTCCTTTGGTTTTCAATATTTCTAATTTGGTGTTTAGTTGAGGATTTTTAATTTGTTCTTTTTAGTTTTTTTAGTTGTATGCCCAATTCATTAATCTCCTCTTTTTCTATTTTATTTATGTAAGCATTTAGAGATATAAAACTTCCCCTAAGAACTGCTTTCCTGCATCCCATAGGTTTTGGTATGTTGTCTCATTATTGTCATTCTCTTGAATGAAATTATTGATTGTTTCTATGATTTGTTGTTTGACCCAATCATTTTTTAGGATTAGATTATTTAGTTTCCAATTATTTTTAGTCTATCTTTCCATGGCCCTTTATTACATATAATTTTTATTGCATCATGATCTGAAAAGGATGCATTTAATATTTCTGCCTTTCTGCATTGGATTGTGAGGTTTTTATGCCCTAGTACATGGTCAATTTTTGTGTATGTGCCATGTACTGCTGAGAAAAAAGTATATTCCTTTCTATCCCCATTCAGTTTTCTCCAGAGGTCTATCATACCTAACTTTTCTAATGTTCTATTCACCTCCTTAACTTCTTTCTTGTTTATTTTGTGGTTAGACTTATCTAGTGCTGAGAGGGGGAGGTTCAGGTCCCCACTAGTATAGTTTTGCTGTCTATTTCTTCCTGTAACTCCCTGAACTTCTCCTGTAAGAATTTGGATGCTATACCATTTGGTGCATATATTTAGTAATGATATTACTTCATTGTCTATGGTGCCTTTTAGCAGGATGTAGTTTCCTTCCTTATCTCTTTTGATTAGATCTATTTTTGCTTTTGCTTTGTCTGAGATCAGGATTGCTACCCCTGCTTTTTTTACTTCAGCTGACGCATAATATATTCTGCTCCAGCCTTTTACCTTTACCCTGTATGTGTCACTCTTTTTCAAATGTGTTTCCTGTAAACAACATATTGTAGGATTATGGTTTTTAATCCATTCTGCAATCCGTTTCCGTTTTATGGGAGAGTTCATCCCATTCACATTCACAGTTATGATTACTATCTGTGTCTTTTTCTCCATCCTTTTCCCCCATTTATGCTTTTCTTTCTCCTTTTTCCTTTCCCCCTTCACTAGTGTTTTACTTTTGACCACGCCTCCTTCAGTCCCTTCCCCCTTTTATTATCCCTTTCCCTTTTCTTCCCCTTTAGTCTTACTGCTGCTTCCCTCCCTTCTTTCCCCCCTCCCTTTTCTTTCCCCCTCCCTTTTCTTTCCCCTTTTCCCTCCTACTGCCTATAGGGCAAGTTAGATTTCTATACCTAACTGATTATATTATGCCCTTCTTGAGCCAAATCTGATGAGAGTAAGGTTCAAACAATGCTCCCCCCCCTTCTTTCCCTCTGCTGTAATAGGATTTTGTGTCTTTTCCTGTAATGTAATTTACCCTTGTCTGCCTCCTCCTTTCTCAGTACATTTTCTAAGATCAGATTGATCCACTTATTTGGATCCATTTAACCCACTTGATTAGATTTTTTTTTATCATTACATCAAAGTCAACTAATATCCACCCTCTTTATGTATACTCCTTTAACAAGGTGTAATAACAATACAGTTCTCAAGGGTTGCAAGTCTCATATTCCCTTGTAGGGGTTTAAACAGCCCCCCCATTAACAACATATTGTATCCTTCTGTCCCATTTACCTTTTTAAGTCCTTCTTGAGTCCTGTACTTGAAGATCAAATTTTTTGTTGAGCTCTGGTCTTTTTATCAGGAAAGTTTGGAAGTCTCCTATTTTGTTGAATATCCACCTCCTCCCTTGAAAAATGATGCTCATTTTTGCTGGGTAATTGATCCTTGGCTGCATTCCAAGCTCCTTTGCCTTAGGGAATATCATGTTCCACACCCTGTGGTCTTTTAATGTAGAAGCTGCAAGGTCCTGTGTAATCCTGACTGTGGTTCCATGATATTTAAATTGTTTCTTTCTGGCTGCTTGCAGCACCTTCTCTTTCATCTGGTAATTTTGGAATTTTGCTATTATATTCTTGGTTTGTCAATTTGGGATCTCTTTCAGGTGGTGATTGGGGATTCTTTCTATGGTTATTTTCCCTTCTGGTTCTAGGACTTCTGGGCAGTTTTCCTTTATGATTTCCTGAAAGATACTGTCCAGGCTCTTTTTTTCATCATGATTTTCAGGTAGTCCAATAATTTTTAAATTGTCTCTCCTGAGTCGATTTTCCAGGTCGGTTGTTTTACTGATGAGGTATTTTACATTTTCATCTATTTTTTCATTTTTTTGTTTCTGTTTGACTGATTCTTGCTCTCTCATAGAGACATTAGTTTCCATTTGTCCAATTCTAGTTTTTAACAGATTGTTTTCTTCTGTTAGTTTTTGTACTTCCTTCTTCAACTGGCCAATTGTGTTTTTTAGGGACTTGTTTCCTTCAGTGTACTCTTCTGTTAGTTTTTGTCTTCCTTCTTCATTTGGCCAATTGTGTTTTTTAGGGACTTGTTTTCTTCAGTGTATTTTTTTTCCAATTGGCCAATTGTATTTTTGAAGGACTCTTTACCTCTCTCATTTGACTATTAAAATCCTTCTTGAGCTCTTCTAAGAAGGCTTTTTGGGCTTCAGACCAGTTCATATTCCCTTTTGTTGTTGCAGATGTGGGTTTGTTGACAATGTTGTCCTCTTCAGAATTTCTGTCTTGATCTTCACTCTTCTCATAATATGAATCTATGGTACGTTTCTTTTTACTCATGGTGTTTCTTTATTCCCTGGCCTTTAAAGAGATTGAGCTGTCCTGCTGGGGAACAGAGGGTACTGATCCAAGCTTCTGGTGTTGGGAGCCTAGGTCTTGGTCACTGGCTTTGTGTGCTGGGGCCTCTTATGCTGGAATTGGAGGCTGTAGGTTTCTGGCAGCTTACCTTGTGTTGGGCTGGAATCAGCAAGGCTGGAACTTTCAGGCAATTCTAGGTTGCCTGCTTTTCCTTTCCTTTAGCTTTCTTCAGCTCCTTTTAGATGGGTGCTGCAGGTGTTTATCTGCCTGGGGCCCCTGCAGTGTTGTCTCCCTCTTTCTGCTAATGCACTGGGAGATTCCTTTGGTGGAGTGCGAGGCTCCTGGTGGTTTTCTGAGCTGGTTTCCACGGTTCCCCCCCCTCACTGAGGCACTCGGAGGTCCAGGTGTTGGTGTTTGCCTGCTCTACCACCTGGGCTTCAGGATTTCTTCACAATTGGAGCTTCAGGGCTCCTACAGCTCACCTGGTGTTGGGTTGGAATCAGCAAGGCGGGCTTTAGGAAACCTTTAGGTTGTTTTCTTCACCTCCGTTCAGATGAATGCCGCAGGGTACTTGTCTGCCTGGGGCCCCTTGTAGTTCTGCCTCCCTTATTTTTGCTGAGGCACTGGGAGACCCGTTTGCTGGGCTGCTGCACTGCTGTTTCTCATCTTTCTTCTAGTTCAGGTGTTCCAGGGTTTTTTTTCCTGGGGTGATATTTTCTGGGTTTTCAGAGGTTGATAGGGGAGAGTGAGAGTGACTACCTTTTCACTCCACCATCTTGGCTCCCGGAAGCAGAAGTCCAGCATATGAGAACTGATTGTTAAAATTTCAATGTGAGCATTTACTGTCAGAATCAACAAAAATTGAATATCAGGGATTGATGTATTGTTTTGTTGATTGTCTAGACTTAAGAAAGCAATGGAGAAAAACATTAATAATGCAGATTAACCTTAAAAGTGTGTCCTGTAGTACTTCTCCCACCCCCAAGAGAGCCAGTTGTTAAACATTTACTAGAATACTTCTGGTTATATCCAGTAGTTTCTTCAGTATTCTGGGATTCAATTCCTCTGGACCCGGCAACCTAAATGAATTCAGAGTAAGTAGTTGTTCTCTTCCAATCTCCCCAATTGTCTTGGGCTTTAACTCACCACTAACCATTTTCATTCTATTCTTCTCCTTTGATAGATCATTTCTCTGGCTTGGTAGACAACGAATTGAGTAGTTCTGCCTTCTACTCCATGCTTCTACCATAATATCTTTTAGTAGACTACAGCCTGGGGTTAAACTATTGTTTAAACTTCTTAAAGAAGATTTTTTTAAAAGCACTTAGCGTCTTTCATTTGCATGTACTCAATTAATTCAATAAGTACAACCTCAGAGACCTTGATTGGTAATAAGTAGAGGTATGCGCCTGAAAGTAGCAAAATTGCATTTACAAATGTCTTTAATTCAAACTGGCCTATTTTTCTCCCTAATAAAACCAGACCCAATGGATGTAGTTTCATCTACTTTTTCTTTCTTCTTCCTCTGTTTTCCCCTTCCATTTCATTGTTTATTATGTGTAGCTCTGGATTTGCTGGAAATAAGTCCCCCTTGTCCCTGAGTACTGCATTTGTAATGTGTTGTTAGCATGCCCACTGACCCAGAGGAATATAGAATGTCAGAATTAGAAGGAATTTCCAAAGCCATCCAGTTCAACCGATACCTAAGCAAGAGGATCTTCAATACAATTACCACATCACATGGTCAACCAGCATCTATGTGAGCACTCCCAGTATATATGGGAAATCATGTGTGCTCTATGATGTAATGGGAATATCACTGGAATTAGGAGGATCTGGGTTTGATTTCTATGACCCCATTGGATAAGTCACATATGTACTTAGGAGCCTCAATTTCGTCATCTGTAAAATGAGGATAATAAAATAGGCACTACCTAATTCATAGGCTTCTTATGAGGAAAGTACTTTGTAAATATGAATTAATATTAATATCAGCTAGCATTTATATATCATCTTAAGATTTTTAAAGCGTTTTACAAATGCTAGCTTATTTCATTCTCATAATAAACACTGAGAATTAGATGCTATTATTATTCCCTTTTTTCAGATGAAGAAACTGAGGCAGACAGTTTGGCCTGAGGCCAAACTCAGGTGAATAGACCTTGTGTGCCCACGGTCACATAGCTAGTAAATGTGTGAGACTGGATTTGAACTCAAATCTTCCTCTCTATCCCCTGTGCTGCCTGTTATCATTGTCATTGTTGTAATAGTAATACTGCTCTAGAAATAACCCATTCCACTCTTGAACAACTCTAATTATTTAGAAATTATTCCTTATGTTGACCTCAAACCCTCCTACCTGTAACTTCTACCCATTGGTCCTCATTCTGACCTCTGGGAGCAAGTAAAATAGGTGTAACCCTCCTAAGGAGTCCTTCTCTCCCTCTTTCTCCAACCAGGCTATACCCAAGCTTTTGTGATGGCCAATGTCTGCTTTGATGGGGGAAGGGGTAAAATGGTACCCAGGAGTATGAGGAAAGCCCCTTAATAACCAAACATGCCCTACCCCGTTTTCCCCTCCCTAGCTTCCAATCTAGTGGTCTATTAGGGGACAGAGGGGTCTCATTCCAAAACCCTCCTCATCTCTGACAACTTCTTGAATTCCATTGAAACAGACTACAGAGGTGACCATGTCCTTGGGGGTGAAACTGTCATATTACCTAGGGAAAGGCAGCCAGTCCTTTGACTTCCTTCCTGCTAGTTTGTTGGTTTAGTGAGACCAAGAAAGGTTCTGGGACTAACGTCTGAGATTTCCCCACATTCTCCTTCCCCCTCTTAAGTCAGATCTTAAAATTCCTTGGACTTTTTTGCTTGTCCAACAAAGAAGAAAGAAAAGGCAAGGGATGGAGATATATAGATACATATATCTATATATATCTATATCTATATATATATATATGTATAGATAGATAGATAGATAGATATAGATATATATAGATATATAGATATATATATACATATCATGTATGTATGTATGTCTGTATGGAGACAGAGGAGGGAGGGAGGAAGAGACAGAGAGATGGGGGGGAGAGAGGGGAAGAGTGGGAGGAGAGTGAGAGATAGACATAGAGATAGATAGAGAGAGAGAGAGAGAGAGAGAGAGAGAGAGAGAGAGAGAGAGAGAGAGAGAGAGAGAGGGAGAGAGAGAGGGAGAGAGAGAGGGAGAGAGAGAGAGAGAGAGAGAGAGAGATCTCTTGGCCACTCTGAAGTGCTATGAAGGCAATAGTAAGAGGATCTGAAGGGGAAGGAGGACTGAGGGTCCTGGCCATACTCATCTGTTGCTTGGCCAGTGTCATGGATTGCAGTGATACTTCTGAGGTCAATCTTTCTGCTCCCTACTTTTGCCAGTGTAGATCTATAGCTCACTATCAGCTTTGCCAGCCAAGAGCTACCCCCAACCCCTGCCCTTGCTTTCTGGCATGACCCCTAGGGAAAAGTTACCTTCCTATTCATCGGATTGTTAATGATGATAGCATGCCCAAGTTTACCAAGATATGTCCTGAAGGGGGAAAAAAAAGCACATTGTTAAGGACAAGAGAGAGAGAGAGAGAGCCATCTTTATTTCACATGAACAAGCATGAATTACATGCTGAACAAGAATACTAGTGCTAGTGAAGTACCCGTAACCACAAAAATCTGTGCTTTATTCATAGGACCAGCTATCATTACAATGTGGCTTTCAAAGACATTGCTTCCCACACATCTCCATCATTATCTTCATGGTCCCAGGTTTCTCTCAGAGGTCAAGAGCTCAGCCTTCCTGGGAATGATGAGAATCTTTCCTTTCTCTAGCTCCTGGTGGTGGAGGACAGGGCAGGAAAGTTGCTCTCAGGGGTCTGGAGGGTGTGGGGTGGGGCTATGATGGAAGGATTCTTCTTTTCCCCCAGACCGAATTGGGAGGTCTGAGACAGTGAACTCTCCATGGGCATAAAGGGTGGGCACATGCCAATTAGGAACTGAGTTTACAAAGCCCATTTCTGTGTGGACAGCAATGGGGATACACTTGTGTATACATAGCAATATATTTGTAATCTCTGGGAAAATTCATTTTCTTCACAGGCAGGTTGTCCTGGGCTGCCCCTTTACTGCAGGGAAGTCATACCCATCCCATTTTAAAGGGCTCTGTGGGTGACTCCCATGTAGCAGAACAGGTCCAAAGGTAAACAGGAACCTTGTTGGACCAGGGACAGACCTGCCTTGATTTCCTTTTTCAGGAGATCTGATAGGTCAGAAAAGGCCAGGTTGGTTTCTCCTGGCCCTTTTAGCCCCAGAAATGTTTTGTGTTGGCTGTCCTATGGTTGTGTTGAGGTTGAGGGGAAGGAAGGATGAGGTGATATGAGGCATTAAGTAACATGGAACTCATGGGTACATGTGTGATGGTGGTGGCTAGGAGTAGAACATGTGTACTCAAGAGCTGTCCTCATTGGTGCCTGAAGAGTACACTCCCATCACAAGCTGTTTATTCCCACCTGAAGTCCTGCCCAACAGTTTCATAAAATTTAATATTATAAGGTCTATAAAAGTCTCGGAGCTGGTCTATCACCTCAGGGTCTATCTGTACATGAGTTCTCCCTTTGGATTTTCCCAGACAGCGGGGAAGAATGCTGCTCTCTGTTTTTTTCAAGCAAGGGAAGCCTTTGGTCTTGTTGAAATAGAAGTGCTTATCTGTGATGACCCTTTTGATGCCCAGGAAATCCTGGACTCTGCCCATCTCCCCAGCAGGGTCTGTGATGAGGCGCTCACCACTGACAAAGTGGATCTGGGCCAGTGGAAAGTACTGAAGCCAACTCTCTAGGTGCACCACATACATGCCAATGCGGATGGCATTCCAAGACATATCCACGAGTCCCAGGCTCCGGTTGCGAAAGGAGAGCCCCTCAAAGGTTGGGATGTCTGGCTTCTTGGAAAGAGTCTGAGTGTAATCTGAGATAGCCCGCGTTACAGGGTTTCGGACAACCACAATCAGTTTGGTATCTCGGGACATATTGAAAATCCTCCTTGGGGCTTCCTTGGTGACAAAATAGCTGGGTGTTTTCTCCATGGTAATTTGACTTTCAAGTGTCCTGGGCATGAGGCTTCTGCAAAGAAAAGACACACACACAGTCAGATCCTAGTGGGCATGCATACTCAACCTAAGACCTATTCATTTTATTTTTCTGAGATTCTACAGCTTTTAAGAAAGACCATAGTGTATTCCATTTAGTTCTTAGCAAGTAGAAAATATCTCTTCCCTATCAGATAGAAAGAAGGAAGGAAGGAAGGAAGGAAGGAAGGAAGGAAGGAAGGAAGGAAGGAAGGAAGGAAGGAAGGAAAGAGAAAAAAGAAAGAGGAAGAGAGAGAAAGGAAGAAAAGATGAGAGAAAGAGAAAAAGAAAGGAAGGAATGAAGGAAAAAGGGAAAGGAGGGAGGGAAGAAGTGAGAGAGGGTAGAAAAGAGAGAGGAAGAAAAAAGGAAAAAAGAAAGAAAAAAGAAAAGAAAGGAGGAAAGAGAAAGGAGAGAAAGGAAGAGAGAAAGAAGGAAAGAAAGAAAAAAAGAAAGAAGGAAAGAGAAAGAAACAAAAAGAAAAATAAAGGAAAGGAAGGAAGAAAAAGAGAAAAAGAAGGAAGGAAAGAAAGAAAGAAATAATGGAAGGAAGGGAGAAGGGAAGAAAGGAAAGAGAGAAAAAAGGAGAGAGAAAGAAAGGAATGGATGAAAGAAAGAAAAAGACAGAGAAAAGAAAAAAAGAAAAAATTTCTTTTCCTCCACTAAGAATGAAGACACCTGTTTGATCAGATTCTTGGACCAGCCCAAGGACAGCCTAAGGATGTAAAGTTATGAAGTCATCAAAGTGTGTCTTCATTCTATTCAACATGATGACAAATTTTGGCTCCAAAAGACTGATGGTGAAATGTACCTCCCCCTCTTAGCAGAGAGGTGGAGGAATTGGATACAGAGTGAATGTGTACATTGTTAAACTTGAATAAGTTCAAGGTCAGTTTGGCTTAATTATATTTCTGTGTTGCACAGGGAAGTTCTTGATGTTCTACTCCCTTGGTCATGAAGCTTCAGAGGCTCCCAGATGTCTGTAGGATAAAATGCAAACTCCTCTTTTTGGCTTTTGAAACCTTTTCCAATTTGGCTCCAGCTTCTTTGGGGTGTGTGTGGTGATAATTACACATTCATCTCCATCATACATTAATATAACCTATTTACCCTTCTCTGGACAGGACATTCAAATTCCTACTTCTCTGTTGTCACTCAGGCTATCCCCTGTGTCTAAAATGTTTTCCCTCCTCAACTCCATGTTTTGGAACCCCTACCTATTTTCTAGGATCAGTTTAAATGCCGCATCTTTTAAGAGTTCTTTCCTGCTTCCTTCAATCATTAGTGTCCCCTAATCTCGTATCATTTCATATTCATTGTGTATAAATCTTATACTTATCATTTAACTTTTTATATGCCCCCTCACTAGAATGTATTATCTTTGAAGGCAGGAATTATCTCCCTTCTATATTTTGTATCTCTACTGTCTAGCAAAACTTGTGACACATAGTAGGCATTTAATAAATGTTTGTTGATTGAATAAATTGGGAGGTAAGTGTTTTTGGAAAGTGATGGTGATGCAGGAAAAAAATTATCTTTTTACACACCTAGCCTCTCCCTTTACCTTTTTCCCTTACTTACATAGGTAACCATCATTCTTATACCCTTGTTTTCAAACACTTGTTTTTTTCTGTAAATTATTAATTTTTTGTTCAGGATATGAACTTTTTTGGAAATCAGTTCTGCTAAAGCTGTGTACTTCTGATCTTGTCATATGGAAAAGGTGGTTGCTAGGGGTGACCTGAACAGGGGAGGGTGTTACTGAATCTTATTTTCATGTGATACCTATCCCATAAACTAATCCAGGAGATTCACGATGGGAAGAAGTATGTTTCTTTTATCTTTAATCATTGAAATTTGGGAGTGGAAAACGTCTCTCTACAGTACTTTAAACACTTATATACTATATTATTTAGAGCAATTATTAAAGACTTTCCTCATCACAATAATCCTGTGAGGTAGCTAATACAAGTATTATTGTCTTGACTTTAGAAGTGAGGAAACTGAGTCACACAGAGGTTGCGTGACTTGCTCAATATCCCTTCCACACTGTCAGGACAGGGACTCTGACTCATGTCTTTTAACTCTGAGACCAATGTGCTTTCTACTATACCATTTTCTCTGTCTCTCTCTATGTCTTTTTCTGTGTCTATCCTTCTCTGTTTTCTCCATCCTTCCCTCTCTCCTCTTTTCCCCATCAAGATAAAAAGCTCCTTGAGGACAAGGGTTGTCTCATGTGCGTATTTGTATGTCCAGTGTCTAGCACTGGCACACAGTGGATACTTAATACTTATTCATTAATTATGATAAAAAAAAGTATCAGTCATGGTTCTTATCATTGAGGCATAGCTACAGTCTTTCCTTTTTTACTTCTGAGGATGGAGAGAGGGAGAGAGGAGGGGAAGGAGGAGGAGGAGGAGGAGGGTGATCAGAGGGAATGGAAGATATATCTGAGCTGGACAGGATAACTGAGGATAGATACTTTTTAATGACTTCTAAGTGGCTAATCAGAGAATATTATTCTTGTCGTTGTCACGAAGATGCAGCATTAATACTCTGATGCCAGGCTGGTCTGAAGTCCTAAGTTTGAAGGCACTATTGTACTGGAACCCAGTATCAGTGTTGGGAGAGGCTTGAATCCAATATAAAGATTTAGGATGAGTAAGAAGGAAACATTCCAATCAAGCCAATAAGACTATGCTTAGATTAAGATGAAACTGAAACATTCAAACCTTTTAAATATTTTAAAAGTTTTGAATACAATCATCTAAATTCATATTTAACATTTATGTTTATCTGTTCTATTAAAGATACAATTATCAAAAACTTATTGGTAGAGTGTTATTCTAGAGATCAGGAATAGATAAAAAGAAATACAATACACAGTCCCTCCCGTCAGGGAGCTTATAACTGTTTAAGGGAGATAAGACATATAGATGACTAAGGATAAAACAAAATAAAATATGATAATTGCTGGCTATATGCTCTTTTCCTCCTGTGGTTGGCCAAGTGATGTATAGTTACTTGACATTAAAACTGTCTTATGAGGATTTGTAGATCTTCTCTTGAAACGGATTCCATTCAAAAAGCAGGATGAAAAGGTAGCATGATCATTGGCTGAGCTAAACAATCATAACCAAAAGTCTACTGAACAGTTATTGCTGGGTCATTAAGGACAAGCCACTCAAATGGTCTCCTGAAAACTACTAATGGATTTTAAAAAAGCAATATGATAAAAAAATGGAAATAGAATACTAATAAACTGTCCAATAACCACAAAAATTTTCCTATTTGTTAGCAGATTGACATTCATCATGTCTAGAGGAAACATAGATGAGAGGAGCAGAATAAGAAAAGAGTAGGCTGAATTTAAATTAATCAACAAGCGTTTATTAAGTGCCTACTATGTGTCAGACACTGTGCTAGATGTTAGAGTAGAAATATAAAAGTGGCACAGTCTTTATTCACAAGGAGCTTCCATTCTACTGAGACAGAATTTGTTTATTGTTTTAAGTTTTACAAAGCATTTCCTTTACCATAATTCTGTGGTAATGCAAATATAATTATTTCCTGATGAGACTATTAAGACCAAGAGAGGTAAATAACTCTAGGCCAAGTAAATTTCAGAATCTGGTTATGAATTTAGGTCTTCTGACTCCAAATGCTGTGCATAAAGAAAGTGCTATGTTATTTCTGAGGAAGGAAAGATTATTTCTGAATGGGAAGATCTGAAAGGCGTCTTGGAAGAAGTGGCTTTTAAACATTATTTAGTTGGATGTTTTCAACAGAGAAGTGTGTGTGTGGTTGGAGAGGAAGGGCATTCCAGGCCTAAAGAAAGGAAAGAACAAAGTCATAGTCACGGGGAAGTATGGCATATATTCTAACGAGAAAGAGTAGTCCAGATTGACTGGAGTATACAGTGTGGGGGTGGGAGGGGCTTACAGAAGAGAAAAATAGTTTTAAACCAAACTGGAAAGCTAGAGGAGCTTATATAGCACTTGACTTTCAGACAAAGGAGTCTGGACTTTATTTGGTAGGTAATAGAGAGGTGTAGAAGGATTTTGAGCAGAGTAGCGACATAAACAGATGTACGCCATTCCTCAAACAAAATACTCCATCTCCAGGTTTGGGGCATTTTCACTGGATGTTCTCCATGTCTGGAATATTCTCCCTCCTTATTTCCACCTCCTGGCTTCCCTGGCTTCCTTCAAGTCCTAACTAAGATCCCACCTTCCATGAGAAGTCTTTCCCAATTTCCCTTAATGGTGACTTCTTCCCTTTATTGATCACCTCCAATATACAGCTTGTTTATACACAGTTATTTTCATGCTGTTTCCCCCATTAGACTGTGAACTCCTTGAGAGTGACAGTCTTGCTTTTCTTTGAAATCCATCCCCCTTACCCACCATGGTGAGCACAGTGACTGATTCATAGTAGGTACATAATAAATGCCAGTTTGACTGACAAACTGATTGTGCATAAAGACTATTAATCTAGCATCAACATACAAGATGGATTGGAAGAGGAAAGAAAGTAAAGACCTGAGGATTTGTTGGGAAGTGAATATAGTAGTTAAAGTGAGAGGTTATGAGGGCTTAAATCATGGCAGTGATGGCCATAGAAGGAGGGGGGTGAATGTGGAAGACACTGAAGAAACCCTTCCCCAGAACTGGGTAAGAAGCCGGGATGGTTCTTGATTCTTTACTGTGGACTATGGGTTCAAGTGGTTGGCCTGAAATTGGGGTTCAGGTTGTGTTTTCACCTAATGAATAGAAGTGCTAGTTTTTGCCTGGGGACCAGAATGGCTTTAATATTGGTGAGCGTGTCCTGGTCATCACTGCAATGGGGATTGGTAGCAAGGGACGTCTACTCTCTGCTGAAGGACAGTCTCAGCCTTACTATTAAGAAGAAGAGGACTATGGCTAGAGCAGAACAGAAGGTAAGAGCTAGGGTTTACTAGCTTTGTTCCAGCAACTTGTCCTGGATTCATTTCTCTTCCTCTGCCATGGTATATTGAAGGCTGTCCATGGGGGCTACATTAGCTACAAGTAAGAAGCAGGGGGATGTCACCTTCACAGCTACAGAGCAAGCAGCTTGCTGAGGCTTGGGTATGTTTTGCAGCGGTGAGGATGCTATAGATATCACATCTGTCAGCAGCACCTGGTCCTGCTCCTCATCAGTACCTAAGTTAGCAGCTGTTGAACTCCCCTTGCCAATACCCTTGTTGCTTTGCAAAAGTCTTTCTTTACTCGCACATATTTTCTGAGTTTTCTGCAGGCTCCCCAAGATGACATGCCTTTTTTCTCTTCTCTGGTAATTCAGTCACATGCACCCAAGGCAGAGCCATAACTAGCAATTTTTATACCTGGGACAAAGGACCACAACACAACAGAGGTATTTGGCAAAGCACATACCCTCTTCAACTTAGTAAAACAAATTTAGTTGTGGGAGGGACAGGGCAGAGCCTGGCCAAGCAGGAGCTCACCTGGGGAGGCAACAGCCGGGTAAGGAGGCCAGGAAGCCCAGCTGGTAGTTTCCTGTTTTGGTTAAGTATCTTTGCTAACCAGATGTTAAGCTCTGTTGTTTCTATAAGGACCACAGCACCATGAATTTGGAACTCTAGGGCAAAACCCTAGTTACTCCACCTTAGTTATGACTCTTCAAATATGGAACTCTCAGTGTATACAGATTTTTTTTTTTACTGACTGGCAATAAAGAGAGAATGACTACCATAAAAGGTCCTTCCTAGATAAGCTAATCAAGGGCAAAGAAATCTGGCCAGAATCAACCTTGGGGTTGTTCAGGAGCCAAACTATGGGGCATGAAATTCAATAATTCGATTCAATAAACATTTGTTGAGCACCTTCTGTGTACAGGGCATTGTGTTAGATGCTAGGAGAGATACAAAGTTTAAATTAGAGGTAATCTTCACTTTCATTGATCTTATAGCCCTATAGAATTATACCATAGACTCAAATAATTATGACTAAATAATACATACAAGTTTGACCATGATACCCTCTCTCTTCAATGAACTTCAGTAGTGCCCAATTGCTTCCAGAATCAAATATAAAACCCTTGGTAATGGCTTTTTGTGTGTGTGTGTGGGGGGGGTGAGGCAATTGGGGTTAAGTGACTTGCCCAGGGTCACACAGTGTCCCTGTCAAGTGTCTGGTTTGAGGCTGGATTTGAACTCAGGTTCTCCTGACTTGAAGGCTGGTGCTCTATCCACTGCACCACCTAGCTGCCTCCTTGGTATTGGCTTTTAAAGCCCTCCACAACCTATTCTTTCCTACTGTTCCAGTCTTCTTACTCTTCATATGCCCTCTTTGTCTCCAACACTCTGTGACTTAGAGATGCTGGCCTGTTCTTGGTTTCTTGCACTGCACACTCTATCTTTCAACTCTAAGCATTATAAGATGCTGTCCCCTGCCTGGGTCTAGAATTGCCTCCCTCATTTCTACCTCCTAACTTCTTTGACTTCTCTCAAGTCTCAACTAAATTTTAGCCTTCTACAAGAAGCCTTTCCTGATCTGCCTTAATGCTGGGGCCTTCCCTCTGAGATTGGCTGCAATTTTTCCTGTCTATACTTTGTTGGTATTTAGCTCCTTGCATATCGTCTCCCCCTTTAGATTGTAAGCTCCTTGAGAGCATGGACTGTCTTTTGTTTTTCCTTGTATCCCCAGCACTCGGAACAGTGCGGCACATAGTAGATATTTAATAAATACCTGTTGACTTAACCAAGTATATTAGAATAATGCAATGGATTATATGACATTGAAAGAAAGACAAGTCATAGTTGCTATGGGGGAAAGGGATCAGGGATGGCTTCCTGAGAAGGTGGCATTTGATTTAAACTTTAAAACTTGAGGGGCAGCTAGATGGCACAGTGCTGGCCCTGGAGTCAGGAAGACTCGAGTTCAAATCAAGCCTCAGACATTTACTAGATGTGTGACCCTGGGCAAGTCACGTAACTCCAGTTGCCTTGCCAAACAAAACAAAATAAAATAAAATAAAAATAAAACTTGAGTTGGAATCCAACAGGCTGAGGAGTAGGGAGGGTATCCTTAACAGTATCAGCAAAGGAGTGTAAGCAGGAAAGCACAAGGTATGTATGCAGGGCATTTGTGAGTCCATTTGGACTCAAGTGTAGAGTCTGTAGAAGGCAAATGTAGGGGAAAGAAGGCAATTTTACAAGTTGGGGTATGGAGTAAAAGAAAATGAAGGGTCTCTGAAGGAGTTTTGGATTTGGCTATAAGTGAACAGTCCCAAGCATGGCAAATTGCCAGTTAGTACAGGCCAGCCTGGCCAGGAATTGGAGAGAGGACCAAATCAATATGGAGTCAGGCAGCCTATTGCCCAAAAGTGACCATTAAAACTGTAATGTGTTTAGAAATGTCTTTGTTTAAGAGTCAAGTACAAAGGTAATTCACTGCTCAGCATGTGAGAATCTGGGACCACCAGCTGCAAAGATACACATGGAGGAGCCTGGATGAGGGAAAGTAACCCAGAGTAACATAAATGGGACTCCTCTTTAGTTTAAGGGAAATACATTTTAATTGGGAGCTGACCTCAGGGCTGTGAAGACACTGTCATCTGAGGCTAATTCAATTGGGAGTGGGGGAGGTTAGACTATGAGGTCCAAGGACTCCTTTCTAGCCCATTGTTTGTGCTGGGGCTGTCCTGTCCCCAGACTGTACATGGTACAAGGGAACATGGCTCCCTTCCCTGCTGCTGTCTTCCTGGCACTTGTACAGTGAAGATCCCTTCTCCCTGGGCAGAAGGTGGTCTGCTGGATCATGTCTCAGACTTTGCTTCTTCCTCTTCCTGGGAGGAACATGTTAAGAGGCTCCGGAAGGGTCCTACTCTCCACAAGAACCCTATATCTAAGGAAGAATGTTTCCTCATCCTGAGAGCACCTTACTCCTGTCCTCAGAAGGCCCAGACCCTGAAATGCCACCCACACATGGTAGTAAGTGGTTCAATATACTGCACTCCTGGGCTCGACCAAGAACTGTGCTGACCCTCTGCCCAGGGCAGATTTGAAGGACTAATATCTCTTCAGTTGATCTCATACCCATTTGTTGAAGCCTGCCAAGGACCTGGAGTCTCCCTCTTCTCCCTTTCTCTTTGTGAATGAATACAATGGGGAGAAAATTGCCATCTGGATGTTCCTACCCTATGCCAAAGTCAAGAGGGCCCTGTGTTTGTTATACCTCTGGTTGAACCTAAAGATTTCTGGTGTCCCAGATCAGTAACCTAAGTCTAAGAATGTAACAGGACCCCATGGACTGGTTGTTGTCACTGCTGTTCAGTTGTTTTCAATTATATCTTATTCTTTGTGACCCCATTTGGGGTTTTCTTGGCAAAGATACTGGAATAGTTTGCCATTTCCTTTTACAGTTCATTTTACAGATGTGGAAATTGAGGCAAACAGGATTAAGTGACTTGCCCAGTGTCTGAGGCCAGATTTGAATTCAGGAAGATGAGTCTTCCTGACTCCAGTCCCAGCACTCTGTCCACTACATCACCTAGCTGCCCTGGCTGGTTAGTGGTGATCAAATCAAACTTTGATCTTTGCAACATTTTACAGGTTAGAAATTAATGCTTTCAGCAAAAGGTTGAAACAAGACTTAACAGAGCAAAGAGCAAGGTATAATATAATCTTTGGTGTGATTTACCATACTAACATTTTTGAGCATGAAGGGTTTTTTGGTTTTGTTTTGTTTTTAGCATTTCAGAAGTAATTTCCCAATAGAAATCATTAGACCATTCAGATAATCGCTAGTAGCTATAAGCAAACTAGCTCTGATTTTTTTTTTTCAGGCAGCCAAGACAAAATAAGAGTAATGTATATAGCTGATTCCAATGGTAAGTAACATTTATTCTGGAATTGATCTGGAGGGAATGCAAATTATAGTTACAGTACTTTGTCCAGCATAGGTACATAACCCATTTAAGTTGAATGAATAACCCAGAGTAACTTTTGATGGGGTTCAAAAATAAAGGACAATATAGAAGATCCTCTGTCTCAGGGGTTCCTCAGGTTCATTTTAATTGGGCCAGAGAAATCCTATGATACCTGCTTTGATCATGGCAGTAGGTTCAGTCTAGAAAATTGATTGTTCTAACGGCTTAAAATCTGGCTGAAGACAGAAGGAACCTCAACGGTTATCTGGTGTATACCTACCCCAGAACCAAAATTTCTCCTTTTTGACAAACCTCTATAAGTAGCCATCCAATCTGAACTGGGAAATAGGGAAGTTCATTACCTCCAGTACACTCTTGAATAGCTCTGATTATTAGAAAGCTTTCCTGATGTTGACTCAAAACCTGCCACCCCATAACATCGACATGCTATTCCTAGATCTGTTGTCTAAGGTCAAGCAGAATGAATATAATCTCACTTCTATATGATAGACCCTCAGGGCAACTAGGTGGAGCAGTGAATGCAATACTGGCCCTGGAATCAGGAGGATCCGAGTTCAAATGTGGACTCAGACACTCGACACTTACTAGCTGTGTGATTCTGGGCAAGTCACTTAACCTCATTGACTAGCAAAAAACCAAAAAAACAAAACCCAAACATGATAGACCTTCAAATATTTAAAGACAGTCATCATATTCCAACCCTCAAATATTCTCTTCTTCAGTCTGAATATACCTAAGTTTTCCAAATGGATGTTATAATCCTTGTGCTTCCAATCCCTATGCCATCTTGTTTGTCCTCCTATGGATCTGTTGAAACTTTTCCGCCTTTTCCTGAAGGAGTGAGGCCCGGGTTTCTGCACTCTGTGTGCCTCTGTAATTCTGACTGAGCTCTCTGTGCAGTCGCATTCAATTCAACAGCCAACTCTGCAAACATTTAGCAATACATGGGCCTATTTAATTATGTCCTTTTTCCCCTTCTTCATGTGCATAATTGGGGTGTGAGTCCTCAGAATTTCATTTTTGAAACCCTCCCAAACTCTACAAAACTCTTCTCCCAAAGCCCAGGGCACACGTCATGCTAGATAAGAGCATTCCTCACCATGAACCCCACATAAGATATCATTATCATCTATTTATCTAGTACTCACTATGTGCCAGGAATTACGCTAAGTGCTTTGCAATTAATATATCACTTGATCCTCACAACAACCCTGGGAGGTAGGTAATATTACCATTTTACAGATAAGGAAACTGAGGCAAACAGAGGTTAAATGACTTGCCCAGGATTAGACAGTTGGTGGCTAGTTTTGAATTCAGGTCTTCTTGTTTCTAGGCCTGACTCTCTATCCACTACTTACCAAAGTTCTATATATTTCTTTTCTTCCTTATTGCTTGGAATTCATTCCAGAATATTTGGTCTTCCCTTGATTTCATACTACTCTTTTGCCCTGCCCTTGGTCACCTCTGTTTTCTCAAAGATGAAGTTATCAGCAAGGCAAATCAAGAATTTATCAAACATTCTCGTCTTCACAAGGAGGCCTCTAACGTAAGTGCAGAGAGCTGAAAGTCTTCATTGTCTCTATGCCTTTGAATCTCAGTTTATCTGACTTTGGGAAAAATGACAATGACAAGATAGTGATCTACCATGGTCATTTTGACTTATGCCATTTTGAAAAGTTCCTACCTAATATAATGGAATATAAAAGATCGATGCCTTCTTGTGAAGTGGCCTTTGGGGTCTCAGATCTGGGAAAGACCTCAATTTAGAAAGGCCAAGGTCACCCGCTGCATCCCAGGTCATCGCCAGTCACTTTGACCTGTGTCTTGCCACTGGACATCGATGACTCTGGAGGAGAGAATGATGCTGATGACTTTGTGCAGCTCTGCCTCAGTTAAATTCAAATTCATGTACAAGTTAAGACATTGCCCTCAAGATTTCATTGGTCCTCTTCAAGAGCAAAGGAAAAGCAAACAACAGTGAAGTTTTGGTAATGAAAGAGAGTTGAAGGTCCCAGTGAGAGTTATCAATTCTGTCTGTTCACTGCACAATTCTTAGCACAATTATGACAGCCTTCCAGAAAGGGGTTGACTTTCAGGATTTATTTATTTATTAGTATTTAATTATAGGTACATGCACATACAACTCTTTACCTGGCCCAAAGATGCTAAAATGATAGAAGGCAAAAGGAAGATTTAAAATAAACACATACACACATGCATGTGTAGGTTTATTATAGATATATGTGTGTACATGCATGTATGCATATTGATATATAGTGTGTATAAATGTGCACATGTGCATGTACACATTTATATGCAACACACAAATGTGCGTGTGTACATGATATACATGTGTACATGTGTGCATATGTACACATTCATGCACGCACATACATATGTATACACACATATATCACTTCTAGTTTTGATACCCCCACGCTGTTTCCAACTCCATAAGTGCCATTAAGAATTCAAGCCACTGCTTTTGCTTTGAAAGATTTTTAAAGCAGGAGGGACCAGGTGACCACCTTCGAGGTGATAAAATTTCAATTTGTTTCTTATGGTTCTAATGCCTGTGGGTGGCTTTTATTATTTTGGTCTGAGTTTTCTAAGAGAGTACTTCAATAAATAAATGCCTATTTGGATTTCTTGCATAGGGCAGTTGGTTGATTATTTATAGCCTGTCCAATTTTGCTGGGTCTCTTTTCCAAATGCATTACTTTCGTTTGGGAATAACTAACATTTAGTGTATCCTGTTTTTAAGATAGTAGAATTTTAATACCTAGCTGAGCTAATGATCATAGAATCAGAAATCTTAGCGTCTGACGGAAACATAGAGGCCATCTCTTTTAACTTTCCATCTATTACAGGAATCTTCTCTACAGAATCCTTGTCAGATTTTCATTCAGCATCTGCTTGGACATGTCCAAGGATAGGCAAGCACATAACTTTAAACAATTATTTATTTCACTGTTGTACATCTTTAATGATCAGAAAGTCCTTCCTTGTCCTGAACTTTAAACCTGTAGAGGTTGGAAGGACCTTTGAGATCACATAAGTGAGGTAGCAGAGAGAGCACCGGACTCAGAGCCAGAAAGAGTTGAGTTCAAATCCCACCTCAGATACTTAATAGCTTCATGACTCTGGGCAAGTCATTTAACCTCTCTTAGTCTCAGTTTCCTCATCTATGAAATAATGATAACACTTACCTTACAGGTTCACTGAAAGGAACAAAACAGGTAAGATATATAAAACCTTTTGTAAGCCTTGAGGCATAATTTAAATGTTAGCTAATATAAGTTATTATTTTGTAGCTAGGTAAACTGAAGCCCAGAAAGACTAAAATCCTACTCAAATTACCACAGCCATCTTGGGGGCAGAAACAGAAGAAATCAGCTGTTTGGATCTCTAACCCATGTTTTTTTTTTCTATTTTACCAAATTGTGTTCTCTAAAATCTGCTTTTCTATGTAATATGACCATTGGTTTTGCTCCTAGGAACAGTACAGGATAAGGCTAATTTCTTCCTCCATATGACAGCCCTTCACATGTTTGAAAAATTGTTACAAGGAATCCCCTAAGTCTTCCCTACTCCTGGCTGAACATTCCCCATTCCTTTCCTAATTGTAGTCATGTTCCGTGTCTCGCTTGCATATAATGGAAGAGATTTTTCAAGTGCCAGTTAAGGGAGGAAAATGCTAGGACCTATGACCTCTCTGGGACTTAGTTTCTTCATCTGTAAAATGAGAGGGTTGTACTAGATCTTCTGCAAGACCCATTCTGGCTCATCCCATTCATTATCCTTCCAGGTGTGCTTCTGAATTTATGAACTTTATTATCATGCCTTAGCTGTAGTTTTACCCTGGAACCTCCGTTGGCACCTGGGGCCTCTTCTTCCCAGAACATCCATCTACCCCTTTGGCCTTTTTACCCTGGAATATCACTCTGCCATGATAGCCCCCTCCTCCCATTTCTAAGTTCCTTCCATGGCCTCCATTTTCTGGAGGGGTTCCAGACTGGCCATCTTTCATCCACCTTCCAGCCTATGTGGGTGCTTTCATTCCCCACTACCTTTCAACTCCCTTTTGTGTGCTGTGTCTCTACTACCCCCCCACAAGAATGCAAGTTTGTATTTTGATCCCTAGCACTTAGCACAGAGCCTAGGTCACAGTAAGCACTGAAGAAATGCTTGTTGCCTGCCTGCCTACCTGACTTCTTGAAGTCTTTCAATCATGTCATTGAGTTAAAGAGAGAGATTAACAGACACACCTGTTTTACCCACTGTTCAATAGAAATCACCTTGATCAGGAAATCAGGTATCCCTAATTCCAAAAACAGTGTCCCAGAGAAGCTTTCAGGGTAGGAATAAAAGACATTTGCCATCATAAAGTTCTAATTTAATCTTTTAATTAATCTCTAACTCACTTTCCTCAACTGTAAGATAAAGGTTTACCTTCCAGGGTTGTCATGAGGATAAATGAGATAATATTTATAAAGTACTCAGCACCATGTGCTTAATAAATGTTTGCTCCCTTCCTTGCCCCCCCCTTTTTATTAACAACATCAAGTTATACTAGTTCATTTGTGCCAGTACTATATTCTATCAAAAGCTTCTAGTAGGTTGACAGGTTCAGCATAAGGAAGATAAGTAGGATCCCAAATGCATTGTTCAGTACTGCTACCAATAACAAATGAAAGTGGTCAGTTGCTGGCTGTTCCCTCCTGCTTGCTTAGAAATGAATAATACTGATGTTTCCTAGATTCTTGTAGCTTCTTCAACAGGTGATGATCATATGATTGAGAGGTTAACTTTAAGAGACCTATTGGATGCCAGTAATGTAGGTCCTCTTGTTGCAGTAATACTACTGAGAAAGTTGGAAAGTTGACTAGTACTCTTGTTTATATGGATACTTGTTGTCAACTCCATCAGATTCTTTGAGTTTAGCTCGTTGACAGTAGGGCTTGTCTTTTGCTCAGTGCTTAGAACAATGAGAACCTGAGAGCCCTTCATGCTGGGATATGGGACTAGCATTTTTAAATATTCTCTTGGCTTTGGGGGCTAGGAAGGAGGCGAGAGCAGCCAGGCCTATATTTACCAAGCTCTCCCAACCCCTTGAGGGAAAGGGAATATTCTGCTTTCTCTAGGCTCCATAGTTTAGGTGAGGAGGAGAGTTCCCTTATAGCTCACCATCCTAACTGCCAGCTCCCCAGCTTGATCTACCCCAGGCCAAGAGAACTCAGTAGTTAACCAGGCTCCTAGCATGTACACAGCTCTGCCCCCTACCCCAAGTCTATTCACAGGGTAAGACTCAATCAAAGTCCATGCCCTTGGGAGTTCACAGTCTAAGAAGGGAAACAGCACAGATTCACACATATCACATGAACACCCACCTGAATGAGCAGGTACAGACTCAAACCCTAATGGCAAGCTGTCAAAAATGAAGCTGCATCTATGACAAAACTTGGTCCCAAGGCAGGAGACAGAAGGGGGAAGCCCAAGGAACTGGTCATTGGGGAATGAGCCCCGAGGCAGTGTTTAGATAGAAAGGAACACCCTACTTTTCATTCAGTCTGGCTCACAGAGGTAGAGAAACCTCAATGATCATTTGTAATGTCCAAACTGATTGTGTGTATGTATGAAAAGGAGAATGGGAAAGGGGAAAAGAGAGGGGAGAGGAAGTGGAGGGGAGAGAAGGAAAGGAAGGATAAGAGAAGAGAGGAAAGGAAAGGAGGGATGTGAAGGGGAGAGGAGGGTATGCACAAACATTAGTTCTGAGTGTGAGAATATCTATATGAAGATGTATGACAATGCATAATATGTGTGTGTGTGTGTGTAAATGTATGTGGAAGCAGATGACTTTGAATATGTGCATGTATATGACTATTATTAGGTCACAGAATTTCCATATCTCTGATTATTACCAGGGAAATTAGGTGGAAGAACTATTCATTTTCCACTAAATTTGTAAGATATCATTATATGTTCTGGAAGATGTGGCAGCCTGGAATGGGGGGGGGCAGTGATGTATTAGAGCCAGGCTGAGCTTGCTTCCTCCTTGAAGATGGTTTTATTCTCTAGAGGGACAATTATATGATGGAAGTAAGGAAACGAGTCTATTTTTTTTTGTAAGAAACTAGTTCACAAAAGTTGAAGCTCTCAGACCTCAAAATGCTGAGGAGGGGAACCTGAGTTGTGATAGTTACTGCTATTCTGGATAAGCCCTGCCATAGTCTGGCTTATTCTGGTCTCCGTGGAGTGCAGAAATGGAAGGCCCTTCTCTCCTAATGGGTCAGCTCTCTTTAAGGTCAACAGACCCCAAATCCTCTTCCTCAGAAAGTAACATAGGCTTTGGAAAAGCTCCTTGGAAAATCTCAGGCCATCTGCCCTGTCCTGGGCTCCTTCAACTGGCTCTGAGCCTCCTGACCCTGTAACACAGGTGGGGTATAGTGGAAAGTTGACTAGAGTTACAGGACCTGGGTTCAAATTCTACCTTTGAAACTCACCATCATTTTTACCTAGGGCAAGTCACTTAATGTCTGTGGAAATGTCCATTTCCTCATCTGTAAAATGAAGGGGTTTGGACTATATAAAAAGATCACAGATCTAGAGATGGAAAGGACTTCAGAGGTTATTAAGCCCAGCTTCATCATTTTAAAGATGATGAAATGGAGGCTTACAGAGGGTAGGGTAGGAGATTTGCTAAGGATCACACAACTAGTAAGTTTCAAAGGTGGGATTTGAACTCAAGTCTTCTTGATGTCAAGTCCAATGCTCTATCCATGGTGCCACCTAGCTGCCTCAATGGCCTCCAGTTCTAGATCTAGGATTCTATGACCTCCTGTGTTAAGTTCCTGATCACACTTTAGGTTTCTCAGGCTTCCTAGGTCTAAAAGAAGAAAGCCAAAACCTTCACTGGAAGCACTCAAACTGACACCTCTGGAAATCAAACTACAATATTTCTACTCCGGGCCTGGCTTCTGAGCCTTCCAAGAGCCATTAGGCGGCTTTTCAAGAATGAAGAATATCTAAATTTCCCCAAGTACTCCTGTTCTCCCATGCAGAAATTACTTTTTATTTATTCTATGTTTTCTTATCTGTATTCATTTTGTTGAGGGCAGGGCTCTTTTGTTTTGGCCTTTATATCTCCAGGATCTAGAATAGTGTCTTCAACATGGCAGATATTTAATAAACACTAGCTGAATGGACGGATGGATAGAGAACATGACTGAGTGAATAAATTGAGGTCACTTGAAACATTGAGAACGCTTATTTCCTTATTTCTTTGTATGAAATAAAAAAAACAAAGGCTCAAACCTTAAGATATTACATGAGAGGCATATAGACTGTATTTTTCATTGGTGATGGATTCCATGGCACCAGTATCCTCTGACCCAAGGGCCCAATTCATTCTTACTGAGTACGTGGTGCCTTAGTAGGTATGTTTATAATGGGCCAGGTATGCATTAGGCCATCCTAACCTAGTAGAGACAAGAGGATAAGAAGATAGCATTAAACTTGCCCTTGAGAATCTGTGTTAAGATGTGAGATAATGTGTGAGAGTGTGGCTATATGTGAACATTTCTGTAAGCATGTGACTTTGCACAAGTGTATGTGCATGACTATCATTGGGATGTCATAGAATTTCCATATCTTATTATTACCAGTGAAATGAACACTGATTAAATTCAGTCTGACTAAAAATTAGCTTTGTAAAAGTGTAATGAATGAGTATATAATGATAATAACAATAGCTAGCAACTGTATAGTACTTCAAGCTTTACAAAAAACTTGATAAGGATTATCCCATTTGATCTTCATAACAACCCTGGCAAATGAGGAAACTGAGTTAGACAGGGTGTTAAATGACTTGCCCAGAGTCTATAGCTAATAAGTGTCTGAGGCTGGATTTGAATTCAGTTCTTCTTGACTCCAGCTCTAGTATTCTGTCCACTGAATCACCTAGATGCCTAAAGATTTTTAACATGACCAAGTACTAAAAGAGGGATGGAATAGAGTAGATATTAAGTGCTGTGGAAGCCAGAAAGGGGAAAGGCCAATGAAGGCTGGAACTATCAGAAAAGTCTTCAAGAAAGAAGGGAATAGAACTAGGGCTTGAAGAATAGATACTTTTGAGACAGGCACGAAGGAGTGGGAAAGGAGCTACAAAATCATACACAGAACTGAAGGACATGTAGAAATACTTTTTTTGATGACATGAAGCATCCAACAAGCACCACCTTGTTTTTAATGTTCTCTCCTTGTTCAGATCATATTGTATTTACCCATGTATCTTCCCCTTCCCCCAGGAGAACATAAACTTCCTAAGAGCAGGGGCTGTTTTCAGGTTTGTCTTTGTATCCCTAGAACCTAGTATGCCTTGCATATAGTAGGTGCTTAATAAAAGCTTATTGAATTGACTTCAATAAAGCCCAGACTTCTACCTGAAACAGGATCCCAGATGCATGGTTATCTAGCTTCTGCTAGAATATTTCTAGTGATGGGGAGCTCACAACCTCACAAGGCATCCCAGTTTCACTGTTAGGCAGCTCAGTTTTGTTGAGAAGTTCTTTTTTTCATTGATCTGAAATCTGCCTTCCCATAATGCCCACTATTGCCCCTAGAGTTAAGCAAAACTAATCTAATATCTTGTCCATGTGATAGACGTATGTCTACATATTGACATAGAGGTATACATATATATACATATAGTTGCGTGTATACATATTTATCGACACATATAATTATATATTATATACATCATTATGTTACATGCTATTCTATATTAATAATATATGTGTTACAAACATATATAATATATATACACATATATATAGTCCAGTCCCCTACCTCAAACATATATCCTATATCCAAGATCTTGCCTATAATATGTGTATACATAAATATGTGTACATACATATTTATATATATATATTCCTATTTTACGTAGGGAGCTGGACTATATATGTTCTTCATATATAATATAATGGTATATGTGATATAGAATAATATATTTATATAATATATATTGAAGACAGCTATCCTGCTTTACCTAAGTCTTCCCTTCTCAAGATAAACATGTCCAGTTCTTTTAAACACTCTTCATATATTATGGTTTAAAATCCCCTTCCCATTCTGGTCAACTTTCTCTATGCATGCTCATGCTTCTTAATGTCCTTCCTAAAATCTGGAGCCAAGAACTCAACTTGATACACTTCAAAGTTATGGTCTAACCATGACAGGACACAGAGAAACTATTATCTCCCACATTTTGTACACTACACTTCTACTAATTAAGCCAAAAATGCCTAAAGCCTTTGAAAATAATCCATACGCAAGTGCTTCATAAATTTTTTTTTTAAATTTCAGTATCCCTGACATGCTGCTGATTCATTGTGGTTTTTAATTGACTAAAATCCACTGTTATTGTTGTTGTTGTTTTTAGTTTACATGAACCACTGTCTAGCCAGGTTACTACATGATTGGAGGAGAGATAATATGGCAACTTCCATTTTATGCAAATGGATGCTGAGGAAATAGCTCAGTGCCCTATGGGATAAAAGGCAAGACAGCTGATGTTACCTAAGAAGCAAAGCCAAAAGCAGGAATTAGCTGGAAAGTAGGGGAACTAGGAGAGGAATGGGGACTGTGGAATGGATGGTGCCAAGTCTATCTAGGGCCAAGGAGTTAGAGCTGGCCAAATATCTTTGATAGGGAGACAGCGTCCAGGTCCAGACTACTTTGTGTCAAGCCTAATACAAACCACATTCATCTCTGTATAATTGTTTTTCATGTAACACTTAAAAAATATAACTGCTTTTTCAAAACCTGTCTTATTTTTATGTGGACTTAGGGGCCAGCAGAACAGCTTCTGGTTGACCAGAGGGGGCAGCATTAGGATATATATGCTACTGGTCAGGCTTGAAAACATTAGGTTATGAGATTGGCAAAAGTGGGTGAGTAGGCACGTTGGTGGAGAAGCTACAAGAAATGATACAAGCATGAAACCCCTTTCTCTGTCAGGGGTTTTCTGACACAGGGTGCCTTTAAATATATGGATTTGACAAAGAGAATATTAAAAGATGATAATCCAAGATCAATCATTCAAAAATATAAGAAGATTAGCAGAGAAAATATTATACTTTTAGTAGCCAAGATAAAATGCAAAGGCAGCACTGGGCTTAGCCTGATATAATACCAACTACAAATAGGAGCAAGCAGCAGATTCCTGTTAAGACTCTGCATCAGTTAAGCAAGTATAGTTATATGCAAGTCATTTCCTCCAAGAACTCTTAAGACAAAGAGGCTGGTTTAAAATGGCAAGCTAGAGTATGGTGGCAGTGCTCCCAAAGGAAAATAGGCAAGGGGGGTGGTGAGAGAAAGGGGAAAGGTAGAGGAAGATTGGAAATGGGAGAAGGAGAGGACAGAGAGAGAGAGAGAGAGAGAGAGAGAGAGAGAGAGAGAGAAGAGAGAGAGAGAGAGAGAGAGAGAGAGAAGGAGGAGGAGGAGGAGGAGGAGAAGGAGAAGGAGAAGAAGGAGGAGGAGGAGGAAATGGGGAGAGGGAGATGAGAGGGAGAGGAAGGGGAAGAAGGAGAGGAAGAGGGAGAGAGAAGGAGATAAAGACTTGGGGAAAGATAGAGACAGGGAGGAAAAAGGAGAGGCAGATGAGGAAATGGAAAGAAGGAGAAGAATTGAGAGGGAGGAGAGGAGAGGAAGAGGGAGAGGAAAAGGGAGGTAAAGAGATGAGGAGAAAAAGTGGAAGGGAGGAGGAAGAAGGAGAGAGAGATGAGAACGTGGGGAGAGAGAAATGAGAGGGAGTTAAGGGAAGAGGAGATTAGGGAAGGGGGAAAGGAAAAAAGAAAGCAGAGGCTGAAGGAGCAGGGACTTTCAGTTGTCTTTCTAATGACAAAGCAATGTCTTTCTTCCTCTCCCTCTTCTTCCCAACGAAACCTAACATTTGATAACCTAGTTACCTTACCATAACTTTAAAGCATTGTTAACAATAATAGCAGAAATTCACACAGCACATGAAAGTTTTCAAGGTGTTTTAAATAAAGGATCTCATGTAAGTCCCACAACAACTCTGTGAGGGAGGTACTACAGGTGTTATTATATCCATTTTATAGATAAGAGAACTGAGGCTCAGAACAGTTAAGTGACTTACCCATAGTCACACAGCTAATAAGTGGTGGAGGCAGAATTTGAACCCAGGTCTTTCTGACTCCAAGACTTTCATGCTTTCCACTATTCTATGATTGATGCTACGATGGCTATCATTTAGAAATGTGTCCTTTCCTAAGTGGGAAAATTTGAGATTGTTTTCTGTGGTTCACATTTTGTACAGAAGTTCTTTGCATTTGTATGCAAATTTAGATCTTGAATGCATGTTTAGATCTTTTGGTACTAATTGGTAGTTCATAGATCATGCTGTGAAACTACTATGTGTTCTACTATGTCAATTCCATGAGTAGTATATAATATAATAGAATTTCGAACTGGATTGAACTTTAAAGGTCATCTAATCCAGCTTCCTCATTTTGAAGGTGAGGAAACTCAGCTCCAAAGAAAGGAAATGAACTGCCCTGGTTTACCCAGGTAGAAAGTAGCAAAGACAGGAATAGAACTCAGGAGCTCTGGCTCTATATTCAATGCTCTTTCCACTATACCATGTGGCTAAGAGGAAAAGATGATCAGTTTCACCCTTACTGTGTTCTAGCAGAGTATTAATTGTAACTACTCCTGCTTCTGTAGTGATTTCATGTGGAGCCTTTTCCAATGAATCTTTAAAGGGGTTTTATAATTAAGTGATATCGAAGCAACATCAGTGAAGAACAAAACAAAAATAAACAGAACACATTCATGTCATCCCATTAGGCACACACTGGCATACTGCAGACCAGAGACACCAGTAATAGCTTTGGAAGAACTTAACATCCCTAAAAGCTCTGATGGGCCAGTGGCATAGGCATAATACCCAAAAGACATCTTCAAGTTGGATTATCAATGGGGAATCAATTCTTTTTAGTCTCTCAGATTGTCCTTGGTCAAATCCATAAAAATCATTATTCTGTCTTGTGTTTAGAGCTCCCTGGGCAGAATAAACTATCATCAGGGAGAGGGAATGTCACCTTTACCAGGAATGAGTGATGTGAGGACCTACCTCAAAAATCCTCTGGCTCAGCATTATCAGCCTTGTGGGTGGTTTAGGTTTCTGTCCTTGTGGCTCAATCCACCCATACTGGGCCCCCGGGGCCCAAGTTGTACCAGCTTCTCATTTTCCTGACACTGTCTAGTCGCTCTGAGGCTTAGAACCTGCCCATTTGTATTTCTATCGTTTGACATCTGTTTTTGACCTTTGCATTTTATGTGATTCACTACCATCCAGATTGATGTTCCAAATCTTGGACTATACTTCAAGGACAATATTTGGCTTGTGGCACTTGAGTCTTACCTACCTGTTCCTCACAGACTGATCCTGAATTTGCTTTTCAGACTCCTATTTCCCTGTCTTTGTCCATCTCTAGATAAATGGACCCCAGGCTCTGCCTCTTTGTGTAGAATTCTAGCTATGGCTCAACCTTAAGGATCTTCTCAGACACTCAGTCCTAGCCTTCCCATCCCATTCCTGCAGCTGAGCAAACCCCATGACAAGAGCTCTTTAGAAGGTAGGAGATATCCAATGTGGTAACATTTTACTAGCATGAACTCCCACTGATCATCAGGAAACCTCTCTAGAAAGGTCTTCTTTTATACTGAAAATACATACCTGCACAAAAGAACCTAATTTCTCCCTTTTCAACTCCAGCTACTTTCATTGGCTCCAATCTGGGAATTGAACAATACTTGAAGGAAAGCTTCCCCCTTGCTAAGCAAATGAGTAGCCTCTGGGCACTTGAGCATGTGGCTGGAATAGAGAGTTGCTCTGTTCTGATCAGATGAGTCCCTTTTGATTCAGGCACATGGATGGAATGGGTAGTCACTCCCTGTGGAGCATAGCTGGAAGCTGAGCCATTTCAATACAAACTCAAGTAAACACTATTGAAGAAAAGCATTTTGGCTCCCCTGGAAATCATCCAAACACAAGATGAGGAAACCATTCAAGTACTAGGCTCTTTTATCTAAGGTTACCCTCTAGGTCAATGAAAAACAAAAGGAGAATCATGACAATCAAGTGACTTCTCCCTGCCAATCAAAGGTTACCCCCTAGGTAAAGCAAAAACAAAAGGAAAATCCTGGAAATCATGTGAACAACAAAAGATCAGAAAAAAATCTATAGTCACGAGAGGACCAACTCTCCGAATCATGTCAGTAGCAGCCATGAGACCATAGATGAATGCAGGGGATTATTCGCCCTTCATGGGAGCACAAGAGGCCATACACAAGAAGGAAAGAGAAAATCGTGTACACATATCTGATGAGCCTGCTACAAAAGAGAGTAGCAGGCACAATATAGGAAGAAGAATAGCAGAAGAGATGATCAGTAATTTGTGGAAGACAAGATCCAAGAAAAGATCTATCTTAATACAGACTCAAGAAGGTTCAGAACAGCAATATCCAGTAACAAGGAAACATGGAGTTCATAAGATAGTAAAACAGATCATCTTTATCAAAAGGGAGATACAAAATGAAGGGCAATCAGAGAGAAGAATGGAAACATATCTGCTGTGCCCCTGGGTGTAATTGAACACTGCACTGGAGCCCTGGAAAAAATGGGGCATCCTCTCCTCAACCAGCAAAGTTTGCTGGGTTTTTATAGGGTCCCTATCTGAGTCTATGAGGATTGGTAATTAGGGAAAGGGACTGAGGAGCCTGGCCTGGGGACTGTGGCTGATTGATGCCAATGGGGAGAGAGGAAGGTCCTGGAGAACTGCAGGTTAGCTTATCTTCAAACTTCCTGCCAGCAGGAAAGGAGGATTTGGACCATTACTATTGGTTGTACTTTGAGAGAGTGACTCAGCTTCCCTATCAGGAGCTTCTTCACTTAGTGGGTTGGGAAAGCTACTGTATGATGTACAAGTGAACAAAATATGGAAAATAAACAGGGCCAGCTAAAGATTCTAATTCAAGGAGATGAATTTCACAGAATCTCAGAGTTGGAAGGAACCTCAGAGACTGTTTGACTTCATTAAGTATCACTGGGATTTGGCAGAAAGTGACTCATAAATGAAATATGGCTCTAAAATATATAACTTATTCAAAAATAAGAAAACAGGTACACACAGGTAGAAAGCAGAGTCAAGACTTGACCCAGGCCCTCTTACTGGGCAGCTAGATGACACAGTGGATAGAGTGCTGGGTTCAAGTCAGGAAGACTTATCTTCCTGAATTCAAATCTGGCCTCATCTGTAAAATGAGCTGGAGAAGGAAATGGCAAACCACCAAGAAAACCCCAAATGGGATCATGAAGAGTCAGACATGACTGAAATGACTAAACAACCACAAAAACTTCCAGCTCTAGTGTAGCATTTGATACTAAGAAGACACATTCAAGAAGAAATGAGGGTGGCCAAAGTAGAAAAGATGAGAGACCATTTAAACAAGTTGTAGTGGATGGAGAAGAAGAGATGTAATATTCTTATAGGACGATAATACAAATTTGGAAAACAGATCACACACTTGACTTGGAAGTATTATATTGTTGTGATGGGGGAATTAGTTAATCTGGACATCTATTCTCCCTTCATTCCGTCTCTCTCTCTCTCTCTCTCTCAAGTAGAGCAGCTGATAAATTTTGTTATAATGAGAATCTTATCCATCAAAAGGTAGACAAGGAGAATTGCTATTCTGGATGTATCACTGACCAACAAGGAAGAACTGGTTGATGAAATTGAAAGTGACAGAAACCTTGGGGATAAATAAGTGATAATAGAGATCATGATAGAGAGGTAAGAAAAGCTGGGCTTAATTCACCCTAGGCTTTTGGAGAACAGATATAAAAGGATGTAAAAAAAGGATAGCAGATTCCATTGTCATAATGTTTTGTGGGAGAAGTTTGTCCAAGAAAAATCAGATACTTTCAAGAACGAAATTCTGAGATCCAAAGAGAAATGATCCAAAAAAGAAGAGGACCTTGGGGGAAGGGATGACTAAAGAGAATCATGTAGCTATGTAGGGAATTCACTAACCAACTTAGAGTTTTAAAGGGACTGCATGGAAGATGAAGGTAAAGGTGATTAACTGAGGATGAATTCCAAAGAGTAGGTCAATTCTGTAAGAATAGTGTCATGGACTGCTAAGCAAAGAAAAAAAAATGAACTGAGGATGGTCATGAATGAAAGAACTAATGAAAAGGGCTTTCAAGGCTAAGCTAAGAATGGGACAAGAGGAGGAAAAAAGAGGGTTAGGATCACTGGTCAGGGTAGATAATGAATGACAGTGCCAGCCCTGGACTGCTCAATACATACATTGCTTCTATCTTATCTTACAAGAATCATCTTTAGACTTGAAAGGATAGAATGAGAATGGGTAGTAGGAAAGGAAAACCAAGATAAGAGATAAGACACTATTTAGGTAACTAGGTGGCATAGTGGATAGAATACTGAGCCAGGAGTCAGGAAGACCTGAGTTTAAATTTGACCTCAGATACTACAAGCTGTGTGGCCCTGGGCAAGTCACTTAAAATTTTTGTCTGCCCCAGTTTCCTCTACTATAAAATGAGGACAATAATAGTACCTACCTCCAAGGGTTGTTGTGAAGATTAAATGAGATAGTATTTATAAAGTGCTTAGCATGGCGCTGGGCACATAGTAGGCACTTAACAAAAATACATATCCCCTTCTTCTTCCCTTCCCCAACCAGACCCTGACCAAGTATGTACTGATTGGATACTAAAGGATATTAAAACAATCATCATATGAAATTGCCTAATTGGTAATCCCACCTTTGATGCTCTGGGCAGTGATTTAACTTCCCTGGGACCAAGATTCCTCACCTTTAAAATGAAGGGGTTGGGCTAAATGACCACTGAGGCACCTTCCAACCTTAGATTTTTGTATCCAATGGTCTTTGAAAGATTCCTTCTCATTAAGCATCCTCCCTTACCCCAAGATCCCTTTATATTTACATATTATATATATTTGTATTTATTTCTCTGCTTTCATGTTGTTTTTCCCCAGTAGAATATAAGTCTCTTGAGGGAACGGACTGTTTTTATTTCCCTTTATATCTCCAGGAAATAGCACAGTGCCTAGCCTACATAAGCACTTAATAAAGGTTTCTTGGTTTTAATTGAATTAAAACTTGGAGAATGAATAAATCACCACAGAAAAAGGACAAGTGACCTAATTTTTGAAGAAAAGAGACTGAATTTTCCAAATGATAGATTAACGATCTTGACTTACTATTCCTTATAAAAATCTAGGACTTATTTTTTAAAGTAGTAGCTTATAGGCATATTGAAAAGAAAGCAGTGATTACTAAAAGCCATAATGACTCAATCAAGAAAGTCATTTAGACTAGTCTGTCATATTTTGATTGGGCAACTAGACTAATAGATCAGGGGAATGTTACAGACATATTATGCTTAAATTTTTAGCAAAACATTTGATAAAGCCTCATGCCATCCTTATGGCCAAGGGGGAGAGACATAAGTTAAATGTTAATGAAAATAGGTGGACTTGGAACTAGGGAACAAGCTGAATGACTCAATCCAAAAAGTACTTATTAATAGCTCAACTTCAACTTGGAGAGAGTTCTCTGATAAAATGCCCTAGAAGTCTGTTCTTGTGATATATGATATTCTTATCAGAGACTTGAAATAGGTCAAAGAATGTGTGCTTGTAGAATTGGCAGATTGTGCTAACTTAGGAATGATAGCTAATATGTTGAATGATAGTATCAGGGTCCAAAAATATCTTGACAGGCTAAAATGATAAGCTAAATTTAATTTGATGAGATTTAATAGGGAGAAATGTAAAGCCCTTCATTTGGGTACAAATAATCAATTTCACAAGTAGTATCTAAAATAATTGTAGCTGGGCTACTATTCCTATGAAAAAGATCTGGGCTTTTCTGCAGCACATAACTTCAATATGAGGAAGTAGTATGTCATGGCAGACTACAAAGCTAATGTTTGCCCTTCCTAAGGCAGTCCATTCCATTTTTGGACAGTTCTGATTGTTAGGAAGTTTGTTTTCCTTATATCAAGGCTCCATTTCCCTCTGAAACTTTTGATCACTGTTCTTCATTTAGTCCTCTGGGGTCAAGGAGAACAAATCTAATCCTTCTTCCCCACATGGCAGACCCTTTTTCCTGCTCTGGTCTCCTCTTTTGTAGGCCAAATATCATATCCCCAATTTCGTATACTAATCCTCATATGGATGTATTCCAGTTCTTTCACCATCTTGGTTGCCTTCTTCTGGAATTATTATTCTGCTGTCCTTCCAAAAGTGTGTACTCAGAACCACTAATATGGTCAAACCAAGGCAGAATATTGTAAAACTTATATATCCCTCCTCCTATACATCACGACTCTCTTAATTCTACCTAGGAGAGCAAGCATTAGCTTTGTAGTCTGCCATGTCATACTACTGCCTCATATTGAAGTTTTATGCCACAAAAGTGACTTGAAGTTTTCAAGCAGATGCTAGATGACTACTGGTTGGAAGGATATTATAGCATAATTCTTCGTTGCGAATAGGCTGATCTATATGGTGTTGGAGACACCTTCTGATTTTCAGAATCTTCAACTTCAAGGGTAAAGCTGAGTAACCACATTGGGACTTGAATAGCTGCAACCGAGTCTCCATAGTCACCTCTCTTTGGAGGTCATAGTTTCTTATACCTGAATGATGGATCACTGGAAAAATGTGGGGAAGGGTAAATGTTTAAAGCACATTAGGCTTCACAGTATAAATCAATAGCTAACCACACTAGAGAGATGCATATGGAAAAATGGCATCTTATCCATTCAATTTATGTTGTATGCTTTTATGTATGGTTGGTTTACGGCTACTTATGTGTAGGTCATAAGAAAGCAGTGTGGGTTTCAAACAATCAATTTGCCTGTTGGTTTTCAAAAGGAACTGACTTAATGAGTAACTCAGAAAACCATTTTCATAGACTCAGAATTAGAAGGGACATCAGAATCTATCCAGCCCAGTTGGAACTTAAATTACAACCTCTTCTACAATACCCTTGACAAAGGGTCATCTAGCTTCTACCTAAAGACATCCAGTGTGAGGGAGGGGAAATCCATTAGATCCAGGGGCAGCCACTTCACTTCTGGACAGTTCTAAGAGTTCGGCACAAAGCCTGGTGCTTGACAGACACTTAATAAATGCTTGTTGATCTATTGATTAATCAGGAAGGTTTTACATGGAGCCCAAATGTGTCTCTTTCTCCAATTTCTGTCTATTGCTGCTAGTACTGCTTTCTGAGGACAAAGTAAGAAATTCTTCCACATGACAGCCTTAAAATATTTGAAAATGATTATCATGCCCACTCCACTCCCCCCAAATCTCTTTTCCATTGCAAATATTCCCCTTTCCTTCTACCAGTCCTTAAATGGTATGTTTCTCATATCCCTTACAATCCTTCTCTGGACAAGCTTCAGTTTCTCCATGTTCTTCATAAAATGCGGCACCTCAAACTGATCACAATATATCAAATGTAATCTGACTGGGGCAGAATGCAACACAATGGTCTCCTCCCTAATTTTGGACACAGAATTAATGTAGCCAAAGACCACATTTGCTTTCAAGGTTGTCATGGCATAATGTTGGCTGGTATTGATCTCACAGCCCCACAAATTCCCAGATATCTTTCACAGGAATTATTATCTAGCCATGCCTTCCCCATCCTATAAGAAATGCAGTTTAGCCATGTCTGACCAAATAGCTTCCAAGTTCTTTCAACCTAAACCTAAATCCTGTTCTGACTCAAAGATTCTCTTGATTGACTTAATCAGTGAGGTAGACTGAAATTCCGGGCGGGGGGGGGCAGCTATGTTTTAAGTTTAGTTTTATATTTGAAGAGAGGCTTCTCATTCTGTGCTAACTCACATTAGGTTCAAAACCATTTAATTCAAAGAACAAGTGACAATTAGATAATGAAGAGAACTTAGCTTCAGGGCAAGTTGTAAAAAGTTAGTGGGCAACAGTACAGAAAAACAGAAACCCAAACAGAGAGAGATACTTTGAAAGAGCTGACCTACAGGAACTCATCATTGCAAGCCTAAAGATAATGGTAAATGAACAGCTGGTGACTTTGCTAAAAAAAGTTACAGTTAATTAAAAGGTCTTGTGAATAATTGGTATTTGATTATTTACACAAATTGTGCTGTATCTGTATCAATTCCTTATATTTATTAAGAAATTAGTTATATGAGAGGCAAAGGACAAGAGGTGTGGAATGTTGCACATTCTGTTCAACTCCAATTATGCGTTGGGTTAGTTTTATTGAGAGCTTTATTTGTGTCATTTAAAATTCCTTCTTATAAAAGGAGGCCATTTATTTTTTTGTAGCAGCAAAGAACTGGGGGCGGGTAAAGTGGATGCCTGATGATTGGGCAATGGCCAAGCAAGTGGTGATTCATAAAGATAATAGATTATTACTGGGCTGTAAGAATTGTCGAGTATGATGAATGAAGAGAGGCACAGATGAACTGAGGCAAGGTGAAGTGAGCAGAATCAGGGAAACCCTATATACAATGACTACATCAATAAATAAAGGTAAATAACAACAACGACAAAACAATTAGAACTAGAATGCTGAGAAATTATAAAGACCAACTTGGGATCAAAAAAGCGATATAAGAGAAACCGTTTTTACTACCCATCCCACACAAAGATATTGTTAATAATAAAGGGTTTGATTAGGTTAAGAAACAAGCATACTCGAAGTTCTCTTATAAATTGCTTTTTAAAGTTTATCTCAGGTGACCATACAAGTGCCCTGTAAATGGCAAATTAGTTGTCTTTAGAGTGATGATCATCTGTTCAAGCTATTAATATAGAGCTACAAAATTGCCACAAGTCATCCGGGTGTATAACACTATGAATTGAAGATGGCCTTCTATACCTGATACAACAACTCAACATACCATAGTGCCTTTTGACCCATAAAGAAACCTATCTGAACATATTTAGAGTATGTAAAATTTGAAATGATCATGTATGTTTTGTGTATGCATGCTTGTGAGTACCCAGATACAGCATGGTATATTTGATCAGAATGTCCTGGAGCAAAAAGGGATTATAGAATCACAGGATTTAGTCTTGAAAGGGACCTTAGAGATCATTTAGTCCAACTCCCTAATTGTGCATTTGAGGAAACTGAGACCTAGAGAAGTTAAGCAATTTGCCAAGGATACCAATAGATGTTTCAGAACTGGAATTTAAACACATCCTTTGCTCTTTCACTATATGATATCACTTTTAAATATTTGAAAACCAACAGGGTATTGCATGGGTCAAAAAGCACCACTGCATGTTGAGTTATTGTATCAGATGTAGAAGGCCATCTTCAATTTATACACGTCTATCTGGACTAGGCTGGTTATACTCCCCTCAAAGTCCAGTCTTGTTCTCAAAATTAGGAGAACATGGTCCAAGACATCTAGGGTTAGGAACCAGAGCTACTGATTTCATATCATAACAGTCAGATCCAGTAATCATAGAGATAGTGCGATATCACCCAATTGTTGTTCTTATTACAAATAACAAGGAATCAGGGTCTAATAAAACCAGATTTCCAAGGAGATTGACCTTGAGTGTGGAGAGTAAAGATATATACCTCTCTAAAACCTGAGCACTTGAAACTTAGTTCAATGGAAAAGTAATATGACATTGTTATAAAAGGGCAACCATTTCATTTGGACAGAAAACGTCAATGTAGTCATGGTATTTTCCTGACAAGACCAGCTTGGCTTCCTTCTCAGTGGTAGCTTCTAAGGGGGCTATTGACAGCGCTGTTGTCAGTAGAACCTGAAGTTGAGACAGATTGAGTATCCAAGGCAAGGGAGGGATTGTGCTACTCTAGCACCAGAGATGGTTGAAACCCTAAATAAATAAGCAGAAAATAAGAGAGAATGTAACTGTCATTAAGGAGTTCTCTCTAACAGGCTGCATTCCAGCATACTAAAAGAACTGGACATTGTGATTGCTGAGCCCCTGTTTGGGATCGCTGAAAAACTGCAGGGAATGAGAGAGGTACGTCAGGGCTGGAGAAGGGCAGATCAATTTCAAATCAGGGAAGGGAATGGAGCCACTAGACCTGACCTCAATTCCTGGTAAAATCCTGGAACATTTTTAATGCAATAGTTAGTGAGCATCCAGAAAAGAAAGCCATGATCATAGAGTCAGCATGGCTTCATTAAGAATAGCTCATTACAGACTAAATTTATTTCCTTTTTTTTTTTGGTAAGGATTACTAGACTGGGAGATCAGGGTATTGCTGTAGGTATAGTTTACCTTACACATTTTAGCAAAGCATTTGACAATGAATATCTTAAAAAGCATTTATTAAGCACTTAGTACCAGCAAAGCACTATGCTAAGTGCTAGGGATACAAATAGAAAAAGAAAGACTGCCCCTGCACCTAAGGAGCTCACCTTCTAATTGGGGGAGGCAACATATAAAGGAAAGCCCAGTCGCAGGGCTGATAGAAAGCTCTGGATAACCTTAGGAAGCTGTTGCAGGACATATAGTAAGACCTGATGATCTTTTATCTCACTGAAGGAATATAGTTGGTGATTCCCATTTCATCCAAGCCATATGAACAGTCAAGAAGTCTCTTATGCTATCCTTGTGAATAATACAAAGTGATACAAGGAATGATATATTTGCATGAGCAGAGTTGTAACTTATATGAGATGAATGGGGTTTTGCCCCATGGTGCTAACATGCTGGGGTATATGCCTTCTCCAGGAGGGCATACAGCCCCTCTCTCAAACCGCAGAGCAATTGCCTTCTCCATATCTTACCCTACAGACTTCTGTTGGCATATTCTACCACGTGGTGTAAACATCTTCCCAAATCCCAGGCCACTTGGGTTTGGTATTGTCACTATAGCTCAAAGGGCCTTCCTTCCTCTTTAAACATGGTTGGGGCAAAAATTGAATTATTCCCTCCCTCTTTGGGCACAATTGCATCTCTAGTCAGACTGTCTCTGTTCCACATCCTGAGATGCATCTCCTTGGCTCACTTGTTATGTGTGTGTGTGTGGGAGGGTTGTTTATGGGTTTTTTTTGTTTTTGTTTTTGTTGGGTTTTTGTTGTTTGTTTTTTGTTTTGCTCTACCATAGGTAGAAATATTCCTATTGACAACTCTAACAAGGGTTCAGAATTGGTTGAATAGCCAGATCCAAAGAGTAGTCAGTTTGGACAGTCACAAGAGGAGTGCTCTGTCTTTGTTCCTGAGCCATGATAAGGAATCATAAAATCATAGCTCAAGAGTGGGGAAAAGACCTCAGAGGTCATCTAGTCCAACCTGCTAATTTTACAGACAAAACAAAACGACAGAAGCCCAAGGAGTTTAATCAACTTGCTAAGGTTACATAAGTACTAAATATCAGAAAAGGCATAAATAACACATTAAAATTTGCAGATGACCAAAAGCTGGGAGGATTAGCAAACACATTGGGAGACAGGCAAATTCCAAAGAGATCTCAACAGGTTGGAATGTTGAGCTGTTCAACACAGTCTCCTAAGGTAAAATTTGATATGGATAAATGAAAAGTCTTACACACGCCTCAAAAAACTTAACCTCTCAAGTACAAGAAGGAAACTAGTGGGTCCCAAAGTCATCTGAAAGGCAGCTAGGTGGAGCAGTGGATAAAGGCCAGGACTGGAATTGGAATATCTGAGTTCAAATTCATCCATGGCTACTTACTGGTTATATGACCCTGGGCAAGTCACTTAACCCTGTTTGCCTCAGTTTCCTCATCTGTAAAATAAGCTGGAGAAGTAAATGGAAAACCACTTTAGTATCATGCCTCTAGGATCCTATGCAGGAAAGAACTGAACATCAGCCTGGCTAGGAAACAAATGACTTTGCTGGAAGTATTTATTACTGACTCTTTGTGTGATTTGGGAAAAGTCATTTTAATCTCTCTGGGTCAGTTTCCACACCTATAAAATGGGAATAATAAAATCTTCCTCTTTCTCCAGGAGGTTGTAAAGATGAACATTATTGGAAAAGTCCTTTGAGTCCCTAGGGAGAAATAAGTTTTATATATGGAAAGTTGTTAGTGTCACCATTATTTATCCTTAGGGGCCTGAGAGACTTGTATTCTTAGAGGCAGTATCTGATTGTATGTTGGGTGGGGGTTGGGTGAGGGAATAGGGATCATGCTTCACACACTATGAGAGAAAAGGAACCAAGAAAAGGAGGGATAGGAAGGATAAAATATTAGTTTAATGAAAACTAAATACTTACTTTATACCAAAAAGACGACAAACATGGAAAAGTGACAAAAGGTTCCCTGGGAGGTGGGGGTTGTCTAAGCTGGAGTGGGAGGATGGGATGAGGCCTACCTTGCCAATATCTGTGCACAAAGACATGTGTTTGGACTGATTCTTTGGGAAAAAACATGAGAAAGTAACCCAGGAGATTTGAGTTCTGATCCCAGCTGTCACTAACTAGCAAGTCACTCTGTCTCTGGGCCTCAGTTTTCCCATTTGCAAAATGATTAGATAATCACAATAATAGCTAATATTTTCATTGTGCTTTAAGGTTTACAAAGCACCTTACAGATATTACCTCATTTAATCATCACAACAACCCTATGAGGTAGATGCTATTATTATCCTCATATTACAGAGAAGGCAACTGAGGCAGTCAGAGGTCAAGTGACTTGCCCAAGGTCACATAACTAGTAAGTGTCTGAGGCTCAATTTGAACATAGGTTTCCCTGACTCTAGGTCCAGTGCCCTCTCTACTGTGCCAATTAGCTAATGAGATGATCTCTAATATCTCTTTCTCTTTTAGTGCTTTGTGTTTTTGCAGTTCTGTAGGTCGGCTCTCCTTTTTTCTATCAGTTGAGAGAAGAAATGCTTTCACTTGCCTCTGAATGTCCCAATCCTCATGGTGGGGTGGAAGAAGGGAGAAAACACCCAGGATATCTTTCTGGCTTTCCCTATAGGTAAGAGAGTGATAGACAAGTTGCTAAAATGTCTCATCAAGGGCAGTGTTAGGAAAAGTAGGGTGAAGATGCTGATTTTCCAGTTGGCGTCACACAGGAGCCCCAGAGAGTGAAAGGAGAATGCTGTGCCTTCCCCACTAGTAGGTATCTGCCACGTGCAGAACTGGGAAGGGTGAAAGAGAGAGGGGCCCAGGGATGTCTGGCTTCTCTGGCTGTGTGAACTAGGGAGATTTGGAGGCAATACCTTGAACATCTGCCTTCCACAAAAGTCTTCCACAACAAAACAAAAAAACATTGTTTTAGGCAACCACAATGAAGAATAGCTTCAAATTTCAATGAAATCCTGGGCTGGTCATCTCTAAACAATCACTTGTAAACCACTGTGATCAATAAAGGCATCAGTCTTATCACAAACTCAAGAGATGGAAGGTATAAACATATCACTTGCCGGAGATGGTAAGACCACAAGTATGGCCATCACTGTATGTAGCTGATGTGGAATGGAGGAATAAGTTATGAAAGTTGAATAGTTTGAGGATTGGGAATTTAGGATTTGTGGGAATACCAATATGTATCTTGAATTTCCCTAGTGTGAGGGTAAGAGTTGGGGTGAAGAGGAAGACTGTGAAATCAGCCATCGAGAAAAGAGGGGAAATGTCCTAGAGTTTGGTAAATAATGAGAAGCAGGGGCATGGATTGGGTGATGAGTTTGAATAATATGAACTTCAAAGGAAGATAGGTTGCTGAATGATGGAGGTTGAGTGTCTAGGGTAGCAGTGGGGAGTGAAGAATATTCCGACTCACCCACTGGAACCAGTGAATTGTGGTGGAATGGGGCCAGGAACGAGAAAAATTGCAGGCAATATTAGTAAAGGATGTCCAGAGAGGCAGTGACATTCTGGGGGAGTTGAGCCTTGGTGAGTGCCAGATGATGGAAGGAGCAAGAGAGGAAAAGGTTTAAATTTGCTAATTATGTAACAGAAGTTCCAGAGGGACAGTAGAAAGGGAAGACAGACACTGCAGAAGTAGGGTTGAAGTGGATAGAAGTGAGAGAGCAGTCAGCTGGGGTCACCAAGGTGTGGGGGTGGGGATGGGTAGGTTTTGGTCTTGGTGATCTGGAGTTTAGTGTTATTGGGGTGGGGAGAATAAAAGAGAGTAAGAGTATGCTATCCAGGAGGGAAGGAGTCCAAGAAATGTATTGGTGGATTTGCCAATGAAGGGAGGTAACAGAAGGTTTCAGCACAGCCCTCAACAGCCTCCTGTGAAACTGTTACTGTGTCTAGGGAGGTGTCCAGAGGCCTGCCTCATTGAAGTTACCAGAAGAAGGTGGTAGATGGGCATCTACGAGCCTGGTCAAGATCTTTGTCCTGGGGTTCATGAGCCTGGCAAGAAGGCCAGTGTGGCAGAACAGAAGAGTGAGCTACAGTATTATAGAAATGTGAGACATTATTATTCCTTGCTCAGGACCTTTGACTGTTCTTTTTATTTTCATTTAGGTTATTCAGAAATGATCCTTGGAAAGTCAGTCAGCAAGCACTGAAAATTAACAGGGCTATGTTGGAGGAGGATTTCTGAGGTCAAGAAAAAAGGCTTCATCTCTGCCCTCAAAAAATGTATCATACGTGTAAGGGAGAAAAACCTTGACAGTAAATAAGTGCACACTTGTGTGGTACACACAACTGGGGACAGATCAGTATAGGCTGGAACATTTAGGAAAACTTCCCAAAAGAGCAATGACTGGGGATGGACCCTGAAGGAAGTACAGCATTTGTACTTGTAGAAAGGTGTGGGGAAGGCCTTCCTGAAAGGGAACCAGCAGAAGCAAAAGTCTGGAGAGGGGATTGAATGGTGTATGTGGGGGACAGTTCTGACAGCAGCCTAGATTGGAAGGGAGATAGTTGAGGAGGCAGCATGGAATAGAGGATAGTGTTGTATTAAAGGTCAGGAAGACCTGGGTTCAAATCCTACCTGAGACACTTAATAGCTGTGTGACACTGCACAAGTCACTTAACCTTGCTTAGTCCGTGACTTGTTCTGGTTTGTCCTTCATTCTCAAAGAGGACCATGACATCAGGAAGGTGATGCCATGACTGGGAAGTGAAATGGATTTAAGTGAAGGAGGGCTGTGCAAGGGCACTTTCTCCTCGGGGACCATCTGGCTCCAGTGGCAAGATATAGATCAGGATGACTGGAAATGGCTCTGGATGACCTAGGTGAGTCCCAAAGAGAGGAGCCTCAGCTTCCTCATTTGTAAAATAAGAAATTGAATTCCACAGTTTCTGAAGTCCCTTTCAGCTCTAAACCTAAGATCCTAAGAGCCAGTGGAAGATAACTTTAGAGATGTGGACTCCTGCCTGATTGTGGAGGGCTTTCATTGTCAGGATGAGTCATGGTAGGAGAGGAGGAGGAGGTGATGCAGTGAGACCCTGGACTGTAGTAGTGGGAATGGAAAGGAAAGAGTGGATTTGTAAAGGCCACTTAGTCTTTATGGATAGATTCAATCAGCAATGTGTGGAGGAGATGGAGGAGGAAGAAGAAAAGAGGTAGATTAGGAGACAATGAAAAAGAAAGGAAAGAGGAAACATAGAAGGATGTGTAAGGGACAAATGTGAACTGGCTGCCAAAAAGGACAAGAAGTTAAACTCTGAAACTGGCCAGAAATCTGATCTCTTAACTCAAGAAGGAATAAAATACTTAATAATCACAATAGCTAATAATAAAAGCTGATATTTATTTAGGTCTTTTAGGTTTATAAGGTACTTTGCATACCATATTTTGGATTCCTAATGGAAGGGCTCAGAGCCATACCCCCACAAATATACATATTCACCACCATTGTATACAGAGGCACACACACATATATTTTTATATAACATGCACATATACTTATATGCATATACACGTATTCACATGCAACCACATGTACACATTGAACCCCAAAACACACTTTGATACACACAGAAATGTACCCCAATACACACAACGGTATAGACACACATAATGCAATGAATATCAGTCTCTCCTCTGCAATCCCACTCAAACCGAGCTATGGAAGAATGCGTTTTATCACATAGACAACTCCCTTCCACATATGGAATGTGCTTTTATCTTCCCTCATCCCTGTAAGATGCTACACACATATAAACATATCCCAAATCAGTAATCTCCGAGAGGGAACACAATAATCTGTATAAAGTGTCTCTAGCCTTGTCCTTCACAACGGAAAGAACTCTGGAGAAATCAATGCTACCTCGATATAGAACACAGGTGGTGGGGGTGGGGTGATCATTGGAGAGGCAACCTGAGTGCTCGATCACTTCCCCAGCCCTGGGGTAATTAAGCCTGAAAAGATGGCACACTGCACAACCTTTGTAGCTTCAGGAGAAGGAAGGCCTGCCTGGAGCAACTGCAGGCTTTCTCTTACAGAGATAAAGCAGGTGTTTCTCCAGCCATTCAAAACATGAATCAAGTAAACTCATGAAAATAATCCTGAGGCATCTCTCTCCCTTTCTTGCAGAGGTGGGAGGACTGAGGGTGTGGCATAATCAGACTCAGCTGATGTGTTGGCTGGTTTTATTAACCACTTTTTCCCCCTTTTTGCTTTGTTACAAGAGATGGCTCGATGCACACTGGGGAGGAAAGTGATATATTTAATAATGCAGGTGATGTGGAAGCAAAAGTTATCAATAAAAATGACAGATAAATAAACAATCCTGGGAAGGTGGAGGGGGAAGGATCTCTATCATATATTATAGCTGGGACCAGAAGAGTCAGAGTTAAAGGGACCAGGATCAGGAATTTCAGCGCTTGAAAGGTCCCTCCAATGTCCTCGTCCATTCTGCAATGTCCTAGAAAGTCAATCCCAAGGCAGGTCACAGTTTCCCCAACCCTAAGTCCCCTAGGCTCCCTCCAGAGCTGAAAATGTAGGCTTAGGACTTGTGTTAGCAGTGACCAAACTGTTGCACTTCTCTCTGACCTACATTTCACAGTCCTGTGAGAGTTGTTTTTCCTTTGCTAGCTCTAGGAAGTGGACTTAAGTAGAAGTGGCAGCAAAAGCCTGTGTTTGCTGTAGCATTTAAAGATTTATAGATTGCTTTCAAGTCGAGTCAACAACAAACATTTACTAAGTGCTTACTACCTGTAGTGTGCCAGGCACTGTGTTAAGCCCTGAGCATAGGAAGAAAGGCAAAAACAGTCCCCACCCTCAAGGGGCTCAGAGTTTTATGGGCAGACAGTGGGCAAACAACTCCGTATAAACAGGATATAGCCAGGATACATTGGAAATAATAAACAGAGGAAAGGCACTAGAATTAAGAGCAATTTAGAAAGGTTTCTTTCAAAAGGTAGAGTTTTAGCTGTGCCTTGAAGGAAGCCAGTGAAGTATTCCAAGCTTGGGGTAGAGTCAGAGAAAATGCCTTGAGTCAGGAAATGGAGGATCCTGAGTGAGGAATAAGGTGGCTAGAATTGCATCTTCTTCACTCTTCTGAGCCTCTTATTTCTGGTAAGGGCACCATTCAATCACCCAGATTCACAAACTTTAGTGTCATCCTCACTCTTCCTCACCCCTCGTGTCTAGTTACCAAGTCTTGTTGACTCTACCACTTCTGCGCCCTTCTATCCTGGTACACCCACCACCCTCCTTCAGGTCCATATCACCTTTTGCCTGACCTATTGCAATAGCCTAATTCATCTCCCTACCTTAAATCTCTCCCCTCTCTAATCAATTTCCCCCCTCCCCTGCCCCAGCTACTAAAATGCTATTCCTAAAGTACGTCTAACTATATCTCTCCTCTGCTTAATAATTCTGGTGGTTCCCTATTGGCTCTAAGATAAAATGCAAACTCCTTTGTCTCATACTTAATGCTCTTATAACCTGAATTGGACCTAACTTTCCAGCCTTATTATGCCTCGAGGTTCACATGGACTCTATAATGGCTGTACTATGTGTTAGAATTTCCCTTCTTCACAGGGGAGGACAATGGAGTCACACAACAACAAGCCAATTAGAAGGATTTCTGAGGTTCAAAGCTGCTTGACATACCAGTGATCCTTTGTGAGTGAACTCTAGCCGAATTTGGAGATGCCTGCAGCTGCCAGAAACCACAGAACTAGCCTTGACCAATTCAAGGGGACCTTGAAAGTCAGCTGTAGACTCAAGAACTTGCTCGGGACTTTCTAAACACCCTGCTGCCTGGCTTACTGTGTCTACAGATGTCTTCTCTCTTAATCCCCTCCCTCCCCAGCAGAAAGCCTCTAGAAACTATATTATCTCACCCTTTCTCCATTTCCCTTTGGCCTGGTGAGAACTCTCTCTCCCCCTCTGCTCCACTGCAGAATCTTCTCTTCCTCTGCAAGCTTTTCTCAGACATTTAACGCTTTGTAATCTGTGATCGGACTCTGTTTTATTTAAAGTCTCTCTTTTTGGGCCTGGGATCTTCCTTTGACACTCCCCTTCACACGGTCAAGTATTTCACATACATGGTCTAGTTAAAATAGCATTCTTGTCATTCCTTACATATGACATTTCCTTTCCCCTCCCGTCTCAGCCTTTATATAATCTAGCTCCCAAGTACCCCCTCCTCATCTTTGTCTCTTAAGACTCCTTCATTTTCTCCAAAGCCCTGCTGGTATTACCTCCTTCATGAGGCCTTCCCTGATTGTCTTCCCCATCAGCTGCTAGCACTCCCTGCACAAAATCACCTTCCAGATAACTCTATGTGTGTGCAATATCTCTGTAATACCTCAATATCTGATAGAATCTAAGTTCCTTTAAGTAAGGTACTATTTTGTTTTTTTTTTCTCTTTATATTCTAAGCACCAAGAACATAGTAGATGTGTAACAAATGATTATTGGTTGATTAAGCTAGCAGGAACCATAACAGGTTTTAAATGAAAAAAAAAAACACCCAAAACCAAACCTGAGGCCTACAGGAAGTAAGTGACAGAGCCAGGATTCTGAACCCAGGTTTCCTGGCTACAAGTCCAGAGATAATTCTATTGCCCCAGCATACTGCCTCTATTACTATCACATTTTGAGATTTTAAAAAAAAGTACTTTCTTCACAATTACTTTGTGATGCAAGAATTATTATCCCCACTTCGTAGAAATAAGGCTCAGAAAGTATGTCTTACTAAAAGTCACACAACTTTTTAAGTGGCAAAACCAGGACATGGAATACCCATTTTCTGACTTCAAACTCAAGGATTTTAATCCTCTACATTGGCTACTAACTGTCAAGAATACTAGGGGATAGAATCCTAGGATTTAGTAGTCAAACCAGCTTAATCTAGTCAAACTCTTCACTTTATCGAAGGTTTCAGGTAGGGCCAGACCAAGGAAGGATTTAGCAGGGATGCAACTGTTAGAGAGAGGAAGCTCTATATGGTTGCTTCCTATTTTAACTGACTGTTGCTAACCAGTTGCTAAGCTTAGTTATTTCTATGGTATAGAAGGACTGCAAGTGCTGTTAGTACCCTTTAAATTTTGGTACCCTAGGGCAAAGCCTCAGTTTCCCCATCCTAGTCAGGATTCTGGCCAGGTAATGAGAAAGGCTTGGGATGTATAGGGGAAGGACAGCACAATAATCACACTTCTAGCTTGGAAAAGGCCTCTTTCAACTCCATCCACCTCTTTCAACACCCACCACCCACAGCCTTCTAGTCCTTCATCTTTGTTCTCTGCAAGTGAAAAACCTTGACCCCCAAATCAGACATGGAACCTACCCTGAGGCCTATAGCTTTGGCTCCCTCTCACCACCATTATTTGACTGACTCGCTGCTCAGCAGTGGGTTTAGCCTTGATTAGTCATTTGGTTCCTACTTAGAATCCTGCCCTGGAAAATTAATTATCATTTTCCCCAGGTGGACAAGAGGCTAATTGTTGGTGTGGGTTTTCTGTCTCTGCCTGAGGAAGCTCTGAGGCGGGGGATGTGGGAATGCTCCCTGCTCAGGGTCTGGGCCATTAGGAAAGGCTGTGCAGAGCCTGCTAATGAGCAAGGCTCAGGACCACCCCAGAGGAAAGAAATATCGATGGCTGCCAATCCAGGCCACAGCTGACATCCACAAGGGGACTTTGGTGTAAATCAATCCTGCTTTAGCCAAACGGTGGCCCAGGAAATATGGGCCATGACAAGGCAAAAGAAAAGGACTACAAAAACAAGGAACTGAGCCTGGTGTGCTAGAGATGTACCAGGAAGAAAAAAGAAAAATCACCTGGAGAAGGAAAAAACAAATAAACTAATATTTCTCTGGTTACTGGGGAAATGTATTTCTGCTGTTTTACAACTGGGAGTCTGGAGAAGTGAAAAGACTTGTTGACAGTTGTCCAGCAAGTCAACGTATAACAGGGTTGGGAACTTTGACAGAAGCCATATCTGGCAGCCAGTATCTTCACCACTTAAAAACACTAGAAGGGCTAGGCACATCAATTGATGCATTTTAAAAATAATTTTACTAAAATTTATTATAATTTCTCTTATTTGTGTAAAAACACTTTAAATGCAAATAATTACAAGCAGATATTATAATTTTACTTTTTTTTTTATTCTGATATCTTAATTTTCTTCCTGTAGGGATAAAAAATAACCACACTGATTCAATTGTTGTAATTTGGCCCTTTGAGGTATTCTTGAATTCTGGTCCTTCATTGGATCATAGATGTAGAGCAGAAAGGGACCTTTAACTCATCTAGTTCAGCCTCCTTGTTTTACAGATGAGGAAAACTGAGGTCCAGGGAAATCATAGGAGTATCACAGTTTGAGATCTGGAAGGCAATTTATCATCCAGTCCTTTCAAAGAGGTGAAATTTTTGCCTAAGATTACACCAGTAATAAGTGACAGAGCTAAACCCCCTTGATGAGTTCTTCCCAGAAGGATCTTTTTGGGAAGAAAGCCTCTGGAGAGGTCATGTGAATGGTCTGCTCTGAACCTAACTCGTGGTTGAACTGAACAGTGGAGAGTCTGGTTTCAAACCTCAAAGGATAGAGTGCTGGATTTGGAGTCAGGAAGACCTGAGTTCAAATTCCAACTTAGATACTTACTATGTGACCCTGGGAAAGTTTGCCTCAGTTTCCTCATCTGTAAAATGAGAACAATAACAGTATCTACCTCATTAGGTTGTTGTAAGGATAAAATGAGATAATATTTGTAAATTGCTTTGTAAATCTTAAAATGCTGAATAGATTCTAGCTATTATTACATGTTATCTGTGTGATCTTAACCTCTCTGGGCCTCAGTTTCTTTATCTGTAAAAATGTGGGGTCCAGGCTGATTTTCAAAGTCTTCTTCTAGCTAGAAATCCTGTTATCTATGGTGTTTCCTTTTTCAAAGCCCCAGCTCTGATCACTGTGTATACACAGGCCAGAAAATGAGGGGGCAGAAGGAAAGGTAGTGAAGAGGAGACAGAGAGGAAGACTTCTTGAAAAGGGTGCAACTCTCCAATACTCAGAAAGTTAGGTGGTACAGCAGATAGAGGGCTGGACTTGGAGTCAGGAAGACTCTGCTTCCTGAGTTCAGATATGGCCTTAGACACTTACTAGTTGTATGACCTTGGGCAAGTCACTTATCTTGTTTGCCTCAGTTTCCTCATCTGTAAAATGAGCTGGAGAAGGAAATGGCAAACCAGTACAGTATCTTTGCCAAGAAAACCTCAAAATAAGGTCATGAAGTGTTAGGCAGAACTGAAAAAATGACTGAACAACAAAATCCAAAAGCCTTCAATGGCTTCCTATTGACCGAAGAAGAAAGTTGAAACCACTTAACAGGACATTCAAGGCTTTGCACAATGTGGCCCTTATATACCTCTCTAAAATTATCTCCTATTTTTCCTCTTCAAGAACCTTCTACTCCAACCACAGAGAAGTATTTATTTACTCTACCTAATCATGGTTTGTGCATTCCTACTTCTACATCTTTGTCCACTGTGTTCCTCCTGCCAGGAATCTCCCTCCCCCTCCCATTCTTTACCTATCCAAATCCTACCTATGTTTTGAATCTCAATTCAACTCCCATATCCTCTATGAGGGAATTGTTGGTTGACATTTATGGAATACTGTTTTGTATTGTTAGAGTTAGAAGGGCTTATGTTTCCACAGGTAGAATAATGCAGAGATTTAAAGAAGAACAACTCCAGGAAGTAGTACACTGCAGGTGGGCTTGGGCTTAGCAAATAAAAAGTAAGTTGATGGTTCCAAAAAGACCCCAAAGTCAAGATAAGGGTCAAGCCAGCTCAGACCAGTTTGCCTGAGGACACCTGAAAAATGTTGGTGCGCCTGCTTAATGAACTTCATTACTATTATCTGACACACCCCGAATAAAATTAGAGCCTCATTAACGAGTCATGGGACGTATGACCAAGGGAGGGGGAACATACTTGAGCACATCAAGGGGAAACATGTAAGGAAAGGTGTAACCTGGGAAGGGATGGACCAATCCAGGCCTGGGAGGTTTCGCTCCCGAATTCAGCTGCATAAAAGCACACTTGCCCTTGCACTCAGGGCCCACCCCTCCTGAAGAGAGGTGGAGCCCGCTTCTGGCCAGAAACGTCTAAATCCTCTGGACTTTCTTTGTAATAAATTTTCTTGATACTAAATTTTTGGTGTCAAGCCTATTTCTAACAGTATAATTAGGTTTCTTTTCATAGTGTGAATTCTCTCTCTCTCTTTCTCTCTCTCTCTCTCTCTCTCTCTCTCTCTCTCTCTCTCTCTCTCTCTCTCTCTCTCTCTTTCTCCCTCTCTCTCTAACTGGAGTTTAAGTTCTTTAAGGGTAGGACCTGGGATTTAATTTTCTCTTCTAGCTAGTTCTCAGTGCACTGCCCTGCTTATAGTAGTAGGTGATCAATAGGAAAAGAGAGGAAGGAGACTAAATTGAGGAGAGGAGAAAGAGAAAGAGGGTGAGGGAAAAGAGAAGAGCAATGAGAGAGAAGAAAGTGGAGAAAGAGAGGGAGGGGGAGGGGGGAAGATCAAAGAAGGGAATGGGGAGGGGAAAGAGGGAGGAAAAGGGAGGGAAGGGGATAGGAAAAGGGGGAAGAGGGGAAAAAGGGGAAAGAGACAAAAGAAGAGGGAGAAGAGGAAAAGGGGGAAGGAGGGAAGAAGAGGAAGGATAAAGGTATGGAGAGTGGAAAGAGGGGAAGGAGAATGTTGGAATCAGCTGAAACCAAGATTATTCAAAAAGGATTTGCATTGAGTGAAACAAGTGTTCACAGCTGGTCTAAGAAAGAAGCAACACCATCTGTCCCTGGTCTGGGTGTGGCTAGCCAGAAGCAGGAGAATGAGAGCTCTCTGGACCAACCTAAAAGCCTTCCAGAGCCCAAAGCAAAAAGCAAAGTAACTTGATGTTTATCCACTAGTAGAAAAAAGTTCATGAAGACCAAGGTATTCATCTTATGGTCTTCTGTATTCATCTGAATCCAGATTTAGCTTGTCCTGTGACCCATAACTAAGCCTTGCAGGTCAGAACTTCCAAACCCTGCTTTGGCAACAGAGGCACTATCTGAAAAGTGAATTGAGGAGTATCCTACAGGGGTCACTGTTCCAGGTTCCAAGCTCTTCTGTACAGGCTTTCCCTTGGATAGGGGGAGGTGAGAAAGAGAAAAAAAAGAAGAGAGAAAGGGAGAGGGAAAGAGAAGTAAAAAGGGAGGAGAAAGAAGGGAAGAAAATGGAGAAGCCATCAAAGAAGGAGGAGAAATAAAGAGAAACTGAAGAGGAGGAGATTAGGGGAGAAAAGATAAGAGAAAACCGAAGAGAATAGAGAGGGAAAGAAAGGAGAAAGATTAAAGAGAAAGGGGAAGAAGAGGAGGAAGAGAAGGAAAAGAGGATAATAGAAATAGAGAAAGAAAAGGAAGAAAAAGACAGGGAAGAAAGGAGTAAGGTGAGAAGAGGAAGAGATAACCCAGTCAGCAAGGTATTCCTAAAGGATATGGCAGCTGCGTAATGAAAAACCACTTGGGATGGGAGTCTAGCTTTAATATTCTGGACCACTGTATACTTCCAGATCGCAGTGAGACACCTAATTGGATTATACATGTGGGGGAGATGATATGCAGAGGCTGTTCCTGCTGTCCCCTACCCTTCGACTCTATTCCCATCTGTGAGCTGTTGCTAATCAATACTCCTCGGACAGTATTCAATAAGCTACGAAATGCACCTGCTATAATCCAGCCCCCATTTCTCCATCTTGTCAACAGAGATGTCATGAGAGACTTGGCCAGATGTCTTATTTTGCTGATTCGCTCTGTCTGTCATTACCCTGATCTACTAGTCTAATAGCCCCATCAGAAAAGGAAATGAAGTTAGTTTGGCATGTCTTTTTCTTAATGAACCCATGCTGGCTCCTAGTGATCATTTCTTTGCTAAATGGTCACAAGATATCCAATTAGCAATCTGTTGTAAAACCTGGCCGAGGATCAATATCAAGCTCACCAGTTTGTAGCTTTCTCCTTTTTGAAAATCAAGATGACACTTGTCCATTTCCAGTCTTCTGGCAACTTTGCCATTTCCCATGATTCTTTCAAGACTGCCAACAGTAGTTTTTGTGCTCACATCTGCAAGTTCTTTCAGTAACCTGAGATGCAATTTGAATGAACCTAGAGATTTAAATTTACTCAAAGTAACTATAGTTAGTGTTCTCTTAGGAGCATCTTTTCCAAGGAAGAAAAAAGAGCAAGTCTCATAGCAGAACTGGATTGTTCTTCTCTCTTTTCAATGTCTACCGGGCTTATATTTCACAGTTGCTGGGTGACAACCCTTACTGTATCTCTCTATATTTCTACTAGTGCCACTATCCAAGTCCAGTCATTAGATTTCCTGATTGCTCCCCAGATTTTTTGGCCTCGCACAGATGCTGCCTTCTTTCCCCTTAGTTCACCCAAGACCCATGTTGAATTTTTCAATAAAACTATTCTAACCCTTAAGGAAAATATGGTTTAAAAATGAAACAGAACAGAGAATTAATTTCCAGATCCTTTGAATCGAAACCTGAGAAATTATTTGCTATTATATGATGCTTTATGGTTACAAAATACTCTCTATCTAATGTTTCATATGATATTCCTAATGACATTATGAGGTTGGTACTGCAATAATCTTTGTGCCCATTTTACAGTTGAGGAAGCTGAAGTTCAGAGAGGTTGGATGATTTGCTCCAAATTAGACAGCTGCCTCATGGCAAGACCAGGATTTCAATTCTCCATTTTTCCTCCAAGTTCAGTGCTATTTCTTCTGTATTATATTGACCTTCAGTACTTGGAGCTGGGATTAGTATGAAAGCATTCTAGATGGGGGTCACAGAATCATGTCACAGAGGATCACAGATAGAAGGTTGAAAGGGGCAACAAATTACATTTAGGCCAACCCCCACCTTTTACAAATGAAGAAACTGATGCCCAGAGAGGTTAAATGATTTTCCCAAGGCTACTCAAGTGGTAACTGGCAGAGACAAGATCTGAACCCAGATCCTCTGAGTTCAAGCCTAGCCCTTGGATTCAGTAGGGAATCCACAATAGAGAAAACAAGTGGGGAGCATTCAGGATAGAGTAAGAATACTAGCTTGGTTGGAATCAGGGTTCACAGAGAAATTATGAGAGACAGGGTTGAAAAAGTAGATTGAGGTCAGATTGCGGGTTCAAATTGTCATGCTAAGGGATCATACCTGAAGGAACAGGCAACAGTGAACCATTGAAAAATGTTGATCAAGGGAGTGATAGAATCAAAATGGTGCTATAAAAGGAGAATTACTCTGGTGACAATATGCAGGGCAGATTTGGAGTGTGGGTGGTGGGGGGAAGACCAGTAATTTAGAGACCCACCATTTCCTCCATCATTTTTATTGTTTCTTTTTTTGGATCCTTGCCTGTTTCTCCAAATTCTAATTAAAACCAAGCTGAAGCTGGGATTCTAATAAAGGGATGGCTGGTCATCACTCAGCAGAAAGTAGGGATAACTTGACAGCTCTGGCTTTTGTATCTCTACTAAAGGACCCTCTCCCCAGAATGCTCTTCAAATGAGGGTCCTTCTCTCTCTCTCTCTCTCTCTCTCTCTCTCTCTCTCTCTCTCTCTCTCTCTCTCTCTCTCTCTCTCTCTCTCTCTCTCTCTCTCCTCCCTCTCTCTCTCTCTCTCTCTCTCTCCCTCTCTCTCCCTCTCTCTCCCTCTCTCTCTCTCTCTCTCTCTCTCTCTCTCTCTCTCTCTCTCTCTCTCTCTCTCTCTCTCTCTCCCTCTCTCTCCCTCTCCCTCCCTCCCTCTCTCTCTCTCTCTCTCTCTCTCTGTCCCTCTCTCCCTCTCTCTCTCTCTCTCTCTCTCTCTCTCTTCTCCTCCCTCTCCTCTCTCTTCTCTCTCTCTCTCTCTCTCTCTCTCTCTCTCTCCTCTCTCTTCTCTCCTCCTCTCTCCTCTCCCTTCTCTCTCTCTCCCTCTTCCTCTCTCTCTCTCTCTCTCTCTCTCTCTCTTCTCTCTCCTCTCTCTGTCTCTGTCTCTCTCTCATAATTATAATACAAGGTTAGGAACTTAACTAAGCACTTTCCTCATAACATCCCTGTGAAGTAGGTAAAGCATCATTTTGCAGATGAGAAAACTGAGGCTCTGAGAGATCAAATGACTTCTCCATGTTTTGATCGCTAATAAATATTCAAGTCACAGTTTGAGTCCAAGGCTTCTGAGCCCAAGTCCTATATTCTATCCCCAATACCATGTCACTGTCCTTGTTTTATTCCTTGATCCTTTTGTAGGAGGAACTCTGAGATGTTCTTCATAATTCTAGGATGTTTTATGCTCACTATACCCTTTTCACAGAGCTGGTGAAGAGATGGATCCTTGAAAAGGAGGCAGCAGCCGTTTCCTTGGCTTCCCCCAGCTTTGCTGAAAGCAGTGCTCTTCACTCTCCTTGGCCAGGGATGCTTAGAGCACTTGCACAGGACTACCCATTCCTTGTCTGACATTCACATGGAATCTTTCATCCCTCAGATCCCAAGGCCCTTCATAGCATGTGAACAGGAATCGACTTAGTTCAGAGCCATAGTTCCCTCTGGCTCTTCCTCCACCAGTTTTTAATAATAGATCCTGAGCAACTTAATACAGTCAATCTGAAGAGGAAAGAAGGGAGAACCTTGTAACCAAGTGACACTGCAGGGGGAATTCAAGCAGAATGTCATTACCCAAGCTGGAACCTAGCCAGGATACCTGGGCCTTGCAAAATGTGCTGCTGGGTGTTCAATCAAGATATATAAGCACAGGCACACCCGCAGAACATACACACGTTCTCTCCCCGGGGCCTGGCGAGGTAAAACACATTTTACTGTGGCACATCTGTTCATTTTTTTAGAATCCCCAACTAATTACCCAGGATGCTCATTAAAAATTCCCATGCAGCCTTACTCAATGTATCATCCAGCTATGACATGTTTGCTGTTAAACACAGACCCGTCTGCTGACCAGTGACTTTAACAAGAAGCTGAATATGTTGTCAGGGGTGGGGGGAAGGAGGAGTCAGACAATATCCAAAGGCGAATTGAACCCAATCCAAGGCATTTCCCTCTCTATGCAGTCAGGCCAACTCTGGTGGATGTGATACCCAGAACAGATGTTCTGCTCTGGAAGGGCTGGATGGGGGATGTGGTGTGTGACAGCATGGGGAGGGGGCTGAGGAAATGAAAATTAGGTAACTTTGTACATCAATCATTGAGGTGGAGGGAGTTGTGGTATCTTACTGTAGTCTACAAAGGACCAGGATAAGTCTCAGGGTTATTTGTACTCTTGCTGTCATTATGTTCAGGATTGAGTTCACAAACAGTCCAGTGAGTTTTCTCTTAAATTTCTTGATTTAGAAACAGATGGAAATAACCCAAATAATTCATTTAAGTAGTATTGCTTTTTCCTGCTTTAAAAAAAGTATAAAGATCCAGAAGAAATATTTAATGGAAAGCTCATTTAGAAAGAAGCTGGGAAGAAAAGGGAAAAATGCTAAAATGATGTTATAAGCAAATTAGATGACAGATATGGAAAACTTAGTGAAGCATAGAGCACTTGGGAAGCATAAAGTATCTCTGCCGTCACCACCACCACCTCCATTACCATCATCATCATCACTGTTCTCACCGCCATCATCACCACCACTGCCATCACTGTCATCATTATTGCTATCACCATCATCATTACCACCACCATCATCATCATCATCATGGCCATCATCACCATGTAACTTTAAGTAATAATACACAAAATAACTTTCACTGTATCATAATAATAATAATAATAACAATAACTAGTAACAATGTAGCACTTTATAATTTGCTAGGTGTGTGTGTATATATATACACATACACATATATATTTATATATATACACACACACCTAGCAAATAAATATTATCTCTTTTGATCCTTCCAACAACCCTGCAAGGTAGGCACTGTTATTAACCTCATTTACAGATGAAGAAACTGAGAAAAGTTCAGTGACTTGCCCAAGGTCACACAGCTAGGTAGATGTCATGAGTGGTATTTGAACTAATCTCCTGATTCCAAGTCCAGTTGTCTATACACTGTACCACCTACCTAACAAGAAGTTTTAACAGATATCCTTGAAAAATTGTGTTCCTGATTGAACAATATTCTTATTTAATCATAAAAATGGGTAGTGGAAAGAGTACTGAAATTATGGCTATATGATCTGTATGCCCTACAGCAAACAAGTCACTTCTCCACTCTGGCCCTCAGGGTCATCATCTATAAAAATAAGGACGCTCAACTAGATGATAATGAAGGTCTCTTCCAAATTTAAATTTTTATGATGCTACAACATGTCTCTGAACTAGGTATTCATTATTTAGGTATTATCTGACATTAAGCTTGGGGGAAAAGAAGCGTTGCTTCAAAGCTAGTCATTGATTATGTGTTTCTTATCAAGAAACATATTCCAGGAAACAGGGTAGCTTTAGCAGTGTAATCCCACTACTGTCACCACATGTAACATATGACATTACTAAAACAGGCTAGATTTATAAGGCATGGCCCCTTGAGGTTGGTTATTTCCTCCTAAGGCTCTCACTCTGATTTCCTGAAGTTGCCATTAGATGGATGGTGGTACCATTGAGAGTTGTATAGGACTTGTGAGTGCAGTTACCCCAGGCATGCATAACTAATGTTCCATAACTAGTGTATACAATCTAGTTGAATATGCTTTTTCCATAGAATTATGCTATATTGGCTGAAATACAGGCCACCCCTGAATACAGACCACAACCTCAAAATGGAAACTCTGAAGGCAAAAAATAGGTACAGTAAGAAAAATGATGGTACAATTGCCCTATCAATATATATTTTCTGTGAAAATAGGACAGTTGAAGACAAGGGTGAGTGAGTGGTTTTATGCTTGTTCTGTAACTACTTTAGGCAAAATTAAGGTGAGGCTAGTGGTGCTGTCTCTGGTTGTAAGTGGGCCTGGTCAGCAGATTTACAGAGCTACATTAAGTTATAAGCAAAATAAAAAGGAGCTCAGTAGAGACCATCTAAAAATTCTACATTTGAGTCAACTATCCCTTTCACCACGGAAGGATAGGCGCAGGGAAAACAAAGCCGATAAAAGTATGATTATAGGCCAAGCTCAGGTAAGTTTGGAGGGAAAATGTGGCCTATATTTGAATAAATACTTCAAGAATCCATGATTTTATCAATATGGATATTTTAGTGACATAGAATGCAACCCTTCTATGCTTTACTAGACTTCTCCAATAAGAGCACTTACCAGAGGCAGCTGGTGGCACAGTGAGCTAGGCCCTGAATCAGGAAGACCTGAGCTCAAATGTAGCTTGACACTTACTATGACACATGAGTAAGTTATTAAGTTCTGTTTATCTTAGTTTCCTCACATGTAAAACGGGCATAATAATAGTACCTACCCTTGAAGGGTTTTTAGGAGAATCAAATGAGATAATATTTGCAAAAACACTTAGCACAGGGCATGGCACACAGTAGGAGCTACATAAAATGTGTATTCCTTTCTTTCCTTTCCCCCCTACTCTGTAAGTACCTAATTATCTATCTATATCTGTCTGTCTATCTATCTATCTCTATCTCTATCTTTTTATCTCTATCTCTACCATCTCTATCTATCTATCTATCTATCTATCTATCTATCTATCTATCTATCTATCTATCTCTGTTATCTTCCTCATTCAAATATAAGCTCCTTGAGGGCAGAGACTGTTTTCATTTGTTATTTTTTCTTTGGATCCCAGCATTTAGCACAGGGTCTGGTAAGTAGTGAATAAGCACTGAATAAATGTTTGTTCTTTGATTAGTTGATGGCAATCTTAGTGAGTTGTTGTGACTAAAACATTTATCTATTAATAACTAACCTTCTAGAGATGAACTTCTCCTAACTGGTCCTCAGACAAGAATGCTGCAGTCCATGACCCAAAGTCTATTGAAGGCCTTTCCAGTTTGGTTTGCTGTTGTTCAGTAATTTTAGCCATGTCCAACTTCTTTATGACTCCATTTAGAGGGTTTTTTTGAGATACTAGAGTGGTTTGCCATTCCCTTCTCCAGCCCATTTGACAGATGAGGAAACTAAGGCAAACAGGATTAAGTGACATGCATAAGGTCACACAGCTAGTAAGTGTCTGTGGCCATGTTTGAACTCCAGTTTGGTAGGATTTTAACTTGCTTTGTACTATTTTAACAGCCTTTTGAGAACCCTGGATACCTCAATGCCAATTATGAGGCATCAGAATAGAACTTTTGTGTTCTTACAATAATTTCATTAAGGAGAATCTTAAAGACAAGTTAATTGTATTCTGTGGGAGGTGGATAAATTCACAAATGGAATTTATAACAAGATTTTTAAGAAACATAAGACCTACACACAATGTGGTGCCCTGCTCATGCCAATTTTATTCATTATCAATAGTTCCAAACAATCTTTTGTTGCCCATTTACTCTGATTAATCCCTTAATGCCAAGAGTCCCCAGTACTCACAAGGTTTGCTTGATCCTCCAAGCTGAGGTTATGGAGCTATAACTTGAGCATTTACTGTCTCTACTTGTTCTCCTCACTACAGGTAGGCTGCTCCAGTACTTTTGGGGGCTTGCTCCACACTGAAAAAGCCTCTAAGATTGCTTTTATCTAGCCACTCATTTTCTCAGAATGAGACATCATTTTTGCCTCCTCCTGATGGTGAAGCTTGAAGCAAAGGGTCTAGACAACTCATTGCTTCCATCTGTGTGTTGGTCATCTCAGGATTAGCCTTGCTACTTCCTCTTTATTTTCTCTGCTTTCTTTCCTCATGTTTTGGAGCCCAAGAGAAACTTCTAGAGGCTATTTCCATCCATCCCCCTCCATGATTTTTTCTGTCCAATCAGGTAAAAAGCTTCCTTGGTTACCACTTTGCTTTACCAGCAATTCCATGAAAATGCCTTGCTTCCTGTAATTTATTTTGCATATAACAACAATAACAACAACTGGCATTTATATAGTGCTTTAAGTTTTGCAAAATTATTGGCATGCATTGTCTGTTTTGATCCTTGTAACACTCCTGTTAGATAAGTGCTATGGGTTATTATTGTACAGGTGAGGAAACAGGCTTAAGGCAAATGTAGGTCAATTAAGTGCCTAAAAGTGTTATATTTTTGTGAAATGCTGTTGTTTTAATATAGCCAATTGTCCTTAATCTTGAATTGAAGTATACTGCAATATTCTAAACACATTCTCCATAGAGAAAAAAGTTTCTGAAACCTTTGTTTTCATTTTTTTAGTGGTTCCATACGTATCTGGTATAGATGGAAGGTTCTGGCATGTAGGGAGAGAAAAAAAAATGAAAAGTAATTATAGCACTGAAAGTCAGCTGAGAAGAATATGTGTTGGGCAGAGGATATGTCTAATGGTCTTCTATGAAGCTTAGGGATGTTCTTAGGTGGGTGGCCATTCACATATTTACACTACCTTTGGAGGGCAGCATCTCCTTCTTCTACCTCTATTCAACCTAGAAGTATTTTTAATAATTTGTGGCTCTAAGAATACTGTTATCCTCTAAGGCACTAGCTAGAGAAAAGGTATGAGAAAATGTTTGTGTGTGTGTCTGTGCATGTATGTACACCCATGTGCATGTGTGGCTGGGTATATCTACGTGTGTATATGTATTTTTGCATGCATGTCTCCTTAAAACAAAGGCCAATTTTCAATACCAATATTCTTCCTGGAAACTCCATTTAAAGAAGGCTTCCTTACCAACCTTCTCTTCATTTCCCACCCAGTGGCATTCCTCTGGATTTCACCAGTTGTTCTCTATCCACACACCCCTCACTTTCAGCTTCCTTTTGTGCATTATCTTCCTCTGTTAGATTGTAACCTCCTTGAAGGCAAGGAATGCCTTTCTTTCTTTTTCTTCTTTCTTTCTTTCTCTCTCTCTTTCTTCTTCTTTCTTTCTTTCTTTCTTTCTTTCTTTCTTTCTTTCTTTCTTTCTTTCTTTCTTTCTTTCTTTCTTATTCCCAGCACTTAGAATAGTGCCTGGTATATAATAGGTAATTAATACCATTTTATCAATTCATTGACTTCTAGTGTTATTATATGGCTCTGAGTTATGGAACATGACAGTCTGCAAACAATCCAAAGTTAATGATCACTCAGAAAATGTAGAAGAGGAAAAGGAGCATCACGGGCATGAATTGACTACCACACACTATAAACATAAATCTAAGAAAGAGAAGTAACATCAGGATGTCACCCAAGAAATGTGTGAGTGAAAGAGAAGATGAACTGGCCACATGGTGAGGATGAGCTAACTGCCTCGGTCTCTCACTCCTGTGCAACCTAGGGGACAGGTAGCTAATTGCTCAGTGGTTAGAGTACGGGTGTAGAGTCAGGAAAATTTGAGGTCAAATCTTGCCACACCTCCAACACATATTAGCTTTGTGTCCCTGGTCAGGTCTCTCTATGCTTCAATTTTTTAATCTCAAAATGAGGTGGTTGGGCTAGATATCCTTAAGAGCCCTTTCTAGTTCTATATCTATGATCCTGTGAAAAGGGACAGCCCACATACTCCACTGGTGTTCTTGGGTTGTTAGTCTTGCCATACTTAGAGAAAACAAGGAAGAACCCCAGCACACTGGGAAGGCTCCCAGCGATGAACTTATAGGAAGATCAGAGCCACTCAAGATTAAAAAGCATGGATGAGTTGATATTTGCATTGTTGGAAGGAATACCCACGCTGGTGAGATCACATGTCTACTTGAGCAAGTAGGAGGATGTATATTTATGTACATGTGTTTTTAAGTGGAATGAAAGATGACTTGCTCATTTTCTCTTAAAGGTTGACGAGGTTAAAGATGTAACACTCAAAAAGAAAGTTGCCCCCACCAGCTCCACGATTCCTTCCTCTCTGCTATCCCCTTTGACACTAAGTGTGTCAGGCATTCAGTGCTAAAGCAGAGGCCTTTTCTAGGGAAGGTGTGAAGTATGGAAACCATCAGGCTGGGAACCATGGGCAGTGTGTGTCTATGTATGTGTGTGGGAACCTTGAGGATCTGCCACTGGGGTCTAATGCTTGCTCTGCCATGCATTGCACAGGTGGTGAGTGACACATTCCTTTACATTACTTCTTACATTGATGTTTATAGTGTGTGGTATCCAACTCAAGCCCATGATGTTCTTCTTCTGCATTTTTGAGTGATTGTTAACTTTGGATTGTTTGGAGATTGTCATGATCCTAACAGAGCTACATAATAACATTAGAAGTTAGTCAATCAATAAAATATTATTAATCACCTACTATGTGCCAGGCACTATGATAAGTCCTGGAAATACAAAAAAAAATGAAAAAGAAGATCTAATGCTTGTTCTGATGATACTGTAATCTGTGCCCCCCAAACAAGGCTTCCCTAGACAGGTACTAGTTCTGCAGGGTAGCAACAAAAAGGGAAGGTTATGTATTCAATTTGTTTATTGCCCCAAAGCACCTGCTATTTTTCTCTCCTTTGCAGGGAAACATGGAGATTCAGATTCATAAACTTGCAGCTTTGGATTTAATTATAGAGCTAAACTCATGCTATAAAGTGGACTCCATGGCTGCCTGGGGAGGTTTTGGAGGGAGTGAAGGAACTATGCCTCTAGGAATGCTTTGTTTAAAAGAGAATCCATATGTTTAACTGAGCAGGCCTATGCGTGGTATGCATACCATGCTGCCATTCTGCAGGGCCTCATGTCTTCCTTTCCTCTACTTGGAAAGGCGGCAGAGAAGAGGATGCTTGGGTGATCCAACTATCAGAGAGAGGCTAAATAGGTAGGCCAAGTCAGAGGTGGTACACAGTGATCTCTGTCCTCCAGATGGGAAGCTATGACCCCTTGCTCCAGACACCTCTTCTGGGATGTGCCAGGGGCCATGAAGATCACTGGGCCATGCCCCTGGAGCCAGAGATCACAGTGCCCATTTATTCCTAAGGGATGTGGAGTCCAGGGCCATCCCCAAGAATATTTTCATGTGGGTGATACAAGCTTTGAAACTGCATTAAAGAAGGTACAGCTAGGTGGCACAGTGGATAGTACGCCAGCCCTGAAGCCAGGAGGACCTGAGTTCAAATCTGGCCCCAGACCAAACACTTCACACTTACTAGCTGTGTGACCCTAGGCAAGTCACTTAACTCCAATTGCCTAAAAAAAAAAAAAAAGAAAGAAAGAAAAAAAAAAATTGCATTAAAGACAGCCTTAAAAAGGAAAAGAAGTCACACATTGTCCTAAAAGATGAAAGTTACAGGAAGACAGATTTTGGTTCAATATTGAAAGTCACTTTCTAACCATCAGAACTACCCAACTATTGGCACAGACTGCTTAGGAAGAAGATGGGCTCCCTGTTGCTGGTACTGTTAGAGCAAAGACTAGAAGCCATGTATGTCAAGTTACCATAAGGAGGATTTTTGCAATATGTCACGTGGCTCTAAGTATCCTCTAAAGATCTTTGATTGTTTGATTTAATTGGAATAGAATGCCCCAGATTATTAAAGTGTGGATTTTCCTTTAGACTCAGCTGGGAGAGAAAATTTACCTAAAAAAGTATTCACAATAGAATCCCCTTAAATAGCAAGGTTCCTGGTACATTTTCAATGGCTGTGGCTTCTATCCCTGCTACTTAATAGAGGTGTGACCTTAGGAAAATCACTCCACCTTGCTGGGCCTCAGTTTTCTTCTCTGTAAAGTGAGCAGGATAGAATAGAAGTCCTCTAAAGTCTCTTCCAACTTTGACATTCTATGATTCTGAAATATTTGATTCATGTACAAATTTTCTAGAATGCAACTATGGCATAAAGTGAAGTCTACGGTATCGGGAGAGTAGTTGCAGCTCCTCTCCTATCTGCATCTTACCATTTACTCTTCTCTAGAAATTCCAAAGGTTTCAGTATTTCTTGGAATTTGCCCTGGGCAGGGTTAGGACTGGTCTCTTAAAAACATGGAATCATTGATTTAGGGACTTTAAATATCATCTTGTCTACTCCCTCCATCAATTTTACAGGTAAAGAAATTGAGGCCATAGAGGTTGTGACTGTCCCAAAGCCACAGAGTCATCAGGTGTCAGAATCAGAATCTGAACCCAGGTCCTCTGACTTCAAATCTCCTGCTTTTCCCACTGCACCACATTGGCTTGGCTATCACTTCACATACTGTAAGCACTGGGGATCAAAAGAGGCAAAAGACAGTCCCTGCTTTCAAGAAGCTCAGATCCTGGTGGGGGAGAAAATGTGAAAACAACAATGTATCAATAAGATATATGCAGGATAAATTGGAAATAATCAACAGAGGAAAGAACTGTCACTAAAGAGAATCAGGAACAAATAGGGATCACAGAAAGTGGGATTTTAGCTAGGATTTGAAGGGAGCCACTGGAATTTTGCTTCTAATGACCCAATGATAAGCAATAATCTATAAAATACCAAGATGTACATATTTAATAAATGTGACCATACCAAATACTCATAATCTTTAAGTTACATGCAATAAAAAGCTTTCAAGATATAGAGACGTAACTTAGCAGATCTAAATCACATGAGGATAGGATGAGAGACATCATTCCTATTGTCCTACTGCCATTACACCAGAGAAAGTTTTCTCATCTGCCAAAAGAAGGGGACTCTATGGCCTCTGGATCACTCTTCCTATGATAATAAAAATAAAATCTATATTGTTTAAATAAATAGTATTCCTTTCCTATGGGTTAGAGAACTAAAGCTCAGAAAGGTTATATGTTGAGGTCAATGTCATAGTACATGATGTCAGAGCTGAGACTAGAACTCAGGTCTTTTGCTTCCTAATCTAGGATTCTATTATAAACCAGACTGAGCTGTTTGGTTCTGCTCCAGTGTCCTGGTCTCCATCTTCTAATCTTCTTGAAAGGCTCAGTGAGGCCATAGACAGTGCCTCCCCCATTGGCCCAATGCCCCAAATAGCATCTGAACACTTTCCAGAGCTAATAGGGCTGTTTGCGGGACTATGTGTACAAAGGAAAGTCTATGTGCCTTTGAAGCCAGGAGGAGACAGCTCCTACATTCTCTGGCTCACTACCCTAAGGGCCTGGAGCAATATTTCAACCACAAACATATTTGGAGGGAGCAATGAGAGAGAATTAGGCAGTGGAGTGGCTGCCTCCAGATTAATTTACACTCTAGCAGCCCCGGAGAGCCTGACAACCTGATGGATGGCAGTGCCTGCTGGGTGCCCAGCAGCGGTACTGCTGGCACTCGCCCCTACAATCCACACTTTGTAAACAGTTTGTCTCAAGTAAAACATGGCTCAGTGTCTAGCACCATCGGTGCTAACTGCCATCCCTGAGGCGGACTACAGGCTAGTCTGCTGACCGTAGCAAAAGGGGCTCCCTCCAGGCCTGCAGCCCCTGTGCCTTCAGCTTCTTGTGAGAATGGTGACTGGTGAGGAGTGAAAGGTAGGGAGGAGAGTGGGGTCTTGCATTAAATCTGATCTTACAGACTCATAAGTTGTCAGAACCAGACAAGACCTTAGAAGTCAATGGATCCAACTGCCTCTTTTTATAAATGAGGAAACTGAGGTTCATAAAAGGGAAGTGACTTGCCCAGGGTCACAAAACTAGTCAGTGGAAGAACTGGAATCAAAACACAGGTCCCTTAACTCTTTGTCCATGGCCTTTTTCACTGTCCCACTTCTCCCTAGGCTAGCTCCTAACAGCCAACAGTTTCCACAGACCTTGGTTTTTCAGCTAGGTTCTGTAATTGGTTCTGTTCTGTGGCTTTGGTTGCCTAACCAAATTTGTATTATTACTGTTGTTGAGATGACCTCATACACTGTTAGTATTTTGTTCTGTCTTGTTTACCTATCGAATAGCAAGGTTTAAAATGTCATACTTGTTGTGCCAATAGTTACTGAATCAAAGAATTCTAGAGCTGAATACCACCTTAATGAAAGCTGAGCCCAAACCTCACATTTTACAGATAATAGCAACTCTTCTTTTTGACCATTAAAGTCCTTCTCAACTTAGTTTTGGCCCATCATTTTAGGCTCATTATGTATTACTTCCCCATTCTTGTACTCTGAAATTCAGCCACACTGGCCTAATTTTTCTGAATCTTCATGCTGGCCTTCCTCCTTGCCTAGAATGCACTCCTTCCCCATTTCTCACAAGATCCCTCACTCTCTTCAAGATTCTGCTCAAGTGTCAACTTTTACACTGAGATCTTAACCTTTTTGGCACTGACAGTCTGCTTAAGCCTGAAGATTCATTCTCAGAATAAGGTTTTTCAGTGCATGAAGTAGGATTCATAATCGGATTACAAAGGAAACTGATTATATTAAAATATTTATAAAAAAGTTTAAAAAAAACAGGCTTTAAAACAGGATTGCAGGTTAAGAATTCCTTTTCTTCCTAATCCCAACTTCTACTTTTCTCCCTCTCTAACTTTATATTTAACTATCTCACATTTATTTTGTAAAAATTTATTCTGAAGACATTTGTATCCCAAGAGCTTAGCCCAGTTTTTAGCATATAGTAGGTACTTAATAGGTGATTGATTGATAATAGTACACAAAGTGTTTTGAGCACAATAACCTTATAAAGTGGATAATAAAAGTATCATTACCCCCATTTTAGAGATGAGGAAACTGAGATTTAGTGAGTTTAGTGACTTCCCCAAGGTCACAATCCCTGCATTAAGTTAGAACATCAGAAAGCAAGCACCTTAGACCATATTACCTTAGTCCACTGAAGAATGACCTTCACTAAATTGCAATTTAATGTTATCTCCTCAGCTTTTACAGCAGGGTCAATACCAGAATCGTCCATCTGGACAGCTTTTCTGTGTCTTCAACTGCAGTCTGTGTCACACACCATGTGCAGGATTAACAGTCAACAGAAAAACTTCTCAGATATAATGGAATGGCCTTTGTAATGGGGAGATATGTGAGGGATGAGATTAATAAAGATTGTCCTTTGTATCCTTGATCTGCTTGAGCAAAGGTTCATAACTTTCTTTATGTCATGGGCCCCGATAGCAGAGTCTGATATAGCCTATGAACTCCCTTCTCAGAAGAGTGTTTTTAAATAATTAAAGAAAATGTTAAATTTTAGTTAAAGGATAGTGATAATAAAGATGTAATTTTTATCTCATCCAAAATCATAGATCCCCTGAAATCTTTCCATGGACCTTTTGGGGGTCTGTAAACCCCCAAATTAAGAATCTTCATTCTAGGGAAAGAAATTGTAAAGAGTATCTTAAGACTAAGAATATACAAAAGCATTGGTTAATTTGATTTAAACAAACAAACAGGAATCCAATGAAAAACATCATTCAAGCTAGTTGTTGGGCACAGATTTATGAATGAAATTTTTCACTTTTCAGAACAATTTCAGTGCTATGTAGATGGACACTTGGGTAAAGGCCAGTGGCAAATACCCTGAATGACAAACCTAAGGGGGAAATATAATATAGCTTTTCTCCAAAGGGAGTAAAAGGTCAGGAGGGATAAGAGAAGTAGATGAGAACCTTTGGGCCAAATGATCTGCCAAACAAAAGAAAACATCTGTGCCTCCAACTGGGCAAATGACAACTTGTCTTTTCCTTTATACTACTTATATTAGGCAGGTGGTAGAGTTGTTTTTATTGACTCCTCTAAGCCTCCAGGTCTGGGAAGAAGAAGAAGAAGAAGAAGAAGAAGAAGAAGAAGAAGAAGAAGAAGAGAAGAAGAAGAAGAAGAAGAAGAAGAAGAAGAAGAAGAAGAAGAAGAAGAAGAAGAAGAAGAAGAAGAAGAGAGGAGGAGGAGGAGGAGGAGGAGGAGGAGGAAGAAGAAGAGAAGGAGGAGTAGGAGGAGGAGATGGTCTTAGCTGCAAAGATATTTAATTTCATATGTGGTAAGCCTTAGGATCAATCAATAAGATTTTTAAAAATTTATTTTCGCTGATTTTTTTTTGTTTCTATATCAGATCTATTTCTAAATATGTCCCTCTCATTCTCTTACTCAGTAAGCTGTTACTTCTAACAATATTTAAAAAAGAAAGAAAGAAGCAGCTGAGCAAAACCAATCAATAAATCAATTGTGTCAGACAATACATATAATATTCTACACCCATGTCTACACCTCTGCAAGGAAGGGGATGGGGAGGTACTTTTTCTCAGCTCATATTTAGGGCCAAGCTTGACCACTAATAATTACATAGGGTGTATTTTTGCTTCCCACCCAACCTCATTCTGACAGAATTTGCTCAATAAATATGTCCTGGCCAACTAAAAAGCAGAACTAAATATCAGGCACCTCCTGAATTCCCAGTGGAATGCCCAATCCAAGGGGATGCCAACCTTTGAGACATAGAAGGCTGCACGTCCAAAATCACTCCATGAGCTTTTTAGCCACTGTTGGCCACATGGCACAATTTTATGTGGACGCTTCCCCTACTAGAAGGAAATAGGAAGTCAGAATTCCTAGTATTATTTTAGATGTGAAAATTGAATCTCAGATATAAAGAACTAGTTGGCTCCAGATTTCTCAAAGAATCCATCACCAAGATAACACTTATTAAAATTAGCTATAGTTGTAAAGGCATGAAGACCTTTCTCAGTGACTGTAAATGGTTCCTTCCCCAATCATGGCTCCTGAACACCTGAGTGTTCAGATCTAGAAGGAATGGCAAGAGTTATTTGGAAAAGGATTAAAGGCCCCTGTATTTTTGGCTCCCAAATTTAGAGACACAGTCAGAAAATACCTCTTTAAAAGAATGAAGCCAACAAAAATCCATACACCACAAATGAAACTTGATCATACAATTAACAAGCATTTATGTGTCAGGTACTGTGCTAGGTGCTGAGGAAAACAAGAACAAAAGTCCCTTCCTACAAAGAGTTTACATTTCAGTTTAGCCAGAGGGCAAAACACATGCATTGTTATTTGATAGGAAACCTTCCCCAACATGACCTGTTTTACAATACTTTGGGACAACAGGTTACTGTTAAAATTATGGTGGCATTCATTCTTTACCTAAAACAGTCAACCTAAAAGATAACAGATGAAAAATAGTCTGTAATCTTACACCCAGCAAACTGACAATGATGACAAAAGATGAGAATCGTCAGTATTGGAGTAGCTGGGAATGATAGCTCTCTAATACACTGTTAGTGGAGCTGTGGGTTGGCTCAACCATCCTAGAAAATAATTTGGAATTATGCTAGGAAAATGACTAAAATATGCATGCCCTTAGTCCCAGAGATTCTGTTGCTGGACATATACTCCAAGGTCAAAGACAGAAAGAAAAGTCCCACATACAACAAAATATGTATAGCAGCACTTTTTGTAGTAAAGAACTCAAAACAGAATGGATGTCCATCAGTTAGGAATAATTAAACAAATTGTGGTACATGGAACTAATAGGATATTACTGTGACATAGGAAATGATGGATATGAAGAATGTAGAGAAGAATGGAAAGGTTTATATGAATTAATACAAAGAGAAATAGGGAGAGCCAGCATATGAATATATATATGTATATATGTGGGTATATAAATGTACTGTAACACTACAAATAGGAAGAGCAAAAAAAAAAGGATATTGGAAACTATGTAATTATAATGAGCAAGATTTTCCCCAAAGAAAGAGATGGTTGTGGAACTCTAAGCAAATGTCATTCACTTGATGTGTTGGTGAGTTTTGCTGAACTATTTCTCCTTTTTCTTTTTTTATGTTCTCTGTTATAAGGGATGTCTTTCTACGTAAGGGAGGAAGGATATAATTTGGAAATTAAAATGATGAAAAAATCAATAAATCAAAAGAATAAAATTTTAAAAACTTAAAAAGTTGGGATTGTTTACAATGTGTCATCAAGACTGTTGAAACATTGGAAGGGAATATTGTATTATCAAATACAAAGAGAGGGGTAGCATAGTGTAGTAGAAAGAGTACTAGACTTGAAGTCCAAAGGCCTCATTTCAAATTCTGGGCCTGACACTCGTTAGCTGGGTGACCCTAGGCAAACCATTTGGTGTCAATTTCTTTATCTATAAAATGAGCATAGTAATATATTCACTACCTGTCCTTCAAGGCAGACCACCAGAATTGCATTTTGTGAACTTCAAACACTCAAAAGATGTGTGATCTTGTCTATGAGGGTACTGCTTCCAAAATATGGTTCACAATCCATCCATGTCTGTTCACCTATGGGTCTCTTTGAAGATGTTAAAGCCCTTTGTAAATGCAGGTTGTTAAAAGTTCAAAACTATTTTGGAAGTAGATTACTTTTGAATTATACAGCAGCAAAGACATAGGTTGAAACCAGCTATTTGACTGTCCCTTGCTTTAAGAAACTGGTTGTCCTACCTCTTAGTTTAATAAAGCTAGCAAGTATTTGAGACTGGATTTGAATTCAGGTCTTCCTGACTCCAGGCTGGCCATTCTATCCATTATGTCACCTACTTGCACCTGAACACACCTACTAAGTACCAAAGTGCAGATTCAAACTCAGCTCTGGTAATACGGAACTCTTTCCACTTCATCATGATGCCTCTGCAACACTAAAATGAACAACCTTCAAGAAAGCCATCTACTGATCTTACAGAAAGAGACATGCATTTTTTGACATGACCAATGTGGACGTTTGTTTTTCTTGGCTATGTGTATTTGTTGAGGATTTTTAAATCTATTTTTAAATTGATCATTTAATCAATCAGGAAGATGAGGAGGGAAAGGAAATATCAATTGGACAAATCCATTGGACAAATAATGAAATTGAAATTAAATAGAAAAAAGAACGCCATCTGAGTATTAATGTATGTGTTTTCTTTCCCTGCTGGACTATAAGGTCCATGAGGGTAGGGACTATCTATTCATCTATTCATTCATTCAACTTCCTGTAGATTTATTTTATAGCTAACTCCTCAGAGCAAGACCATCAGGATGCATTTTCATTTAAATACACATATACACAGATGCATGCATGTATACATACATACACACACATATACGTACATATATGACAAGTTGTAGTTACCAAAGGTTTTCGCATGAATGAAGAAGACTACTGCTGACATCTGTCCTTAAACTTGTTCAAGCAGAAGTTAGCTCTGAGGTCACAACTGAGTACTTATGCCAAGTGCTTGAAAAGATTCAAACCTCTTTTCAGAGGAAAATATTAATTCTACCTACAAGCATCCCTGTTGTATATGCCCATATGGAAGATGGCTGCCCTTATGTCTCAGGGACAGCACCAGACCATCTCACTAACTTTCATAACAAGGCAAAGCCAAAAGTATTTATTATGTACGTGCTGGGCACTGTTAATGACTAAGGATATAAGCAAAAAAGAAAGAGAGCCCTTTTACTGAAGGAGCTTAAGATCTAATGGGGGAAAATAAGACACAGAAGGAATATGGACAGTGGAGTAGAGAATGGGGTGAAGGTATTCCTGAGAAAGCATGAGGCTGAAGTCCAGAAAGTCAGAAGCAAAGGCCAGAAGGGAAAGGAGGTTGGCTGATCTGGACCTGTTCCCAAAAAGAAGGACCCAAGAGGAGCTCACCAACAAGAGAAGGAAACTGGAATAGGTGAGGGATATTCCAAGGTAAGAAGGCTGTAGAGGCTGATGGACATTGCAGGGTAAGACTATGCAGAGGCATGGTATTGGGGCCTGGAAAATCCTCAGCCATACATATACATGTTGTGAGGAAAGTGCTCTACACTCTTAATGCATATATGGGGTGGGGGAGCAGTGGAGAGCAGCTAGGTGGCACAATGGATAGAACACCAGGCCTGGAGGAAGGAAACCCTGAGTCAAATCTGGCCTCGGACTGGGCAAGTCATTTAACCCTGTCTGCCTCAGTTTCCTCATCTGTAAAATAAGCTGGAGAAGGAAATAGCAAACCACTCTGGTATCTTTGCCAAGAAAACCCCAAATGGGGTTATGGAGAGTCAGACCTAACTGAAATGACTGATCAACAACACATGTATGTGTATGTACATGTATATGTGCATACGTACATGTGTGTATGAATACACATTTGAGGCATTTTCCTCAAAATATATGCGTACATGTGAGGACATTTTAGGCCTCAATACTATACACTCACACACACATATACACATATACACATACATATATACATGCATGCATACATATATACATACATACATACATACATGTGTGTGTATATATGGAGGAGGAGGAAGCATCATTATCTGAAATGGAAGCAAGCATTCCTCTCCCAGCTCTGCTTCTAACACAGATGTGTGTCTATGCATATATACATGTATATACGTATATATGTACATATATCTGTGTGGTTACATATGTACATATAAATAGAAATAATACATAAGATGTCTGTATGTACAAAAGCTACACATGTATGTTTGTATACATGATATATATGTGTATACATGTATATACACACATCTATATGCATTAAGAGTACAAAGATTTTCACCACAACAACTCTGTGAGGTAGGTAGTGTATTTTTATGACCTTTTCTAGATAAGGGAAACTGAGCTTCAAAGGAGTGAAGGGTCTTGTCTGGAACAATACAGCTGGTAACTGCCTGACTGGGATGCAGTTGTGGCCTTAAGGATCACATGGCCACTCACATCTTTGCTCTAAAGCGTACAGCTCTTGCTTGGACCATCTTAGTATAGCTGTACTCCTGGCTGATCTGGAGTTGAGATAATTCAATGATAAATTGGCTGCTGCTAACTTAAGTGAAGAGGTTCACTTCAGGCATCTGATATTTGAGAAAGGCGGCCTAATGGGCATGTTAACTATTCATTCATATGGATTCCCTGAGTTATGGCCCTGGACCCAGACCACCAGGAAGCAAAACACCTGGACTGTATTATCTCAGTCCCCTGCAGAATCACCCTTGCTGAAATACAATTTAGTGTTATCTCCTCAGCCTCTACATTGGGGGTCGATACAAGAATTGTTCATTCAAAGAGTTTTTCTCAGTCTTCAACTGCAGTCTGTGTCACAAATCATGGAGGGGATTAACTATCTATCAGCAGGAAGGCTCCCCAGACATTAGCCATCCTAAAGTGGGATGTGGAGACATGACACTGGCGAGATCACAGTATCTGTGTGTATGCTGAACTGGGCAGCTGAAGACAGAGAGAAATGTGATGGAGGATATTGACTTATGGTGTCTAAGCTCCCGAATGTAGTTTAATTCATTCAAAAATATTTGTTAAGCACTTCCAATGTGCACAGCCTTGTACTAGGCCCAGTATAAAGTTTCAAAAAGTCATAGTCCCTGTTCCCATGAAGCTTATGTTCTAAGTGAAGAGACAAAACACATGTGAGCATCAGGGATCTGTGAATTCATAGGGTCATAGGTCCTGAGGGGAAAACAACCTTAGAAGCTGTCTAGCTTTTTTAGAGATGAAGAAACTGAGGCACAGAGAGGTTAAATGAGGTCACACAGGAAAGTGACGGGTGTGAAATTTGAACCCAGAGCCTCTGACCCCAAAGCCACTGTTCTTTTCACCACACAACACTTCTTCTCATCAGTAGGGCTCCTCCCTCCACCAATGTAGAGTAGAACTTATGAATAATTTCATAGTCTTCAAGAATTGCTATGGCAGAAAAATTCATCATCGTGTAGCCAACTTGATGACAACTCTTGGTGAATTTAGTTAGGCCATTCTTTTGATAGTATGTTGTTCAGTTATGTCAGTTGTGTCTGACTTTTAGTGACTCCACTTGGGGTTTTCTTGGCAAAGATACCGGAGTAGTTTTCCATTTCCTTTTCCAACTCATTTTATAGATTAGGAAGCTGAGGCAAACAGGGTTAAGTGACTTGCCCAGGGTCACACAGCTACCAAGTGTCAGAGGCCAGATTTGAACTCAAGAAGATGAGTCTTCCTTACTCTAGGACCAGCACTCTTTCCACTGAGCCACTTAGCTGCTCCTTTGATAGCATGCAATTCATCATTAGCTCCAAACTCAAAAGTTTTTTTCAAGCTTGGTAGGATGTTCAAAATCCTACTCTCTGTATCGCCTTTGAAAATTCAGGTTCATCTCTGAGATATGATAAGACAAATATATAAATAGCTACGATATGTAATATTGCATGGTAAATGCTTTGTAGAGGAATGACACGAGTATCACATGAAGCTGAAGGGGGAAAGTCATGACCAACAACAGGTAGCAGGGAAGGCTCCATGAAGACAGTGCCACTTGAGACCACCTTTAAGGGAAGGACAGGAGTACGACAGTGAAGAGAAAGATGGAGGACACTGCAGGCATAAGGAATGGAATCAGCAAAGGAAGAGAACAGCGAAGAAGCAGAAAAGTATGGAATGACCTCAGGGATGAAAAAATAAATAATGCATTTTGGCTGGAGTAGAAAAGGTGTAATGGGAGATAATATGAGATAGGCCTGGAAAAACAAGATGGCACAAGATTGTGAGAGGCCTAGAATGCCCTGACCCACATGAAAAATTCATGCTTGAGCCTAGATCCAGGTCAAATTTTGTCTCTGTGGGTAAATCTGTATGCCTTCATTTTGTCAGACAATGAATTCTCTAACTCAACCTGCTTTCCCTTTTGCCTGAGATGCTAGGAAACTCAGAGCTGAGATTAAGCCTAGTAGTCGGATCATCTCAAGTGCCTGCTAACTTCTACTCCCTCTACCTTTCTTCATTGGTCTCTGTCCAACTTTTATTCTCAAATGTTTTATATTATTTTTAATTTTATAAACCACCTCTAGATCCTTTTGGAAGAAGGTATATTACAAACAGTAATAAGAAAATATAAGGAGGCAATCCCCTAGATAGCAGAAGCAAGTATTAGAAAGTTATCAACCGCTTCCTTTTTCCCCCATGTAAATTAATATACTGGCATTCCATTTTCTCAGTCAACCTCTGGTCAGTTCTGTGGTTTGAATTAACTTTCCAAAGTCTGGACACCCCTGGGTGAGCTGACAAAATGTCATTTCTAAACCTGCAAGAAGCCTTTCCTGATCCCCCTTAATGCTAGCTGCCTTCCCTCTGTTGATTATCTTCAATTTATCCTGTATATGTGTATTTATATATCTATATATATATATATATATATATACATATATAGATATACACACACATACATATATATGTGCATATATATATATATATATACACACACATACATATATATGTGCGTATTTATATATATATATACACACACATACATATGTATACATATATATATATACACATACATACATATATATATATATATATACATATATATATATATGTAAAATTTGCATGAAGTTGTTTTCATATTGTTTCCCTCATTAGACTATGAGTTCCTTGAGGTCAGGAACTGTTTTTTTGCCACTCTGCCTACAAGAATCCTATTTCTTCTTCAAGGCCCAAATCAGATTCCATGTCCTTTGTGAATCTTGCTTTGATTACCCCAGTCAACAGTGATTTCTCATTCCTCTAGAAGGACTTAGCAGCAGCAGTGATAGCTGACACTGATAAAAAAAAAAAGCATTTTAAAATTTGCAAAATACTTTATGTTTACACCTCATTTGAGCCTTACAATCATCTTATGACATTTACTTCGTGAGTTGTTATCCCCACTTTACAGATAAAGAAATGGAGGCTCAGAGACATTAAATGGTCAAACAGCTAGATAATAAATGCTAGAGACAAGCTTTGGACCTGGATCTTCCTGACTCCAAGTCTAGCAAGCAAACAACATGCATTTATGAAGTGTTTACTCTATAACAGGTATTCTGCTAAGTTCTGGGGACATAAAGAAAAAGTAAAATCTACTCAACCATGCTGCTATTTCTAGTGTATCAGAGAAGGATAGGCAATCCAACTCACAATGACAGCTTGCTTCAAGTTGTCTAAACTGATTCCCTCATGCCAGCCCTGTGATAATAGCTATTACTAATAACTAACATTTATATGGTACTTTAAGGTTTGCAAAGTGCTTTAGAAATATTATCTCATTTGATCCTCACAACAATCCTGAGAAGGGGCTATTATTATTCCAATTTTTATACATGAGAAAAGTAAGGCAAAGAGGTTGTTACTGGCCCAGGGTCATATAGCTAGTAAGTCTAAGGCAGGATTTGAAGTCAGGTCTTCCTGGCTCCAAGTCCAGTGTGCAATCCACTGAACTACCAAGTATATAAATATTATTGCCTTCTTTTGGCAGGTGAGGCAACTGAGACTCAAAAGAGAAAAAATACCTTCCCTAAGGTCAAAAAGTTACTAAGTGTAAGAACTGGAATCTGAAGTTATTTCTTTTTTTATTGATATATTTTTGTATTTACATTACCTTCATTTCCCCTCCTCAGAAAGGATCCGTCATAACAAAGAATAAAAAGAAATAGAGAGAAAAGAAAGCATTTCAGCAAAAGTAACTAACACATCACCAAGTCAGACAGTATATTCAGTATATGATGAATTATCTTTTCCTGATTCCTGGTCCAATGATCTTTCCATCACATGATACTGCCTCACAGGGGCACAACAATGGTACAGAACAGGGCAAAAATCCAGAGGCATTCAGAAGAATAGGCATGGTCATCAGAATATGAGCAAATACAGGTATGGTGGTAAGAGATGGGTAAGTAAGAGTCAGCGTCAGGCAGGCAAGTGTCATTGAAGCAATGGGTCACACAAGTCATGGTAGAAAAGCAATGCTAGGAAGGATTCACAAGCAAAAGTTGTCATGGCTACCATCAATCTGGTCATGACAGCAGAAGATTAAGCAAGATTCAAGGTCAGAAAATTCTAAGCCATCAAGGTAACAGATAGAGAAGAATCAGTGTGTCAAACAGAGGGAATAATTACTTTGACAGTTCATTAAGACTGTAAGATCCTTAGGGGCAGGATCTATATCTTTTTTTTCAAACCTTTGTACCCTCAGTGCTTAGCAAAGTGTAGATGCTTAATAAATACTTGTTAAATTGAATCTAAAGAGAAGAAATGCCCAGTTGTCCAGCAAGAATTCCTCAGGATCAGTATTTTGGGTACTCTTAACACAGGGATTTGAACTAAATGAGGATTTTTTGATCTTACCATTTTGTTCAAATTTGCTACTTAATTCAATATTTCAATGAAAGCATTGGTGTGGATACACCTTCCATAGGTGAAGATTGCAGTTCTTTCATGTCTTAGTAGACTATGTTCAAAAACATGCATCATTGGCACCCATATGGGCAGAGTAGAGGCAGCAACCCAGATGAACTCTCCCAACATTCCCTCCCAAACAACTTTAAATGAACAGATCAAATTAAATTCTCAATCAGCATAGCCAACAAAAGATAAAGACATTGTTCCAGCCCAAGATAACTTAGGTCAGCAGAAAAAGTCTATGACGTGGGGGTAGGGGCTGGCCCAGAGTGCACACAGAAGCAACACTAGAGATGGGCCTTGAAGGCTACTGTGACAACAAGCAGCAGTTTTGGGAGCTCTCAGCCTGGAAATAGCAAGAGGATTGCACAAATGATCAGAATGAGGTTACAGAACACAGGTAAATATGGGAGTCTATGCTGACACTGGGAGTAGGACTGGGTACTGTTTGGCAATTCCATTGCCCATATGCAGTTCTGGGTCACAGTTCCAGGGTGGAGAGGAATGTTTGTGATTGGTCACAAGGGAGCTGAGTCCCTGATCATAGCTCCAGGGCTGAGAAAAAATGCTAGTGTTTGTGGTTGATGGGGAGCAGGGACCCTTCTTGGCTAAATACCAAGAGAGCAGTGACCACACCTCTCCCAGGATAACCCCACCTTGGAAGTAGTAAAACTTGCAAACCTGCAAAACTAACTCTGAAAACAATAGCACAAAAAGTCTGAAGCTTGGCACAGTGCCTCCCCCTACCCAAATGAGCAGAGCCCAACTTTAACATATGGTTAAAAATTAAGAGATAGGCTGGGAAAATGAGCAAACAACAACAAAAAAGAACCTGACCACAAAAAGTTACTATGGTGTCAGGGAAAATCAGGAAACAAGCTCAAAAGAAAACAATGTGAAAACAAGTCCCAAGAAAAATGAAAATTGAAAACAAGCCCAACAACAAAAATACCTGGAAGAATTAAAGAAAGGGATAAGAGTGGCAGAGGAGAAATTGGGGTGTGGGGTGGAATGAGAATGATACATGAAAATTAAGAAAAGACAATTAATAGCTTGGCAAAAAGGCACAAAAATACTGTAGAAAACAATACCTTAAAAGCACAATTGACCAAATGGTAACAGAGGAATAAAAACTCACTGAAGAAAAGGACTCCTTAAAAAGCAGAATTGGAAAAAAAGAAACTGACAAAAAAAAGCAGAATTGGGCAAATGGAAAAAGATATACCAAACTAACCATAGAAAAAAATTCCTTAAAAACTAGAATTGGACAAGTGGAAGCTAATGACCCCATGAGGCATCAAGAAACAGTATAATAAAGTCAAAAGAAGAAACAAAATAGAAGAAAATGTGAAATATTTCCTCAGAAAAACAATTGACTTGGAAAATAGATTGAAGACACATAATTTAAGCATTATTAGACTGCTTGAAAGTCATGATAGAAAAAGAGTCTGGACATCATATTTCAAGAAATTACAAAGGAAAATTGCCTCAACATCTTAGATCCAGAGGGTAAAATAGAAATGGAAAGACTCCACTGATCACCTCCTGAAAGAGATCCCAAAACAAAAACTAGGAACATAAAGACAATTCCAGAGCTCCCAGGTCAAAAAGAAAATATTACAAGTAACGAGAAAGAAACAAAGACCATTGAGCCACAGTCAGGGTCACACAAGCTTTAGCAGCTTCTACATTAAAGGAGCAGAGGGCTTGGAATATGATATTCTGGAAGGCAAAGGAGCTAGAATTACAACCAAGAATAATATACCAAGCAAAACTGAGTGTAATCCTTCAGGAGGAAAATGGATATTTAATGAAAGAGAGGACTTTCAAACATTCTTGATGAAAACACCATAGCTGAATAGAAAATTTGACTTTCAAACACAAGACTCAAGAGAAGCATAAAAAGGTAAACATGAAAGACAAATCATAAGGGCCTTAATAAAATTAAACTATTTACATTCCTATATGTGAAGATGATACGTGTAACTCCTAAGAACTTTATAATTTTTAGGGTAGTTAGAAGGAGCATACATAGAGAACATGAGTGTGAGTCAATTATGTTAGGATTGCTGCATCCTCCTGATAAACGTCACTTGAGAATGAATACTACAAAATTTCAATTTGTAGGCCTGTAAGTTAGTCAATTATAACTAGTGGTAATAGAATCATCAACAATGTACAAAAAATATTTTTGGTTTGTTACCAACATTGAAATTAGTTTCCCAGAGCAGACAAAAGTCAGAGGTAATTCAGAACCTAATAGCTAATAACAGGTTACTTCTGTGAGTTCAGGGATGACTCCCATGCAAAGAGTGGCTGTCTTTCAGTTCAAGGAAGTCAGAGCCTTTTTATAGGACTATAAAATCATAGATTTATGTCTAAAAGGAACTTCAGAGGTCACAGAATCAAATCTTCTAAATTTACAGGTGAGGAAACTGAGGACCAGGGAAAATGAAATCCCCTGACCAATATCATACAGGCAGCGTGATAGAGGCAGGAAATGAGATCAGGTCCTCCCAGAAGTGGAGGCAATGCTCTTTCTCATAGTGCTACAAACTTATATATCCAAAGAAAACACCTGGAGCAAGAGCAATCCTATCAGTATCCAGGACCTCTTATCCCAGGAGCAAGGCTCTGTCTCTTCAGCTGAGCTCAACCTAGGACAAGTAATTTCCCAGGACACTTCTTTCTCCTTAGAGGACTGCATAAAAAGTCATTCAATTGTGGTTATAATAGGCACCCATTCTTTATCCTAACTCCAGAAAAATAATTCTATAATCAAGGATACCAGGTTTATCTTTCTGAAGTTTGGAAGTTTTTCCTACCTCTATCTATATATCCTATGTGGTGGGAGATGACCTTACCCCAAGAGAGGAGGAGGTTGCCAAGTTAGGACATAGCTATATAAGGTCTCTCTGTCTCTCCACCTGGAGTGTCACAGTCTCTGTGGTGGGCCAGAAGCCTACCACTAAATGAGTACTTGAGTATTCAAGACATCCAGATGCCTCTTTACCTTGTCAATCAGAGAAAGTAACCCTATCAGAGGATACACTGACAGTGTAGTCTTGTTAGAAGAAAGCCCTTTAAAATTCAGTGGAACTGGCAAGATAGAGTGGGACTTTTTAGGTAGGCCTGTGCTGCTCTAAAGATATCCTGTCTTTTATGACCATATCTACAAAGAACACTTCCCTATTGACCCCTGACAGTGCCTTGTAGACTTTCCAGGTAACATTCATCCCTAGACTATTCCATTATAACCCGGAATTTGGGACTGTATATCTCTAAGACAGAATCATTCATGGATGGCCCAAACATGAAAGCCTTTTCAAACTCAGTTGTGCAGAAAATTGGCCCTAATGACAGTAGTTACATGGCCAGCTCCAACAATGAGAACAGTATCCCCCAAGGTCAACTCAGCTAAAGGTGAAAGAAAAGGCTGCCCTGCTAAAGCAACTCTACCACTCAGTGGGGAAGGAGGTTGTCTTACATAAACAAAGATCACCCTAGGATACTCATTCATCTTAATTCATTGAATATCCAGTGAATCTCCTGGAGAAATTTGATGGTACCAAGAGCTGATGTTAAAATTCTTGGCACATGTTGACAAGTATTTAATTGCAGTAGTTGGCACCATTTGGCACCTTTTGTGGCAAAGTGTCAGCATTCTGGCAAGGCCTGAGTCTATGATGAGAACACATTTCTTATTTTGAGGCATCTCCCTCATCACATGAAAGGTATTGTTTTGAGAGCATACATGTAACATTTAGTTTTGTCAACCTATGTCAAGAATTTTGAAATCAGTTCTAAGTACCATGCAAAACAGAATTCTTTCTCTCTCTCTGTCTCTCTCTCTGTCTCTCTCTCTCTCTCTCTCTCTCTCTCTCTCTCTCTCTCTCTCTCTCCTCCCTCAACCTTATACTTCCCCACAAGGGCATGAAAGAACACAGACTAAGAGAAATGTCTCCTTGGGAAGCCCAAACAATGTAGTAGTGTCCTTCCTAAACCCCAAAGGTTCATCCAGGTCTTACTCTTGTTCTGCAGATAAGATAGTCTAAACTGCCAAAGGGTACAAAAGTGTGCAATTTAACCAATTCTAAAGACCCCCACAATTCCCTTCTTTTTCCTGAAATAGCTTTGATAACATAGTTGCTTTGGTTAGGACTTGAATTTTGAGGCTTAGAGCTTGGCGCTATCTACTGCCTCATTATTGAACTAGCCAGCTATACTGTTCTGCTACAACTGCTGGTGATGGTGTTGAAGCCTCTCTGTTCAGAGCAGCACTGTCTGCAGTGCATGGCCTTTCCTTTGGAGTATGTGTAGCTGTTCTTCTTTGTAAGGTTATGGAAAGGCTAAGCTCTCCAGTAGACAATAACTCACTTATTAATATCCAGTTCCCTGTTAAAGCATTTCCAGGATTTCTTCACGGACAATAGATACTTTAGAAGTCTCAATTCAATAAAAATCAACACATATTTATCAACTACCTATCATCTTTCAGGTAACTGTGCCAGATTTTGAAGATAAACACACACACACACACACACACACACACACAGAGAAGCCCTTATTGCTAAGAATCTCAGAGACAAGAGACCACCAATTGGATATCACAATACTAATGTCCCACAAACACTCCAATCTATTTTAAATATGCCATTTCCTTCTGGATGCTGGGCCAAATTTCCAACTAGAAATAGGCAATTTTGGTCAACCAGTTACCAAAGAAGGGCTTTTCCCCCCAGAAAAATATAATAATTGTTATGATATCTGTCAAAGTTTTAGTTTAATGTCTTGAAGCAAGTACCATGTCCCAGCTGATGAATTAGACAGTGGCTGACAATAGGAACTTGGGGGTTCCTAAACTACCCTAAGAATACAGCGCTACCACCTGAGACAGAACCCTGGATCTAAGGAGGAGAAGCAGATGGTTCAGTACATCTAGATATTCTTCCCCACATTTCAAGTTAGGGCTGAACACCCTGAGGTGGGGCTATCCAGAAAGGCCCAACTAAAAAAAAAATACAAAAAACATTGATTAAGCACTTAATATGTGCAAGGAACAGTGCTAAGTGATACTTGGTAACAGTTTCCATGTATGTGAATTATCCCTTTAAGAAGAATCCTAGATATTATCTTTGACTTTGATCTAGTTACTGCCTCTGTTGATTTTTTCCCATCTTGACCATAGCCTGTCCGCATATCTGAACCAATTCACTTCCCTATCTCTGACCTCTTCCCTAGCCTGCTTGCTCTAAGAAATGTTACTGTGTATGCCCCTGCACTTGCCTCTCTTGTCTAGACTTAGCCCAGATCTCTGTTCTTCATTATTCAGATGCCAAACCACATGCCAGACCCAGTCCAGATCTGCTCCTAAGGGGGAGTCCTGGTCCAAACCTCAAATATGATACTGGGAACATGTTCTGCTTAACTGGGTTGTGTTCCCTCTTGCCAAACTGGACCATCAAGTGACTCTCTGACATGTAGGCTCTGTTGGACAGCAAATATTCCTTTTCCAATTCCAGGGTCAAAGATTTTGCAGGACTTTACTACTAACAATCTGAAACAGGGGCTTTCGCAGTGAAGATTTCTGGTGCTTACAGACAGAGAGAGAAAGAAGCAGTGGAGAGAGAGGGAGCTTTTCTATTTCTATGATAACTACGCTTATCACATTAAATTGACTCGCACAGATGATCCACAAACCAAGGGCAATAAAATTCCAACGAATCTTAGTTTTACATTTATCCTAGCATGGGATAGTCTGGGAAGACCCAAATTTTGCAAACATTAAATTAAATATTTGTCAAATTGCTCCTATGTGCAAGGCACAAGTACTAGAGGCCACTGGTATTTGGCTTTCACATGGACAAATCTATCCTTTAGGAATCACCCTGGCTTGTGCCTCACCTGTCATGTGGTCAGCATGACCACAGAGTGAGGTACACCCACCTGCCCCTGATGATGCATTTCCTTCCCTGTTTTCAAATTCTTTCTCAGTTTGCTTTCTCCAGACAGTATGACTGATCCAGTTCTAGCTCCACATTCTGTTCCTGGATATTCAATCTCAGTTCAATCAATGACTGTGAATGGCAGACCCAGCTTGGGTACTTTCCAAATGGTGAGTTCCCAGTCCCATCCTAGAAAAATCTTAGCCATACCGTAATTGGCTCAAGGCTGAGATCTTCCGAGATTTTATCACTAAGAACCTAAAAAGTGTACTTACCTGAACTTCTGCTTTCCCATTGGGGATTTATATTGCTTTAAAAAAATAAAGGAAGAAAAAAGAAGACAGAGTGATAGATGGGTCATGACTTGATGACCTTTAAGGTTCTTTTAGTTATAAATCTATCATCCTATGAACCCCCTACCTGTAATGATTACCTGACACATAATGTCAGGGATCTACGACCTCTGATACAGACATAGGCAAGAGAATAAGGAAAGAAATGCTCAGAAGGTATTGCCAAAAATGCAGCTGTTGCTGACCTTGTGTCACAAAAACATCAATTGACCCCTTACTATACTTGGTCCCTAAGACTTCAATTAGCTTTCCAGCACAGCGCAAAACACATGATTTTTCTCAAGGACATACACAACAGGGAAAATGCAAACACAAACACACCAGGGAAATACCCCAAGGTGGCCAGACTTCATAGAGCTATACTTCCTCATCACAAAGAGGTCTCATCTGGCTCTCTTGCTCTCCCTCCTTCCAATACAATCAGATCTACAGACATAGTAAATTTAGGAAACATCAGCCTAGAGATCCAAGCTCTCACTGCTTTTATATGCTGCCCATAGGCAGCCTCAGAGTGGAAGAGAGACTGATGTAATCGTTAGAGCTACCAGCAGCAGCTGCTCCATTCCTGCTCCCATAGTTCAATGGCCTGTAGCCATGATTGTACACCAATGCCATACCTAAAATCACTTTACCTCCTGGCTCTCAGATTGGTACTAGATGACCTCAGATGATCTCTTTCATCCATAACTACAAAAGATTTTTGAGATCTCACTATTCAAAAAGTGACAAAGTCCCAGGATATTTGAATGTTGTGTCCTCTTCATCCGTACAAAAAAGGTGTTCTCACTAGAGAATTATTAATGGTGAGAGAGCTCAGATAGAGACCATTGGGGCCCTCTTAATTCAGTAGTGCTGTCTATGGTGCTGAATTGCTCCATATTAAAAGCAGAGGTTCTTTGGCAGCCACCAGAACAATGACTGGCTGTTATGACTACAGCCTCCTTAGACATCTGCTGTGTTTAGTCTTTAGCATTGACACTGCCTTATAGACTTCCCCAGGCACTTCTTGAATCAGTAAAGACTGTGCTTCTTTACCCTAGCACAAAGCCTGGCACATGGCAAGTGTTCATAAATGCTTTTTTAGTTCACTCATTCATTCTCCTCCTGATTCTAGGATTTAAGATGATGAACCTAGCCTGCCAGATCTCACTTACTCTTGCCTTGTCTATTGTGTTTAAACCATCTTGACCTAGATGGCAAATCTAGAGACTATGTGACCCTCATCTTCACTGGTCACCTGACCCAGACTCAATTGAGTTCTCATTAGGAGGCAAACATTAATTTGCCTCACTATTGCTTCCAGATTCCCTAGGCTTCCTCATTGCTCTTTAGACAATATAAATTCTGATTACAGTTCCCATTGTTTAATATCTGTCAGGAAAATGCTAATTTCATTGTGGGCCTCACTGCTTTTATCTCTCTATCACAAACAGGTTCCACCATAAATCAGTGAGGGGCAGCATTTATAAGTGATTTCCGAGTAGGATATATCGGTGGCACCTCGTAAAACTGCTGTTTCATTAATGACCCATCTTCAGGTTTGTTACAGTTTCATTACAAGAGGTAATAGGCCTACGTATTTAAAAAATGAAATTACAGGTTCTAATCAATTATGAAAAATACCAAATAACTGCTGAATAAATTACAGCCAGGAGACAAGGGGTTGCTATTTAAGGAGACTCCCCCAGCTCAGAGCTCCTCAGAATGCTGAAGCAACACAATCACCTCCAAATAGGGAAATAAATCAACACCTGGAATGGCAAGGTGGGGCTTCATCATCAACACATTCATCTTCAGGTGAATAGTGGATGTTAGGGACTAAACAGGCTTAGGGATGGATTGGAAATTTAATTGCGGTTGACTTCAAAATGATATTTTCCAACTTTGCATTCTCTAACTTATTTACATACAAATAACATGTCACATATTTGTAAGCCCTATTTTTCTTGTAGCTTTGAAATCTTACTGCATCCAATTATTCTGAGATTCAACAAAAGCTGACCCAGAGCCCTGTACTACAACTTAGGAGCCCCTTTGGGTCTTAGCTCTGGGAATCTACACCAGTGCTTGGTTGAATGGGCAGTATGATAAATAAATGGGGAACACAGGTCATCCAAATCCTACCCTGGTGGAGATGAAGGAATATGATCAACAGGTCAATAAGACCATTCACAGGAGAGAAAAGCTTCTGATTACCAGTTTCTAATAGTGATTTTTGAAACAAGGGCAGTTAATCTGAAAGTGATAGAGAGCAGTAATTTGGGGAATTAAGCTTTTCTTATTCTCCTCATTATTACATGATAAGTATAAGCAGTATACCGGACAGTTTCTACTGGCCCTCTTCTTATCCTTTCCTGTCTCTGTGACTTTGCTCAAACTACTTCCTAATCTGGGATTTTCTGGTACTTGTATCTACCTTATTATGTTAAAATTCTAACCATCCTTCAAGGCTTACCATAGATGTCACCTCCTCCAAGAAGCCTTGCTATATGCTTCCAGTTAGAGCACTGATCTAGAGCTAAAAGGGACCTTTGAGGCCATCTGGTTCTACCTTCTCATTTTACAGAGGGGGAAACTGAGGCTAATTACAGTTAAAGTGACTTATCCAAGGTCCAGGTAGTAAGTTGCAGAGGCATGATCTCTCTCCATTTTCACATGTCTCACAGCATTTTTGTCTGTGCCTCTCATGAACTTACCACGTTCTAATTTGCATTACAATTATTCTATCTCTGCATCATTTGCCCAAAGAGTTAAATTATTCAAGCTTTCTGAGGGCAAGATAATGTTTTACCTCTATATCCCACACCATCTGGAATAATACCTTTTACACTGTAGAGGACTGATAAATGTTTATTAATTTGAAGGGTAGGAAATAACACTTTTGATTTATATTTTTTCTTATCCAGAAGTGGGATGAAAAGTCTGGATTTCAGCCACATATTAACAATGTCCTCCTAATTACCCAGTTCCCAGTACTTTGTTAGATTCCACTTCCTAGGAGAGTATGGAACATTTTGCATTTGCCTTGACCACATAAGAGATCAGTCATGACAAAGGTAAAAAAGATGAGCATGCAAATTTCAGAAAAACTTGGAAAGACTTACATAAACTGATGCAAAGTGAAGTAAGTAGAACCAGAAGAACACTGTATACAGTAACAGCAACATTGTGCAATGACCAACTATAATTGACTTAGATCCTTTCAGCAATACAATAATCCAATACAATTCCAAAAGGCTCATGATGGAAAACACTATCTACCTTCAGAGAAAGAACTGATGGAGTCTGAATATAAATCAAAGCATACTATTTTCACTTTCTTTATCTTTTCGTGTTTTCTTCCTTTTGGTCTGTTTCTTTTTTCACAACGTGACTAATACGGAAATATGCTTTACATTATTGCATATGTATAAGCTATCTAAAATTCTTACCTTTTAGGGAAGGAAGGGGGAAGAAGGGAGAGAGAAAATTTGGAACTCATTTTTTTAAAATGAATATTAAAAATTGCCTTTATATATAATTGGAAAAAAATAAAATACTATTTTTTAAGTGAGAAATTCATATTTGTGACCAGTCCCAGTGACTCACTTAGAGTTATTATAAAGAGTGTCCCACACATGAGCAGCCATAATGAATTCCCATTCAATACCATGTACTTGTACCATATTAAATCAACAAGACACTTACACAACTTATCAGTTCAGTCAATCTAATTAAATTAGTAGCTTTCATATCTGCAGTGTGGTTTAAAGGGGATGTTAATTTAAAAAGAAGACATTCTTTCCTTTTAAAAATCTCCCCTGGAAGATCTGATTAAGTAGCTGAAATTATGTCATGTAATGGAAAGAGCCTAGGATTAAGCTTCTGGGGACCTAGGTTCTAGCACTGGCTGTGCAATTAATTTGATTTGTGACCTTAGGAAAGTCATGTCACTTCCCTGGGCCTCAGTTTCCTCATTTATAAAACAAAGAGGTTAGAATACATGTACAAGCCATCCCCCCACCCCCAACTTGTATTTTCTGATTCAAAAATTCTCTGTTAGGTTAAGGCATTGAAGGAATATATTCTCTGGAAGGGGTAACCTATAAAGCCATTATTTAAAGCTTCTCCCTAAGGCAATAACCAATCAGTCAGTTCAAGAACCATGGAATGATAGATTTAGCCTCCTGAGGGACCTAGAAGTTATCTAGCCCAACTGTTTTACATTAAAGGTGAGAAAACTAAGATCCAGAGAAGTTAAATAATGTACCTGAGGTCACAGAGGCAGTAAAAATGGCAGAACCAGAATTCAGCCGATGGGGTACCTCTACCAGTGGTAGAGGAAATTTCTTCACTGGGACCTCCTTGTACCCTTATAACAATAATCTCACAGGTCTGGTCCTACCTAAAAGTAGATGAATAATTATAGATTAAGCAAATTTCATACGCGTGTTATATATAAATGTGTGTGTGTATACACACATATAGAAATAGATATAGAATAAGCAGATTATATATACACATGTGCATATAATTGGCTTATTCTATATCTATTTCTACATATATATGTATATAACCTGCTTATTATGTATATACTTAAATATGTGTGCATATGTACATTTTATTATATTTGTGTGGATATATATGTATATGTATATATGTGTGTATGTGTGTGTATATATGTATATATGTATATATACACACACACGCACACATACATACATACATACATACATACATACACACATACACATATAGTCAAGATTTGTGATTTTGGACTAATGTCCAAAGAATTCCTAAATGAATGGATTCTGGCTCACTTTTAAATCAGTTTTCTAAAGAAATATGCTGCTCGTTGGACCATGCCCTATCTCATGACTTCAAGCCTAGTGCTGGAGTTTCTTAGACCTTTTATTCATCAACTATAACAAACCTTTGAGGGCACATAATTTATAGACACTTACTAGCTGTGTGACCCTGGGCAAGTCACTTCACATTGCCTAGCCAAGAAAGAAAGAAAGAAAAAAGAAGAAAGAAGAAAAGAAAGAAGAAAGAAGAAAGAAAGAAAGAAAGAAAGAAAGAAGAAAGAAAAAAGAGAGAGAAGAGAGAAAGAAAGAGAGAGAAAGAAGAGAGAAAGAAAGAGAGAAGAGAAAGAAAGAAAGAAAGAAAGAAAGAAAGAAAGAAAGAGAAAGAAAGAAAGAAAGAAAGAAAGAAAGAAAGAAAGAAAGAAAGAAAAAGAAAGAAAGAAAGAAAGAATAACATGGGTAAGGCCTCAGGGAAATACCCAAATCCAGCCAATGTTGGCACATTTTGGACTCTTGGATTGGGATGATTGAGTCAACTAATTGCAAGAGAGACTTTGATTCCAACTGGAGAAAGCTGAAGTTCGTGAAAAACTAGCTCAGACCTTTGTGGCACTGCCCAATCAGTGTCTAGATTAGAGGGATGGCTAAAGTACAAAGGGAAGATTCTGCAGCAGGATTGTATCTTCTCCATCCTAAATCCATAGGCCTAAATGGAGAAGTCTTATAGAAGATGGTCTGGAGACACTGAGTACTATGTCTCCTCCAGACAAAACATTTTAAAATATTCCTGAAGCGGGTGAAGAATTGCTTCCATGGCCACAGGGATGATCATAATGCTTCAGGGAATTAGGGGTGTATCACAATTAGACTTTATGACCTTGAAATAGGAGCTGTGGTCCTTTCTTCTATCCCTAAAGGATATACTTCCCTCAACAGGAAAACCTATTGACTCTTGAATTGGTAATAGATTAAAGGGAAGGCATCAGCAGATGCTCCAAATAATGATGCCTGTACTTCTTTGGGTTATTAACTCTGTTCCACAGAGAAATTTAAAACTCAAAAGGCTTTTGATCAAGCAAGGGGCAAAGCTGTGAACGGGAACTGGAAACTGTCAATGCATGTCAATGGGACCAATTTCCTAGACTTCAGTAGCATATGCAGGCTTTGGATTGCCTCTCTGGGAAGGACAAAGGCTGCTTGCCAAAAGAAATATAGCTTGGCTAATGTGCTAAAAAGTTGTCCAAAATGGTCACAAGATAAACTTTCTTTAAAAAGTCAAGTAGAACATTTAGAAAATGGCTCAGGAGTCCTTTTTTGTGATGTGACCACTGTGATCAGACTCGTCTCTTACTTTTCTCTTGTGGAGACCATTCATTGTTTCATAATTTCACAATCTTGCCCTTTAGTACAGCTGCCTATTGTTTTTGTTGGTGGTAATTACCTGAAGTGAATAAAGCTAATATCATTTTGTTCTTAATGTCCACTTCCTCTGCCTACACTGTTGTTTCCTAGAAGGAAGATTAAAAAAAAAAAGAGCAGGAAAATTAAATACTCCAAATACCCCCATGTGACTTAGCATTTGTCTCCCTGGACCATGTAGATGGGAATGATTTGAGAATATTCACTGTTAAATAGGACTGGGAAAGATGATCCAAGTTTCTACTTATTGGATGAATTTAAGAAGGATGGATAAAAATTTCAAGATTGTTACAGATAGGTAATTACTGGAGGTCAGAGAAGGTGGACAGGTCAGGATTAGGCAGAGCAGTCGGAAATGAAGCACAAACAACAAAGATTGCACTTTCCCATTTTATTTTGAAGAATTTTAGGAGAAATTGTTCTATTTCCTATGAATGTTTAAGACCGTTGAAATGGTCATCAAGAGACTTTGGTGAAAATAACATGGGTAGGGGCAACTAGGTGGCACAGTGGATAGAACTCTGGCCCTGGAGTCAGGAGGACCTAAGTTTAAATCTGGCCTCAGACACTTGACACTTACTAGCTGTGTGACCCTGGGCAAGTCACTTCACCCCCATTGCCTAGCAGAAAGAAGGAAGGAAGGAAGGAAGGAAGGAAGGAAGGAAGGAAGGAAGGAAGGAAGGAAGGAAGGAAGGAAGAAAAAATAACATGGGTAAGGCCTCTGGGAAAGAATTTCTCAAGCTGTTCCTAACTAAAAGCAAGGAAGATGTGTTAGATGTTAGCTAGGCAACTAGAAATAGGAAGACTGAAACACCAGAGGACAAAACAAAGTATAAGGTTTAAAATCAAGGCAAAACCAAGTCTATTAATATTGGTGACAGCCTGGTCTGCTCCTTTCTCTTTTCTACTATGTTCAGGTTCATCAGCTTGTCCCTACCAGAGGGAATGGTTCCCCCCTCCATCTGGGCATCCAGTCCAGCACAGGACAAGGAGCCCCTAATTCAGAGAAACTTGATTCATCATGAAAAGTCAACCTGGCTAGTGCTGTACGCTTAGTCACCTACTCAGCCTTTGGTTCATAATCCCTGCTTCCTTCTCTCTCTGGATTGCAATCTCCCTGTCTTCTTGGTCCTTGATTTCCTATACTCAGCAATTTGATCTTTGGCTATCTTTCAAATAGCCATTGCCTTTGCTGATGTCTTGGACCTTTAGAGTCAATCTGTAGTTGAATCATGCATTCTTCTTGCCCTGCTTTGCAGTCTTGTCCAGCTCAGATTCCAATTTGCCTATTTCATTAAAGCTTGATACAAGTGGCCTCAACCTACCTTTCCAGTCTCATTGGACATTACCCCCCTTCCTGTACTCTGTAATCTAGCCTGAAAGAAGTGATTATTTCTCTCTTACATTAATGACCAATTATTAATTGAGTTGAAGATTTTCCTTTTCTATTCCCTCATTCAAAAATCAGCCCTTTGAAGGTTATTCAGCCAGCATCTGAAGGACATTGCTGATAGATGAGATTGCCCAAATTCTCAGGGTACATGCTTTTTGATTTCAGGTGGGACTCCAGGCAACTAGGAGACCTTGCAAACAGAACCCAGTCTAAGCAGGCTATTGCCCTTAGGAAATAAGTCCCTATCTGTCCTTGGAATCTTCCATTAGAATTTAGTGTAACTTAGCTTATGAAGGGGAAAACCAACCAGCAAGGTCTGGATAGAAATGTATTCTTTTGTCCTGATTGCTGGAAGAGGCTAAGTCTTATGATTAGGTCATGCTCTTTTCATTCATATGTCCACTCCTTCACTCACTATTAAGCAGAGTTGATTTCTACCCTCAGGTATACCCCCTTTTCCAAAGGTTTTTTAAACATTCAGAGGCCCCAAGATTTATCTTTGGTTTATGAGAGAAAGCCAAATGACCATCCTTTTTAAATTATTCACTAGTCATAATTAATAAAATGATGAATTACCCAGAAATTATGTCTCTCAGGCTTTTCATGCGTCACAAGCCAAAACAGATCTTCTCTCGGTTCCTCACACACAAAACTCCATCTGTCTTGATATCCTTTCACTGGCTGTTATGCTTTCCTGCAATGCATTCTCTCCTTATTTTCATCTCATGAAATCTCACTTCCTATATGATATGGTGCAAGTAACCACCTTCTACACTAGGCCTTTTCTGATTTCCCCTCCCAACTGCTAGTACCCTTCCTCTCAAATTACTTGTATTTAACTACTTTGCATATAGTTACATTTATTCACTTTTACATTTATGCTGTATATATTTACATGTGTATTTCTCTCCCTCTTCAGAATGTGAGTTCCTTACAACTAGGGATTGTTTCATTCTTTGTTCTTGTATGCTTAGTGTCCAGACCATAGCGGGTGCTTAATTGGTACTCTTTGATTTATCTCATTTGACTTCTGCTGTCTGTACACTCATACCTTTTGTTGTTTTTCAGTCATTTCAACTGTGTCCTGATCCCCCCTTTTTTTTTTTTGTAAAAGATGCTAGAGTGGTTTTCCATTTCCTTCTCCAGCTCATTTTACAGATGAGGAAACTGAGGCAAACAGGGTTAAGTGACTTGCCCAGGGTCACATAGCAAGCAAGTGTCCTGAGGTCAGATTTGAACTCACAAAGATGAATCTTCCTGACTTCAGGACTTCTATCCACTGCACTACCTAGCTTCCCTTATATTCATTCCTATCTGCTCCAAATTCCTGGATTCTAAACCTAGCTTTCATACACAATATCTATTTTTGATCTACGACCCACTGGCCAGGACAAACTCCCATATCCTAAACATAGCATATGCACTTAAAACTTGCACCCTGTATGAGACCACCTGTTTTGTCCTAAATCTCAATTAATATACCTTGTCTGTTCACTTGCACTATGCTACTAGTCTATCTGTTTTGGCCAAAATGGTATTTGTGTCCTCCTGATACTTACTGGGCCTCTGTCCTGCCAAGAAGTCTGACATAGGACACTGCCTACCTTAATTATGATCTAAACCTCCCTCACTCCCTCACTGTATAAGTCCTGGTGCCACCAACTATCAGGAACTGAGAGGAGCAAAGCTAAGTATATGGTCAAATGGTCATGTAACGAGTAAAGAGCCAGGAAATGAAGGGGCAAAGCAATGGAAATGACCAAACATCTGAGTAAATGATCAAGCACCTGAAGATTTTCTGCTACCTCAGTTTCTACCAAAGCAAACAGATTCAAGACACCAATAATGATCCATGTTTCTATAAAGCACTTTACAGTTTACATATATTTTTGTACTTTGCGTACATTATTTTACTTGAATCCCAAAATAACTCTATGAGGTTCACAGTGCAAGCATTATTATCATCTCTCTTTTTTTTAACATATGAGGAAGACAAGAAGTTAAATGACTTGTCTAAGTCCACTGTTGCTAATGAGTAACAAAGGTGGAGTTTGAATCCACATGTCCTGACTCCATGTCCCTTTTCCCTACACTATGTCACATTTCTATAAGGAAACACTTGAAAAGCGAGGCTTGGCAAGTAGCCCTTGTATGGTTCTTATGAAAGAAGGAACCCATGCCCAGGTATTGTTGGCCAGAAGCTTGAAGATAGGACACAACGAAGAACACAGAGTTGGGGTAGGACTTACAGAGCAGAGGTTGTTCCAGAAAGCACCTGACTTCAGCTCATCAAAATGAAGACATGTACCAATTCTCAAACTGTTGTTTTTACCATGCTAGGCATGTCTAATTTATTATTTATTCTAAACACAGTGTGCCTGAGTTGCTGTTAGTGTTAGTGGTTGCTTTTGGTTTGAGCTGTGAGGGGCTAGTTAACCACTGCTTGGGAGGCAAGTTGTGAGTCATTTTGCTTTAAGGTGTTTAACTATGAAAAGAGTGTCTTGGAAGCTTGAGCTTTTCAAAGTCTGCAAATTGGAAAGATCCTAAATTTTCAGTTTGCACATGCTCATAGCAGGTAAATAAATCCACTTACAGTCAAAAATTTAAAAGAAAAAACAAACAAACAAAAACATACCCACCACACATAATGACAATAAGTGGAGCTGACTATCTAACACATGGGGCAGAGGTAGAAAAGCTGTTGGAACCAATTAGGTATTTGCCTATAAGAACCAGCATTTTAGAGACCTCCAGTGACTGGTGCTCTGATCTAACCACTTGTTTCAGGAAAACCGACACAAATTACTTCAGAGCCAGAACTCTGTGATTTCCTAGTTAAAGTGTTTGAACAGAATCACATAAACTTCAGAATTCCTTACCTTGAGTTTCTGAGATCCCTCACCCAATTTTTCTATTGTGGGTTTGCTTATCTACTATTAATACAAGATGGGAAAATATGCCCTATGTTCCTATCCCTAGACCCCTAAGTAGTTGACTTGCCCATTTGTGTCTGTTTCTGGCTAACAGGAAGGAACCTGGGTACCAGATCCAGTTGGTCAGAATGAGAAGGGTCACAGCTACTAATGAGAACTACTCTTGTTTGAGTGTAGTGATGAGGATTTTCCTTCTTCTACTACCAGGGAAGAAAGCAACTTAAGTCTTAGAAGTTAGGAGTGGGCTATGAATATATGAATGTGTGGTTTTCATGTTATATGAATGACTTTTCTTTTCACTTTATGTGAAAACTACATATGCATCACCAAGAATCTCCCATATCTCTAGGCCTCCTTTTGTTCCTCTCAGGGGCTCTGAGTGACTTATTAATTATAAATGGAAATGGAAGCACTGAAACAGAAGTTGATGTTGGTATAATCATGCCCTGTGTTTGCATTATCATGAGTAGATTATTAAAAATTGATAAAGCAGCCATAATTGGGCTCCAGCCTCCAGAAGTCACAGAAGAAGCAGATGGAGCTTTTGGGCTAAATAGTAGATTATATTTTCTTACTCTTTAATCTAAATCAGTTGAAAAAAATAATCGATTAGGAAAATGTCTTTTAGATTCAATTATTGATGTTTGAGATATTATCAACAATTTTGTCATCTGAAGAGCTTTCCCCAGTGGAAAGCCAAAGACTTGGAAGTTTCAATTAGGAATAAAGGAATCTAGCGACACGACTCTTGTGTCTGTTAAATTTTGTCAAATGTTTGGGATTTGGCCGAAAGCTAAGCATATGTTATTTTTTTTTTACAAATACTTCTTTCATTGTGAACCATAAGATTCTGAAAGAAATGCATTAATCCATTTCCTCTATGTTTTAAATCATTGAAATGGTTAAAAGACAGCTTTAATTAAAAAAAAACCCATCCATGGGAAGGTCTCTTAGAAGAAAATTCTCAAAGGGTCTAAGGAAGAAGGAAGTTAGGAAGGAAGGGAGGGAGAAAAGAAGGAAGGAAGGAAGGAATCTGTGCAAATATATGTGCGGATGGGGAGCAGTGATGGGAAGAATGATTTTGTGAAATGTGAAGTTTAAATTTATCATATAAGAATAATCATTTTACAGGCCTATACCTCAGAAGAACTAAAATGAACATCACACAGAAGGAAATGAAAAGGATACATAGTGAGTATGTGTGGAGGCTAAAACCAATGAGAAATTCCAAAGAAGATGAGGAAAGGACTTCATTAAATAACAATGATAAGAAGAGAAGATGGGTTGGCCATGTAGCAGCTAGGGATGGTAGGTGGATGATTAAAGTGCTCTACTGGCACCCTCACAATAATGATCAAAACGAGGAAGGCTTCCAGCACATTGGGTGGATTGCCTGTGCTGAAGTTTAAGAGGACATGGATGGAGATTGCCATGGATTGGCAGGCATAGACGGGATGGGAGCTCTATCTTTGAAAAAAAACTTTCCAATTGATGAGATCACAGAATCACTTTAGTAGTTGTATATTGGAAAGGCACATTATCTACCACCAAACTTCTTCCTTTTGCTGACAAAAAGTCTAAAGTTGGGGTCTATGCAAGTCAAATCAACAAGGACTCATGAAACCCCTAATATATATGCTAAGCACTGAACTAAGTGCTGAGAATACAAAAACAAGCAGAAAGAAATACAGTCCCTGCCCTCAAGAGCTTGCATTCTAATCAGGAAAAGCAATATACAAAAGACAGATATCTGTAATTGTGTTTATGACAATATATAGAGGCAAGAGGGGAGGGGAAGGGAGGTGGTATTCACACAAAGGCATGGTAGAGAAAGTCCTGAGAGTAAGGAATAAAGCCCAGGGTGGAATGAAGGCCTGAGCACCTTCCTTAAAATGGAGGTTCTGGGAGGAAAGAAATACTCAGAGAAAGGGGCTGCTGCTTCTACGTCTTTGATATCTACAAGTTGGCTTCCATCATCAGCTTTCTCCTGATATCCTACTCTACCAACTCACCCAATATTAACTGCCTAATCACTGTCCAAAAGCCTTTTCTCATTCTTCATCCCTCCTGATGTCTCTGCAGTGTTCAATGTTGTTGACCACCAAAAATCTACTGAAAAATATTCTTTTGCCACTTCACCTTCTAGTTCTTCTACTACTTCTCTGGGCAGCTAGGTGGCATGGTAAATAGAGCGATAGGCCTGGAGTCGGGAAGACTCACTTTCCTGAGTTCAAATATGGCCTCAAACACTTACTAGTTGTATGACCCTGGGCAAGTCGCTTAACCCTGTTTGGTTCAATTCCTTATCTGTGAAATGAGCTGGAGAAGAAAATGGGTAAACACTGCAGTATCTTTACCAAGAAAACCACAGTGGGATCATGAAGAGTCAGACATGATTGAAATGACTTAACAACAAAACTACATCTCTAATGATTACATTAGTCTCTACTGACTCCTTTCCCTCCCCAATTTCTAAATATGTATTTTCTTCAAGACTTAGTCCTCAGCCCCCTGCTCTTTGCTCTGTACTTATCTCCTGAGGATCTCATCTTTTGGGGTTAAGTGACTTGCCCAGGGTCATACAGCAGTTAAGTGTCAAGTGTTTGGTCTGATGCTGGATTTGAACTCAGGGCCTCCTGATTTCAGGACTGGTGCTCTATCCACTGTGCCACCTAGCTACCCCATTCTCATCTATTTTCATGGCTACAGCTAAGGGTGAAAATTTCCAGATTTATATGTGAAACCTTCACATTTGTAGCTTAATGTTTTCACCTGGATATCTTACCAGCACTTCAAATTCATCATATCCAAAATCAAACTCATTATCTTCCCTGTAACACACACACACACACACACACACCACACACACACACACACATTCACCTTCCCAAGTCCCATGTGTCTATCAATAAAGTCCTCCTTTTTCCAGTGACCCAAAATGAACACATCTTTAAACTTTGGAGTTTGGTTTTTTATTCTTCTCTATCCTATATGAAGTTTTGTTACTTAGGTTTACAAAGCACCTTATATTTTCTCAACAAGTATTTAGGGTAGGAACCACAGGTATTGTTCCCATTTTATAGATGATAAAACTAATCTCAAATAAGTGAAGTGAAAATTATCCAAGGTCATACTACTAGCCTGAGAAATAAAAAGGATTCCAAACCAGGCAGATCTTACTGACTTCAGGTTCATCACTCTATCTACTGAACCATATTGCCTCTCAATTGTTGCAGCTATTCCTGTAATCTATGACCTGATCCCTTCACACTTGGACAACTGAAATGAGACAATTTCAGGTTTCACCTCCTAGTTGTCGGGAAGGCTATTTTGGGTTTAACCTCTTTGTTCCCAGAAACTTCAGAGTTTCACTTCCCTGCAAAAAGGATTGAGACACTGCCTCATCTGCTTTCCCCTCTGGGTTTTATCCTTCTTGTCACAAAACACAAGGAGTTCTATCATTGTAAGTACACAGTCCATACCTTGTGCAAAAACCAACTGCAGTGGTCCTGACTTAACTCATTCCTTAACTCCAAGTAAATTCAATTCTCTGATGACACCATTGGGAAATGTTCACCTTCCTCAGCCCAAATATAGATCCATAATTCATACCTGTTTTCTCCTTTCACTACTGTGCTTTTAGTGTTAACAAAGTCCTTCCATGTCTCCTCAACCAAGAGTGAACAGAGGGGTAAAGTCCAAAGATCTTAAAATTATGACTCAAACTCTTATAAACTAGATATTACAGGTTCTTCAGAGTATCAGAGATAACCCTCCCTGATTCTCCTTCAGTTTTACTTCTGCTAATATGCTCCACAGGTGCTGGATCCCTTGGGCCTCTTCCCTTCCAATAGGACACTACACTCTCACTATTCCTGAGAAACTCCAATTTGTACCCTTTTTAGAGTTTTCTATTATGGTTTCAAGCACAACTGAGAATGGCCATGTGTTCCAGAAGGAAGATGATTTTATAGAATAAGGGTGAAGGTCATTTCATCCCACAGGAGGGGAACCATGGGGCATTCCCCATAGTCACCAGCAAAAGCTTTAATGCTATTCTATACCTAAGGATACGAAAGCTTTCTTTGAGTGCCCGAAACACTGTCATGGGGAAAGGTGATTAAACTCTCAGAAGACAGAGAGATGGGGATGGAGCTGCAAAGAGAATGAGATAGAGGGGAGGGAAAAGAAAAAGAGGAAGCATAGAGGAGGGAGAAGCAGTCATTTACTAAATACTTACTGTGGACCAGGAATTATGCTACTTCCTAGTAATACAAATGCATATACAAGCAAGAGATAAGGACATAGGACATAATTTTGGCGTATATATATTCATTTAGTAGGCAGAAAATCCCCAGAAAAGAAGGACAAGAACAACAACAGAGCAGTGTCACAGAAGCCAAGAGAGTATACAGAAGAAGGTGGTGTTCAACAGTGTCAAATAGTACAGGGAGGTCCAAAGTAGGAGGAGAATTATGCAAAAGTCATCAGAAGTCAACAACAGAAAGAAAGGTCTTAGATATCAAAATATTAATGACAGCAACTATACAAAAAGAATAGAAACAAAGTAGGTGTTATTAGCTATGTGACCTTGAACTTAACTTCTCTGTTTCTCATTTGTCAAATGAGGATAATGATAATATTGCACTATCAACCTCACAGAAAAAATTAAATAATATTTGTGAAGTCTTTATTTCTATTATTATAATTATGAGGTTCAAATTAGAGACTGTATTGTGGAAGTGCTGAATAAGTTGTGGGTCTAAATGTTATAGAATATGATTGGTCATAATGAATATGAAAAACTTAGAGAAATATGGGAAGAATTATATAAACTAATGTAGAATGAAGACAGCAGAACCAAAAGAACAAAATGAACAATAACTTGTGATAGTGGAAATGAAGACAGCATCAAAAGACAGTAAAATTCAGATTAAATGCAATAACTAATGATGCTTCTAGAGGACAGATATCTATAAAACTCCAGTGCTTCCTCCTCCAAGATCAAATATAAAATGTAGTTTGGCTTTTAAAGTCCTTCAAAACCTGGCTGCTTCCTATCTTTCCAGTCTTTACACTTTATTTCTCTTCTCATACTCTATGATTAAACAACATTGGCCTTCTTGTTCTTCCTCACACATGACACTCCATCTCTTGATTGTGCATTTTCACTGGCTGTCCCCCATACCTAGAATAGTCTCCATTCTCATGGCCAACTTTTGACTTCTCTGGCTTCCTTCTAGACTCAGTTCAAATCCCACCTTCTGCAAGAGGTCTGTCATGGTCCCTTTGATGTTAGTGCCTTCCCTCTGAAATTACTTCCAATTTACACTGTACATATCTTGTACAAATATACTTGTTTGCATGTTGTCTCTCCCATTAGAATGTGAACTTCTTGAGGACATGAACTGTATTTGTCTTTCTTAATATCCTTGCACTTTAACATAGTGCCTAGCACATAGTAAGCCCTTAATAAATGTTTGTTCACTGATTAAAAACATTAAATTGTTCATTAAAGAGAATGACAACCATGAGAAAACATACCAAAATTTGTGAGATGCAGTGAAAACAGTATGTAGGGGGGAAATTATATCTCTAAACGTTTACATCAGTAAAACAGAGGAAGATCAGATCAATAAATTGGACATACAACTAAAAAAAAAACCCAGAAAAACAATAAATTAAAAATCTACAATTAAAAACCAAATTGGAAATCCTGAAAATCGAAAGATAACTTAAGATAATTGAAAGCAAAAAAAAAATTGAACTAATAAATAAGAGTAAGAGCTGGTTTTATGAAAAAAATAGATAAACTATTGATTAATTTGATTTCAAAAAAAAAGGAAGAAGAAAACCAAATTACTAATATCAAAAGGGAAAAGGGAAAATTCACCACCTATGAAGATGAAATTAAAGCAATTATTAGGAGCTATTTTCTAAATGATATGCCAATAAATGTGACAACCCAAATGGAATGGATGAATACTTACAAAAACACCAATGCCCAGATTAACAGAACAGGAAATCAAATACTTAAATAATCTCATCTTAGAAAAAGAAATTAAACAAGCCATCAGTGGACTCCCTAAGAAAAAAATCCCCAAGGCCAGATGTATTCACAGGTGAATTCCACCAAACATTTAAAGAACAATTAATTCCAATACTATAGAAACTATTTGGGAAAATAACAAAAGAAGGAGTCCTACCAAGTTCCTTTTATGACACAAATGTGGTGTTGATATCTAAACCAAGAAGAAAAAAAACAGAGAAATAAAACTATAGGCCAATTTCCCTAATAATATTGATGCTAAAATTCTAAATAAAATACTAGCAAGGAGATTACAGCAAAATATCACAAGGATCATACACTAGGATCAGGGGAGATTTATACCAGGAATACAGGACTGGTTCAATATTAGGAAAACTAACAGCATAATTGACTATATCAATAACAAAACCAACAGAAATCACATGATTATCTCAATAGATTCAGAAAAGGCTTTTGACAAAATATGACACCCTTTCTTACTAAAAACACCAGACAGCATAGGAATAAATGGAGATTTCCTCAAAATGATAGGTAGCATCTGTGTAAAACCATTAGCAAGTATTACCTGTCATGGGGATAAGCTAGAAGCCCTCCCAGCAAGATCAGGGGTGAAGCAAGAGTGCCCATTATCACCGCTATTATTCAATATTGTACTACAAATGCTAGCTATAGCAATTAAAGATAACAAAGAAATTGGAGGAATTTAAATAGGCAATGAGGAAACAAAACTGTCACTTTTTGCAGAAAATATGATGGCACACTTAGAGAATCCTAGAGAATCAACTAAAACACTAGTTGAAATAATTAACAACTTCAGCATTTCTATATATGACCCACAAAGTCCAGCAGCAAGAGATGGAGAGAGAAATTTCATTTAAAGTAACTGTAGACAATATAAAATGCTTGGGATTCTACCTGCCAAGACAAACCTAGGAACTATATGAACACAATTACAAAATGCCTTTCACTGAAATAAAGTCAAATCTAAACAATTGGAAAAAAACAACAATTGCTTATGGGTAGGCTGAACCACTATAATAAAAATGACAATTCTACTTAAATTGATTTACTTATTCAGCACCATACCAGTCAAACTACCAAAAATTATTTTATAGAGCTAGAAAAAAATAACAGAATTCATCTGGAAGAATAGAGGGTAAGAATATCAAGGGAATTAATGAAAAAAAATGTGAAGGAAGGCAGCCTAATTATACCAAGTCTCATGCTACATTATAAAGAAGTAATCATCAAAACAACAACTGGCTAAGAAATAGAGTGGTGGATCAGTGGAATAGATCAGGAGTGTGTCCTACAAGTGTCCTACAAGACATAGTAATAAATAGCCATAGTAATCCAGTGTGGTATTTGATTGTCATGCAATATTATTGTGCTATAAGAAATGATGAGCAGGATAATTTCAGAAGAACCTGGAAAGCCTTACATGAACTAATGCAAAGTGAAGTGAGCAGAACCAGGGGAACATTGTACACAGTAAGAGAATATTGTGTGATGATCAGCTGTGAACGACTTAGCTATTCTCAGAGATACAATGATCCAAGGTTACAGATGTTATCTCTATTTACAAAAAATTGAGGGTCAGAGGTTAGATGATATTCCAAAAATCACATAGCTAGTAAGAGTTAGAGGCAAGATTTGAATGCAGGTGTCCTTTGATTCTAAGTCCAATACACTTTTTACTAAATCATTATGCCCCCATCAGGTTATGAGTCCTTTTGGCAATGGATGTTGTCTGCCTCTGGGTCCTTAAAGTTAGGAATAGATAATGGGTCTGAGACTCACCCCCAAAGCAGCAAATGATTGTAACAATTGGGTCATGGGTGGGGTCTGAATTCACACTCCTACAGCTTTGTTCCAAGATGGGGGAGCATGAGGCACAGTTGGAAGACACTTTATATGTGGACTCCCAAACTTTGAGTCCCACCCCTCCCAAAAATAAACCGTAAGCCCTCTAGCACCTTCCTATTGCTGAGACATGGGATTATAAAAGCATGCCTTTCCATGCAGATTCTCTAGTAAATCCTTTGCTAATTCCAGTGCATCCAATCAATCAACAAGCCTTTAAGTGTCTACTATGCCAGGCATTGTGCTGGGTGCTAGAAATACAAATACAATTGAGACAATCACCACTCTCAAGGAATTCACATTCTACCTAACACATTCATGGTTAAGGGTATACCCAATTCTGTGGTTAACTCCTCATAATTTGTTTTCATTTTCAGAGGACCACCAATGCCTTGATCCAAAGCAATTCATTTCTAATGATGGGATTTCTGGTTCTAGAAATGGCTGGTACCAATGATAATTTGGGGTAAGGGGGATCTGTAAAGTCCTTTGAGTCACAACAGGCACATAACTACCTACTTTGTTCTGGGTAGAATCAACTTTGATAACAGAAGTGAGTCCTTTGGAGAAGCTCTATGAGTGGAAACCTGGTTGCAGAGAGACATGATCTTGAGAGGCCTGTCTCCTGTGTACTTGAATCACAGGATCTATAACAGATTAAGCATGTTCTACTCTTTTCTGCCCTGCCTTGCCCTACCATAGGAAACAGTTTATTCTTCAGGCCACTTTCCCATTTTCTGAATTATTCATTTCCTGATAATCTACCCGCCAGCACCCTGCAGCCCTGATAATGCCTGCACATTAAAGAGTCACATGCTCTCTGCCCTTTGATGTCAAACCTATAAAAAACACTCTCTGGAGGGTGAACTTGAACCTGATATCCCAAAAGCTGGTGCTGAATCTGCCAGGGCAGAGATTCCAAAACTGATAATGATGCCATCTTGTTATACCACATTTTCCCTAACTCAACTGCACTGCAAACTCTAATCTCTGGAGTTGGCAGCTCTGGTACTCCATGCAGGCTTTGCCATCTACGTATTAATGTGCATAATCCTTGCTCAACATTCCTTCCATCTTTCCCTCCCAGCTAACATGTCATATACAGGCACCTTCATCTGCCTCGGGGTATGAACAGAAAGATGTCCTCAGAGGATAAGGTGATTTTATTGCTTAACTACCTGATTAAATGAATGAAAAATACATTGATTAAGCCTTGCTATGTGCCAGGCAACATGCTAAAAAACAAAAACAAAAACTGGGGATACAAATACAAATAAGACAGTCTCTGCATGCAAGGAACTAGCATTCTAATGGGGAATACATGAAAAGGGGAGCTAGAAGAAGGAGGAGGTACAAACACAGCACCATAGTTTGGAAATGGCTAGGAAATAGCTTGGAGGCCTGGTCTGGGACAAAATAAGGTGAAGGCTCACCTATCAGAGCTCAGGGTGCCAGGGGGCAAAGTCCACATTCCAGAAAGTGGCTGGCCAAAATACAGGCAGTATGATTTGGAAATGGCTATTTGATTCTGTCCATGAGTTTCCCATACTATGAACAAGTCTAGTGGTGAGTGTGTCCACCTGACTAGATGAAAGAAGCTGTGCAACCCTGAAAAGAAAACAAAATGACATGTGCAATTTTCGAAGTCATCTCCTGCCCCCCACTCCAAGCTATTTCAGCCTCATTGATATGGAAGCTGAAATGAAAAAACTTTTCCTCTCATGATTCCTCCAGCTGCTAAGTGCCCTCTACTGCCAAATGCCTTGTATTTATTTATTCTGAGTATATAGGATATATACTTACGTATGTATCTATCATCTCCTCCCAACAGAATGCTCTTTGATGGCACACATTGCTCCATGTTTTGTCTAAATATTGTTTAGCTATTGTAAATGCTAGCTATTGTCTTCATAAAGAACAAAATGGCAAACCGCTCCAGTATCTTTGCCAAGAAAACCCCAAAAGGGGTCACAAAGAGTCGGACACAACTAAAACGAATGAACAACAAAAAATGTCTTCATATCCCCAGAGCCTAACATAATAGCTCACAGAAAGTAGTAGCTACTTGATAAATGCTTGCTGATTAATTGATTAAGGTCAGAAATAGGCACTGGTGGGATGTTTGCAAAGCTAGAATTGTGGGAGAAAAGTAAGTTCCTAATATGTAATGGCTAACAGATCAATTCTAAAAGGAGAAAGCTAGGTTCCTTCCTGTTGTAGGATTTGATGATTCTTTGTGGGTAGTATTTTGCTTCATGTCTCAGAGGACCCCAAGGTAAACCTGTTTGTTTATTCTGGTCAGAAGAGTAAAAGAATGAATCCTGGGTCAAGAAAACTTGGCAAGATATGTAACTTTAACTAGAGAACAAGCAACAAAGACACTTGAGATGAGAGGGAAAGAACTCTTCCCAAGTCTGGTCTCAAGGTGGCGGTATGAAGATTGGCTGCTGGCAATGTTGTAATGATGGTCAACTGTGAAAGACTTGGCTACTCTGATCAATACAATGATCCAAGACAATTCCGAAGGATTTATTAAGAAAAAAACCATGCTATCCACCTCCAGAGAGAGAACTGATGAAATGAGTGCAAACTGAAGTTCTATTTTCTCACTTTTTTGTTTTCTCTGATAGGGTTAATATGTAAATACGTTTTGCAGGATTTCACATGTATAATTGATATCATATTGTTTGTCTTCTCAGTGGGTGGGGGAAGGGTGAGAGGGAGGGAGAGAATCTGGAACTCAAAATTTAAAAATAAATGAATGTTTAAAATAAATAAATAACAAATGAAATTTTTAAAAGAAAGAAAAAAAAATTAGTTGTTGGATACTGCATCCACTGCCATTGCTGAGAGGATGGGGCAAGGAATTGGTTATAGTTGCATTCTAGGGAATGCAACTTCAATTCCTGCCCTCCTTACCAACCTACCTGCAAAACTTAAAAAGTCTCCTAGGAAGCCCCAGAGATTCCTTTCCTGCTCTACAGATTCTGCACTAAAGATGGGGGAAAACTACTTACTGCTTAGGTAATTGCATGTACCCTGGAGAAAGTGAGAATTCAATCTTGGTGGATTTCACTTACTGGATTTCACTACCATACCCTGAGTCTATATCTTTCTTTAGTCTAAGTTTCTTGCCCAAATTTTATGTTCTAATTTTCCTCAACTAAAATTCTTCTGTCCCTTAACTCTCCTCTTAATTCTCTCCTCTTCTTCTAGACTTAAGAGATTATTCCCACTCCCAACCTTCCCATCCTCCCTTGCAAGTAACAAAAACATGAGGTTTTTCTCCTTCACTGATCATCCCTGTACACTTCCTGAGGTTGAGAGGTACATTTTACCCAATTCTAGAGGCCATGCTGTCATTGGTCCTCTTTGAAAACTAAGGGTGAACAGCAATGTTAATCTCATGAGCTGTCATCTGCCTTTTCAGCAAAAATGTATCTCCTAGGGGGCAGCTAGGTGGTATAGTGGATATAGCACCCACCCTGGAGTCAGGAAGACCTGAGTTCAAATGTGCCCTCAGAAACTTACTAGCTATGTGACTTGGGGCAAGTCACTTCACCCCAATTGCCTCAAAAACAAAAAAGACTGTATCTCCTAACATACATCATGGATTAATTTGTATTATAGCTTATATGTTTATGTGTGTCATATCCCCTCACCTCAACCCCTTCCATTATACAATAAAAAACTGTGAGAGCAGAGACCATGTCTTAATCAAATTTTCCATTCTATCCAGTTTCCTTCTCATGATGTCCTTAGTCAGAAAAATGAAAACCTGAGAGGCATAGGTAGTTTTTTCATTGTTGATGTTAAATAAAGGTAGGCATTTTAGGAGAGAAGGGAGGATGTGGGAAATGAAGGCTTGCTTAAGAAGATGCTATCAGAGGAAGGGAATTAGCTTTCTGGGCCAGGATTTGAAATACAGGAGTGGTGGGCTCTTAGTTAGGGATGTGTCAGGAATATTTGCCTGGAGATTTAAGAACCTGATCTAAAGAGCTTTAAACTTCAAATGTATAGGAAGGGAGAAAATGGCCCATGTATGACTGCTAGACCTGATATCACTGAGAGTGGCAGAGAGCATAGATAATAAATCAAATGATAAATCTTAATGCAATGAGTAAAATTCAATCTCAGAAGCATGGCAGAGACTCTGTGTGTGTGTGTGTGTGTGTGTGTGTGTTTATGCATGTGCACACGTGAGTATTCCCCACAACTGGAATGTGTCAATGAAAGGTTGTTATTCCTTATTCAGAAGGAACAGAATAGGTACAAAGGAATAGTGGGATAGCATTGTATACCTAGAAGATATATTCTTTTCATAAAAATCTATTAACTGGAGGGGAGAAGCATTAGAAGAGTGTGGCGATCAATGAAAGGAGAAAGAAGAGAGTGAAAGTATATTCCAGACCACTGTGCTAGAAGGAGGAAATGGACAGGGAGTTCTAGAAACAGATCACAAAGCTGGCACAAGGGAACTATATAGCAATGATGGGGTGGGGGAAAGGAAACTTCAGTTACCTATACATTGACTAGAGGTCCCACTTTACTAAAAAGCATAGGAACAAAAAAGTGTTTAACTTGCTTTTTAAAGATAAAGGGGAAAAAAAACCAGAGGGCTGCCTATTCTGGACACAGTTAGGACCAATAAGGAGTAGCTGGAAGCTGTAGTAGAAGTGACTGGAACATTAGGAAGATGTAACTACTCCATTCAAGATTTTTGAGAGACCAGATTTCAAAGAATTCAAAGAAAGGATAAGTAGGATCCCACAGGCTAAGACTGACCAGGAGAAGTTAGCAAAAGAAGGACGGGATGTGCAATAGGATAAATTTCTCATGCCATAAGCACAAACGATTCCAATCAGGCAGAAAAAAGGGAGCATTCCAAAGAGAATGATTCAGCATCAAAGGAAATTCATTGACCAACTGAGATGTTAAAGAGAAAATATAGAAAAGATGAAAGTCATGGAAGAAAACAGAGGAAAAAAAGTAGAAAAGTGGCACAGTCTTGTAAGGATAATGTCAGGAATAGTAAAGCCTAGAATGAGATAAATCTTGCTATGAATACAACTGCAATAAAAAAGGGCTTTTTTAGAGGCAAGTGGAACATCAAAGAGGACTATTGCTTGGAATACATAAGAAGGAATGACAGAGAGTAGGTAGAAGTATTTAACTTCTATTTGGCTTCTCTACCAAAGGATATCATCCTCATGATTGTAAGTATCAAACAAATTCAATTAATAGGAAATTGAAAGCCAAATAAAGGAGGAGGTGGTAAGAGAATACCCTCCTGCCCTCAATGACTACAAAGCATCAGGCTAGTATGAACTAAATCCCAGGATATTATGGGGTAGGGCAGGATTTGTGGCTGGGATTAATAAGCCCTGGTCAATAATTTTTTTGTTTATTTTTTTAAATCACGGAGAAGGTATAGCAGGGTTAGAATCGGGGGAGGTGCAGCAGGACAAATCAAGTCAAGAGCATTTATTAAGTACTTCCTATGTTCTAGGCACTGTATTAAGTGCTAGCAATACAAATAAAAGCAAAATGAAAGGTAGTCTCTGTCCTCAAAGAATTTACAATCTAATGCAGGAATACATCACATAAAATGAGGTTAAAAAGTTGAGGGAGCCGAAAGGACAACCTTTCAATGTCTGGAGAGTCAGAAAAGAAGTCCAGAGAAGAATAAAGGAGTGAGTATAGCTGGCCTGGGCAATTTTCTTAAAATAGAACCTTCAAATCAAAGAATAGAAAATAAACCCAAATATATCCCAATTTTAAAAAATAAGAAGAGGATTTTTCAAACTATAGATCAGAAAACTTGACTTGATTCCTGGCAAAATTCTACAACTCACTATCAAGGAAATAGTTTGTGAGCTCTTGGAAAGGGAAGTGGCATTCACTTTGGGACAGCATGGGTTCATTAAGAACAAATCAAGCCAGACTAACCTAATTTTCCTTTTCAATACACTTACTAAGCTGCCTGATCAGAGGAATGTAACACGTATAGTATACCTGAATTTCAGCAAGGCATTTGAAAAAGTCTCCTGTGAATAAATTGGAGAGGTACAGACTGAAAAACAGTACATGAAGGTGAATGTCTTACCACCAAAGTGGTTATTACTGGATTAATATAGGGTTATCTTTCAGGAAGTACCTCAAGTATCTATGACACTGTCCGATTCCATATTTTTTACTAATTATTTGGATTGGGGCATAGAAAATGTGCTCAGCAAATCTCACAAAGCTGAGATATAATAAACTGGATGATAAAATAACAATCTAAAACAAATTCAACAGGCTAAAATATTGGGCTGAATCTACTAATAATGTCAGGAAGAGTGAAACCTAGGATGAGGTAAATTTGGCTATGAATGTTAACAGCTATAAAAAAGGGCTTTTTTAGAGATAAGTGGATAATCAAAAAGGAACATTGATTAGATGTAATATAATGCTGTTCAGTCATTTCAGTCATGTCCAACTCTTCCCTGACACTATTTGGTGTTTTCTTGGCAAAGATACTAGAGTGGTCTGCCATTTCTCCTCCAGCTCATTTTTTTTTTTTAACAAATGAGGAACTGAGGCAAACAGGGTTAAGTGACTTGCCAAGGGTCACACAGCTAGTAAGTGCCTGAGGCCAGATTAGAACTCAGGAAGATGAGTCTTCATGATTTCAGGTGCAGCACTCTATCCACCCCACAATGTAATGAGATGAAATCTAAAATTAATAAATGTAAAGTCCTTTACTTAGGTTTAAAACATGGACTGTACAAGCACAGAATAGGGACACATAGATATACAACAGCTCATGCAGAAAAAAACCTGAAATTTAGAATGAACTGCAAGTTCAATGAGTGCATGATATGTCAGCCAAAAAAGAAAATAAAGATTGCACAAATGTGGGGTGAGGGGGATCTGGTGGGATTAGTCAGCCATAGAGAGGTGACAGCATGCCAGGGAGACAGAGAGTAAGGAACAGACAGACAGACATAATCATAAGCAATGGATGAATAAAAAGTGAAGCAGTGATTATGTTCTCGGTGCTGATTAGACCACATTTGAAGCAATGTTCCCGGTTCTGGGATCCAAAATTGAAAGACATTACCAAACTGCAGAGAATCCAGAGAAATATACTCAGGAAAGTGTTGAGCCTGAAAACCATGTTATGCAAGGATTGGTTGAGGAACTGAAATATTTAACCTTAAATAATATTACATTCATTTTTCCATTAGGGTATGGTGGAAAGAGTACTGGATTTGGATTCAGAGGTCCTGTGTTCAAATCCCAGCCCTGCAGCTTGCTATCTGTGTAAACTTGGGCAAGTGACTTAAACTCTCTGGGCCTCAGTTTTCTTGTCACATTGTACTTTATATTGCACTTAATTATCACACACACACACACACACACACACACACACACAAACCACAACCACACTCATATTTTGTGCTAGGATTATGCAAATTTCATCTGTGCACCCAGGACCTAGCACAGTGTGAGTAGGTACTTATGAAATGTTTGTTGAATTAAAATGAATGAAATTGAACCCAGTGCTGAACCTGACCCAGGAATCCCAAATATTTTAACCTCCTCAGCAAGTCCTACCCCACACAGCCAATGGCCTCTGTCTATGGTCCTGGCCTTACCTATTCTTGTGCCATTCACTGTTCCTAATGTGCAGCATATAGGAGCAGTAATGGAGTGTCTCAGAGAATGTCCATTCCCAAGGACATATGCACATAAGAATTTATCTTGCAGATACTGAAGCCTCCTTCATGCTTAGATCAAAATCTTTAGCAAATTTGGGAAATGGAACCATCTCTGGATGGTTTCTAGGTTTAAGATAAAAACTCCAGAAAAGAATATTCACAGCCTCATTCATATAAAAAGGTATAGTTTTCTTCTCCCTTTTAGCCAGCCCAATGTGTGAAAAAATCAGTATTTCCAAAAGTGATAAATCAGGGTGGGGTGGGGGAGAGAATTACCTACTTTAAAGTGGAATTCACTAGAAGATTGCTTTTTTAAAGTTTTATCGATGGACTTTGTTTTTAAATGAGAGCCATTTCTGGATGTAACACACACACACACACACACACACACACACACACACAGAGAGATCAGTAAGCCTTCTCTCATAAAGTAGCAATTCAGGAACCACATATGATGCATACAACATTTGACATCCACAGTGCCCCAATGGAATTTAAATAGTATATTTCCTCATCTCTTCTCTGGGCCAAAGACTTGTTATTATATAGTGTTTGCCTTTATTTTATTGGGGTTTTTTTGTCTATGCTATCATACCCATGGTATATATAGTTTCATTGGTTCTACTTACTTCACTATGCATCAGTTCATACAAGTCTTCCTGATACTCTAAATTCCTCATATTCATAATTTCTTACGTTGCAATATTCTATTATATTCAGAACCACAACTTGTTCGGCCATTCCCCAAACAATGGCCACTAACTTTGTTCCCACTATTTTGCTACCACAAAAGTACTGATATTTATATTTTGGTATATGTGAGACCTTTCTTTCTGCCTTTGAATACTTGGGGATATATATACAGCAATAAGTTCCTTTAATCAAAGCATTTGGATAGGATTACTTGAAATACCAAATTCTCCTAATTTGTGTAAGATTGAACTTAACATATAAACTTTGATATACTTTTTAGGAACACAGCTTCTTCATAAATCACCTACAGTAGTGAAAGCAAGATGTCTTGCTCATATTGCATCCACATGCTCCCCTATTGGTAAAAATATTTTCCCCCAGCTCCCCCCATGTCCTTTATTCTCCTCTCCCTAAGCTTACATTGGTAAAAATTAATGATAACAAGTGTTCATTTATAAAGTGCTTTGAGGTTTGCACAGGACTTCCCCACATGCATTATCATCCTCATTTTACAGATGAGGGAACTTAGGTTCAGTCAGAGAGATTAAGTGACTTACCCATGACCCCATAGCTAGTAAGTGCCTGAGACAGGATTCAAATACATGTCTGCTGTCTCCAGGTCCAATGCTCTAGGCATTATCACAATGCTGATTTTCATTAAGCACCTACTATGTGCTGCAATAGGGAGATAGTGTGGTCTTGATCAAGTACTGCAGCTAGGCAGTACAGTTCATCAAGGGGAAACCAATCAATAAAGAAGCATTTATTAAGCATCTACTATGTGCCAGGCATTGGATAAGTCCATAGGGAATAAAGAAAATTAAATCAGTCCCTGCCTTCGAGAAGCTTATATTCAGAGATCAGAGTGTGTAACATACTCACAGATTAGTAAATGCCAGATTTCTATAAAATAATTACAAAGTGATTTGGCAGAGGTGCTAATAAGTGGGGAAATCAGGAAAGGCATTGTTGAATGAGGTAGATCTTGAGATGAACTTTGAAGAGTAGTGAGAGTTCTGAGAAATGGAGGGGAGAAGAGAGAAGATTCCAGGCTATAGCTGGCAAGGGGAAGGTAAAGGGGATGTACAGTCTATGCAAATGCACAGGAAGATGCGGTGTTGTATATGAGGACAATGTACATAAGGCAAACAGGACCATGTGGCTGAGAGACTTTCCAAAGAGGAGGGTGATAAGCCTGGAAAGAAAGGAAACAGATTGTGAAGGACTTTAATAACAAACAGACACTGTAAGAAACAATGAATAGGAAAAATCATTTACAGGAATGAAAGCAGGATGTCTTGGAAATCATGGAAAGTCCCAAAAGATTCGATAAAAAGTAAAGTAAGCAGAACCAGAGAAACAATATGTGAAGTGATCACAGAAATGTAAACTGAAGTAGTAACAACAATTAAAAAAAAATAAATGTAACCTGGCCTCAAAGAAGACAGGAGAAGATGTACCTCCCTCCTTTCTTTTCAGAGGTGGGTAACTATGGCTGTGGAACACTGCATATAACTTTGGACTTGGTTGGTGTAAACTAATTTTGCTGAACTGCTTTTTTTCCTTGTTTTTTTTTATTCTTTTTTTGTAATTCTTTTTTATTATGAATATAATGGAATATTGCAACATAAGAAACAATGAATATGAGGAATTTAGAGTATTAGGAAGACTTGTATGAACTGATGCATAGTGAAGTAAGTAGAACCAATGAAACTACATATACCATGGCTATGATAATGTTACAAGGGAGAAACATCAGAGAAACGGTAAGTTAAAACAAAAGATATAAATATTTTAATGCCAAGCAAAGGTATTTCTATATTAATTTAAATGTAATGGGAAATTACTGAAGTTTCTTTAGCAGAGGAGTGACATGGTCAGATGTGTACTATAGGAGTAAAAGTTTGCTATTTCTGTGGAAGGTGGAATGGAGAGGAGAGAAACTGGATGCAGAGATAGTCTAGGTGATGAGGAGGTGTGATGAGAAGCTGAACTAATGGATATTGAAGAGGGGAAAAGATAAGACTTAACAGTTAATTGGACATTGGGGTGGAGATAATGAGGGAGAGTGAAGAGTTGAAGATGACTTCTAGGGTATGAACCTGAATGATTGAAAGAATATTCCCCAGGGAAGCAGAGATGTCCCAAAGTCTTGCCTCTTCTGGCATCAGCAGGATCTAGCAGAAATATCCTTAGTAGATAAAAGAAATCCCTGCAATGACCACCACTCCCACAGGTAGGATCTCTCCAAAATCCTCCTCACATTGAATCTAAGAGCTGAACAAACCATCCTCTCCATTTCATCATTTCCAAGACCTGCATTTTCAGGTCTTTCCCTGCCAACCTCATATATAACCTCCTCTCTCTTGTTCCGTTTTCTGTTGCTCCTTCCCTTTCACTCCTTTGACACTTCTTTGTCCCCTTCCCTGGAGCAATCTGTCATGAGGCACAGAATCCAAAGATCCCAGATCAATAGTTCCTCATCACTCTTCTCCTTGGCTATGACTCTGGCACAGACAGTCCAGCTATGAAACTCCCAGAGTGAGCTATAAAGAAGGATGCTCGTTTGAGACAATATGTCATGAATGCTTTGTCTGTTTTTGTGATTCAAAAGAATTAACCATACTCTTGTGAGTTAAAGGATCACCCTCCTTTCCCTTCTCCACCTTCCCTGAAATACAGCTACAGTGATCAAGGCACTCCTACCATTTTGTGACTACACAAGTGAAGTCTTCTGCTTCTGCTAAAGGAAGGCTCAGATGTGACCATATTCCAAGGGGATTACAGGAAGATTCTAAAGTACAAGTACTTTAAAAGACTCAACAGGGTTCAGGGTCCTCACTTTAGAGATTTCTATTAATTATGTGGGATAAATTTTAAACCCTTTCTCCCCAAGGGGTCACCCATTCTTGACTTCTTGACTTGCTGCCACAGCATAGAGGGGAAAAAAGTGAGCTTTTCCCATAGGATCACCACACAACTGGATCTATGCAGATGTGTCAAATCATATATTGGGTATCTAAGTGCTACAGTGGATAAAGTGCTGGACCTGGAGTCAGAAAGGACTTGGATACATACTAGCTGTGTGACTGTGGATAAGTCACTCGACTCTTTAGTCAAAGTTTCCTTATCTGTAAAATTATGGGGTTGTAATCACCATGTAAGGTTCCTCTAAGCTTTAAATCTGATCACCCTCAGGCATAGATGAAAGACACAGCCTGAACTTGGCACTGAGCTGCTCCGTGAAATACCAGGCGGCAAGCGAGAAGATTCAGGATGTCTTCTGCTATTGGCTCTGATGTTTCAGCTGGTCCGGCAGGAATTCATATGGCTCTCTAATGCTGGGGCAGGGACTTGGGGTGGATGAAGAGCATGGCTTGTCACTGTCATCTTTATGTTATACCCACAACTGAGATCATGTCCTCTCCTTATTAAAATTGCAAGGTTTTGTTAAGGGTTTGAGGGACATGCCCTTATTATAAATGTGAGCATACGACCTTCGGACTCTTTACAAAATGATGATTCCTTCTGCCTGATTACAATCCTTCCTATTTATTTCTTCTTCCCTTCACTTAACTACTTCACTGGTTTTCTAGTTTCCCTTTCTATTAATTTCTTTGTGGAAGGGTAGAAAGGGAGACAATAACATTTTGAAAGGCAGAAATGGAGAGGATAGTAAATGCGCCAGGCATGAAAATGAGTATAAACAAAGGTGTGAGTGTACAGCAGAGAACAAAAGAAAACCTACAAGGAAGCAAAGAAAAGATGGACAACTTTCAACATAATAAACAGTACTTAATATGTAGGCTTTCTTGAAATGGAAAGTTATTACTATATAATTTGAATCCTCTCTTATGTTCTGCTGTGCACATGACATTTTTTTTGTTCTTTTTTCTTATTTTATATTTAAGTTTATAATGTTTGTTTTTATTTTATTATTACGTACTTAAATTTTACCATATGTCTAAAATAAAAAGAAAAATATTCATGCGAAAAACCCCAAAGGCATGGAGGTAGGAAAATATGTTCAGAGGACACTGAGTCATATATTCAGACATGGAAAGAATCTTTAAGGTCATGTAGCCCAATCTCTTCATTTTACATCTGAGGCTTAGAGAAATGGAGTGATTTGCCCAGAGTCGCACAGTAAATGGTAGAACTGGGATTTGAACCTAAGTTTTCTGGTGCACTCTGACTCTCATCAAATCACCTAGTTTCACTGTAGGCTACGGTACAGAAGAGACATCTAAGGTAAGACTGGGGTTTCAGGCTAAGGTGTTTAAACTTGATATGGCAGATAATACGAAAGCGCTAAGAGCTTTTGAGCAAGGGGGGTTATGTGATCTGAACAATGCATTTAGAAGATTCATCAAGCATCAGGGTATGGAATAGAAGAGAAAGGTGAGAGACAATGGTCTGAGATACCAGTTAGGAGACTAGTGCAATACTCCAGGAACAGTGGTGCTCATAAAAAAATGCATTGAATCTGGAGTCAGAGAATCTGAGCCAGAGATTGAAGTTCTTGGCTTTGCCACTGTCAGTAGGGCCTGACACACATGCACTTAATACTTACTGATTCACTAAAAGTTCTTCTTTTTTTTGTCTTCTCTCTTGCTCTCTCCCTCCCTCCCTCTGTCTTTCTGTCTCTCTTCTCTTCTTTCTTTTGTCTTCTCTCTCCTTCCCCCCTCCCCCTCTCTTTTCCCCTTGTTTATTGAAGAAGCAAGTCTTTCTGACCAGAGCTAGAATGTCCCATCAGATATCTGAAGTACTACCATATGAAATATGGATTGCATTTGTTTGTATTTGTGTAGCTAGAGCTAGCAGAAGTAGGATCAATGAATGGGAATTACAGGAAGTCCCATTTTAATCCACTCTGAAGAAGACCTTTTTAACAATTAGATTTTCCAGAAATGGAATAAACGTCCTTCGAGGCACTGAGCTCTCTGTTACGGGAAGCATTCAGGTATAGTTTGGATGAACATCCATCAAAGAAGCTACGAAAGCGATTTGGGCATGGGGCAGAAAGCCGAGCTCAAAGACCTCTAAAGTCCCTTTCATCTTCAGATGCTGTTCTAGAGTCACCACGCATTTGTCACACAGTGACTGATCTAAGAGAGGTCTGCAGGTTCTTTGACGTCCTTGTCTTACTGAGCCTGGCTAACTTTGCAACTGATGGAGCTTCAGGCAGAGGGCTAGTGTGAGCACGATAACTACATGTCAGAGATACTAACTTAGCAGGGAGTAAAGCAGACCTGAGGGCCCTCAGCAAGTGGAGATTGCTATGCAGAGGCAGCTGGTGCTTGGCTGCTCCCCTTACTTCATGACTCCACCTTGTTAAGCATGATCCTATGCATCCAAAAAATTAATGTCCATTTTAAAAAATTTAAATCACATAATAAGCCACAGCTGCCACAATTATTTCCTAATTAAAAGCCTGCCAAAGATGATGAGCTATCTATTTGTCCTAATGTTATAGAAGTTACAAATACTCATGGTGTCTAAGTCAAGGAAAACCCAGAGAGGGGAAAGAGGGAGAAATACCCATCAAGAGGCAGGAGTGCCTTTTTAGAAGTGTTTCCCAAAAAACAAATTTAACTGCCTGTGGGGACAATAAAAGGCACAGTGCCTCGTGGAGGGCAGAGGGTATAAGTAGAGATACTAAAGAAGGCAAAGACAAAGGAGAATAGATTGGGTGGTGTGAGGGCAAAGAGACTTCCTGAGTCTTTTCAAGACCCTCCTCCCCACCTGACTAAGAATGGCTAACACATCCTACAAAACGCCTGCATTGTGTACTCCCCATCTTGGAAGACTCAGAGCTTGGCAGGGTCCGTTCAGTACTGGATGGGATAGGTGTCATGCCTTTCTCTGATGTACAGGGGAATTTAGATCATTATCACTCTCAACACCTGTGGAGGGCTAGGGGTGGCATTGGTCACCATTCATTCAAGAAGCATTAATTGTGTCTACTATGTGCCAGGGACTATGGTAGATACTAGGCATACAAAGACCAAAAAAACAAAATAGACCCTGTCCTCAGGGAACTCACACTCTAATAGAGAAATAAATTTACAGAGAAGTAAATACCAAATATCAAATGAGGTAATACAAAGTAAATATGAACTAATTTCAGGAGGAAGGCAACTAACAAGTGAGTCAGGATAAGTTAAGATAGGCTTCATGTAAGAGATAGTAACTGAGCTGATCTTTGATGGAAACTAGAGATTCTCAGAATCAGGAGTGAGGAGGGAGTGCTTTCCAGGCATTGGCAGTAGCCAACGTATGCAAAGGCGATTGAAAATGGAATATCATTCTTCAGATACTAGTGACAATCTGTACAAATATACAGAGATGGGAGAGTGCCAGTCCAAATTAACTTGAACCTAAGGTATCTGAAGGGGACTAATATGAAATAGGTCTGGAAAGGTGGGTAGGATTAGGACTGTGTTGTGGAGAGTCTTGAGTGAAAAATGCAATCATATTCCCTTGGGTTGGGTTTTTGGCATTGGCAGCCTCAGGTAGACCTTTCCATCACCAGATGAAGCTGATTATCATTGCAAAAGATAAGCAATGTAAGAAGCAGGGGATGTGAGAGATAATAGGGGATCATTGGAAAAAATGGTCACCACATGAATCATCATCTGATTTTGGAAAGCCAAAAAGAAGAACATCGGATCATAGACTGAAAGGGGTCTTGGAGGTCATCTAGTTCAACCCCTGATAGGCCCACAGAGGTTAAGTAACTTGCCTGAGGTCACACAGCTGTTAAGTGAATCAATTAGAATTCAAACCTAGATCTCCCCATTTCAAATCCAGCACTCTTTCTACCATACCACACTGTCATTTTTGATTCCCTCTCTTGATTCTGGGTTAGCAGTAGCTCAGAAAAGGTGGGAGAGGAGGAGCTATGGCTCCCTACCCTCAAATTGCTGGTGATATCTTATGGAAGGACAAGTCTCTGGCTGTGTATTGTAGGAATTGGCCCCATTTTGAGTTATGGAGTTGCTAGTTATGAGATCCAGGCTTCAATCCAGGAAGAATCAGCCAAGACCACCCTGCATGTTTACAAGGGAAGCCATGGGCTCTGAAGTTTCCTCCAGGCATCAAGCAGAATTTCATACTTGGTAGAATAATAGGCTGCATCTTCATAACACTTAAGGAAGCAGAGGCTGGCCTGGCAGCTCTAAGGAGAAGTGGCTTACCTTTTAAATTGGCTAAGAAGTGAGCTTTCCTCAGAAAACTTGCCTGAGGAGTCCCTCAACTATTACCAAATACTGTTGTAACATCCCTTTGGGGATATGTGATAGAACAGTCCTTTCCACCTTCTCCATCCTTTCTCTCCCCTCCCAATTCAGAGCAGGTGCCTATATCCTCTGTTTCCTTTTAGTCATGATAACTCTTAATTGGATGATGAGCCAAAACTCCTTGTATATACTAAAAGCCACCTCTGGGCCCTCTTCTTCATGGCACATTTGAAATGTAAGGATGAAACTGAGCTCTACAGGATCAGGTAGAGGAATTCATTTCCCTTGTCATGGCCACAAGCTGAGGTCTCCTGGGCAGGCTGGTGTCTGGGATAGGTCCACCTCCAGTTTGTCTTCTTTTCTTGGCAGTGGGCCTTGCTAGATCTCAAAATGCAGCTGGTGTCTTCCTCTTCCAGAGCACTCAAGCTATAGGCTATAAGCTATTGGAACAGTTGCAGTGGCAATAGCAGAAAAGGCAGATCAGCTGAGGAGTTAGAAAGTCAGAAAAGGGAGGAGAAAGGAAGGGAGAAGGAGAGGAAAAGGAAAAGGAAAGCAAAAGGAAGAGGGAGAGGGAGAGGAGAGGAAGGGAAGGGAGAGGGAGAAGAAAAGGAAAAGGGGAGGGAGAGGGAGAAGAGAGGGGTGGAAGGAGAAGGAAGAGGGAAAGGAAAGGAAGGGAAGGGGAAGGGAAGGGGGAAGGAAAGGGGAAGGAAAGAGAAGAGAGAGAATTTAAGGGAGGGGAGGGAGAGAGAGAGAGAGAGAGAGAGAGAGAGAGAGAGAGAGAGAGAGAGAGAGAGAGAGAGAGAGAGGGAGAGGGAGAGAGGGAGGGAGAGAGAGAGAGAGAGAGGGAGAGGGAGGGAGGGAGGGAGAGAGAGAGAGAGAGAGGGAGAGGGAGGGAGGGAGAGAGAGAGAGAGAGAGAGAGAGAGAGAGAGAGAGAGAGAGAGAGAGAGAGAGAGAGAGAGAGAGAGAGAGAGAGAGAGAGCATCTATCCATTGGAAAGAAAGAGCCCACTTAACCAACTGGGCTATTCTCAATGGAGGTAAAATGTTAAAAACAGCTATTAGTCACCCTGATATACCTATCCAATGAGGCTTAAATACTAGCTTCTCAACTGATTGTCATTATTCTATGATTCTTTATTGTTTAGCATTCCCTTTTCTAAGTGGGAATAAAGCTCTCTTCCCTACCTGATTCACATTTGTACTCCAAGTACCTTTTTTATTTCCTTCCCCTTTGTTAGGTAGGACCCTTTGGACTAGAGCAAAAACAGAATTATTCCTCAGCAATCCGAGGTGGGGTTAGAATGAAACACTGGGGACCCTAGTTCCCCTATTGAGGAGATTGGTGACCCTGGGGCAAAAAAAAAAAATGAATCCAGGACAAACCTCAAGGGCAGCTACTGTTTTTTGACAAGGATTATCAAAGACAGATAGTCACTATGGCCTCAGCACCCTCAAAGGTGTCTGGCTAGATGCTGTGCTAAATGGTAATTGCTTTTTTCTTACGGGCTCAGCAACTCACAAGACCACCAGACTCTCAAATAGCTTGGTTGTCCCTGAAACAGGAACCTCACATCCACAAAAATCATGGTAAACTCATTAAAGATGTTTTCTCCAAATGTCCCTTTTCCAAACCAAATTCATTCATTTAATAATCATTTAATTAAGCACTTACTATGGACCAAGCTCTAAACTAGGCACTAATGATATGCAGACAAAAGCAAAACAGTCCCTGCCCTTAAGGAGCTTATATTCTATTGGGAAGGGTATTTATAAACACAGATAAGTGAGGATAAAAACACACACACACACACACACACACACAACACACACACACACACACCACATATTCAAAGTAATTTCCAAGAAGAGGGAACTAACAGCTAGAAGGGAACAGGAAAGATCTTATGTAGGACGTGGCACCTGAGTTAGGGATTCTAAGGTGGAGGTAAGGAATTAGTACATCCTAAACATGAGAGGACAGAGAGCCTATACAAGGGCACAGAACCAGGAAGAGGAAAGTGATGGATGAGGAAAGCAAATAAAGCAACTTGGCTAGAACACAAGAGTGTATGAAGAGAAATAAAGTGCAAAAATAAAAAAATAATAGAAAAGTAGCCTGGGACCATAGTGCAAAGGACTTTAGATGCCAAATAGTGCATATTTTCCACAAAGTGTAGATTTTATCCTAAAGAAAGTAGGGAGCCACCAACATTTCTTGAGGGAGGGAGTGATATGATCAGAACCATGTTACAAGAAGATCAAAATGGAAGAGTTTACTAAAATTCACCCTGGCTCAGGCAGCTATGTCATTGGGAGTATCCCTCTACCAAATCCCTAAACTGCTTCCAGTTTGTGATGGGTCCATAAATGAAGAAAATAGAAGATGCTGGCTACCTGGGTCTCACAATTGCTTTCCAGGATATGGGTGTCAACACCAAATCTCATATTGACTTCTGGGGGTCTGTGGGCAAAGAAAATAGGAGCTTATCGCGCTGCTGAGGTTACAAAACTCATCCAACAGCGTTTTTTAATTGCACCACTTTAGGAGGCTAAAATCAATTCAGCATTTTATATTTTCATGCCCTCTGCTCTTATAGCTTGGCACCCAAACAAGGCTATGGAGAGAAAGTGGCATTGAACTGTTTTATCTGCACTAATTAAACATGGTGCTGCCCGCTATCTCTACACATTGATCTGAGCACAGGCCCAGACCACCACGTTGGGGCCAGAGCCTGGTTTCCATAGGAACCACAAAGGAATGGGGTGGGTCCAGTCTCATGCTCTGTGACCTAGTGATCTTCCTGAGTGATTCTGGGGAGTTCCTATGCTTGCTCAAGAAAGAGAACTCCTAGACCTCAGAGAACAAAGTCATGCTTCAAAAGAAGGCATGATTGAATTGAGTCTGCCTGTAGGTGCCCAGTAGCTCCCCAGACATAGAGGAGAAGTGTGGCTAGGGCCAGACTGGGCAGCTCAGAAAGGACAGGTGGGGCAGTCAGGCAGATGGATGATGAGGGTAATAGAGGGTCCTAGGCTTCCAGACTCAATATCCCTGTTCTGCATATTTTCACGTTGTCAGCGTGGGACTTCCTAATTTCACCTGGAATTAGAATCATAGATTTAGAGCTGGAGGGAGCTTTGGAAATTATTTAGTCCAGCCCCTTCATTTTACTTTTTTTTAATTTTTAATTTTTATTTTTTTAGCTAGGCAATGGGGTTAAGTGACTTTGCCCAGGGTCACACAGTGAGTAAGTGTTATGTGTCTGGGGCCGAATTTGAACTCAGGTCCTCCCGAATCTAAGGCCGGTACTCTATCCACTGCACCACCTAGCTGCCCCAAGCCCCTTCATTTTATAGATGAGGAAACTGAGGCCTCAATTACTTATGTGATTTGCCCAAGGTCACAGAGTTAGCAAGGAGCAAAACTGGAATTTGAACCAGGTCCCCTGACTCCAAATTCGGTGCTCTTTCCACTATCCCATGCTTTCTTAAGCCCAATGCCCACATGGTTGCTGGCCTTTGCTGGCCAAAAGGATAAGGCTCTCTAGCACTCCTGAGAATATCGGTTAATTTCTAGCCACTTTGACCCATGGCTCCATATTAACAATTTATGGGCCTCTGCCTGCTGGTACTGTCCGGCTGCAGATACTGTGAACCAACCCCACTGTGGAAAGCAGCCAGATTCTGGCCTATCAAGCCTGCTAGGTACCCTGACAGAAAGACATGAGATAGTGTGTATCAGGCAAGTCAAACCACCACCAATACTTCCCTTGAGACAACACTGAAGATAGCCCAGGACCCTGAAGTCAAGAGCCTTGGGAAAAGCATCCCATTCCCAAACAATGGATCTGCTTTGAAGCTTGCCCTATGCCAGTCATAATTGAGGAAAGCAGTCAGAATAGTTTCACCCCTAACACCAACTGCTGACCAATTGCTACCAATGGGCAGGTAAGCCCAAGAGCCCAAGTGTCAACACCATCCCCTCCTGGTCTCCTGCTCCTTCTTCCAGGCCAGCCCTCACCCTTGAGAGGATGTAGAGATACATCCTGGGGAAAAGCTTCTGCAGGTGAGCTAGCCCTGAAGACCCACAAAAGAACATTCTTGCTATCAAAGTCATTGGAAGTGGAGAATGCTTCAACCTCAAAGATGGAAATGATTCTTAACATTAAAGTCAAGGCATTGTCATCTGCTCTGTCACTACACCCTAAGAACTAGAAGGTCTTTCCTTCTCATTAGCAGCTGAAACCATCCACATGGAGAATTGCCACCCCCATTAGAATAGGAGCTCCTTGAGGGCAGGGATTGTCTTATTTTTCTATTTGTGTCCACATCACTTAGCACAATGCCTTACACACAGTAAGCATGTAATGTATTTCATTTCATTTATTCATTCATTCATTTCAAGTTCTACTCACCCTTGTCTCTAGGTGGGGTCAAGTTATGGTACAAAGTAAACTGGAAGACTAAAGATGTGAAGGAATGTGGTAAAAGAGTCCCGGCTCCAAAAAAGTAACACTCAGGTAGAATTGAGGCCATTCACAAGTAGGAATAGCCCTGGGTCTAGAATCGGAAGCCCTGGGTTCAAATCCCCCAGCTCTGCTACTTATTAGCTGAGTGGCTTTGAGTTAAGTAAGTTCTTCTCTCTGGGCTGCATTTTAATCATCTGTAAAATGAGGAGGTTAGGCTACATGCCCTCTAAAATCCTTTCCAATTCTAATTCTGGGAAGAGGGAAAGGAGAGAGAGAGAGAGAGAGAGAGAGAGAGAGAGAGAGAGAGAGAGAGAGAGAGAGAGAGAGAGAGAGAAACAGAGAGAGGAGACAAAGAGACAGAGAAAGACAGAGACAGAGACAGACAGAAGCAAACAGAGAGAGATAGAGACAGAGAGACAGAGACAGAGAAAGACAGAGATAGAGACAGAGACAGACAGAGACAGACATACAGAAGCAGACAGAGAGACGGAGAAAGACAGACAGAGAGAGAAAGAACAGATGGAGAGAGAGAAAGGGAAGGGAGGGAAAGTAAGGGGAAAGTGGGAAGGTAAGAGAGGAGAGGAGAGGAGAGAAAGAGACAGAAACAGAGAAACACATAGAGACAGAGGCAGAGACAAACAAAGTTACATAAACACTTCTATACCTATAGCAGAAGTCTAAATAATCCACTGAGGAGAATTTTTGTACTTGGTAGCAAAGAAGAACCTTAATATAGTTAATATCCATAGATTCAGTGGCAGGAAGGCAGAATTATAGAATCAGAGAATCTCAAATTTGGAAGGAACCTAAGAGGTCTACATGAAGCCTGTCCTGACCCCCTCCATCTCCTAGTGCTTTTCCTTGACCAAAAAAAAAAATGCATTTGTTTGGTACATATTTATATGTACATGTTTTCTCCTTTAGATAGAATGTAAGCTTTTTGAGGGCAGGGATGATTTCATTTTTGGTTTTGTATCCCCAACACCTAACACAGTGCCTGGCACATAGTAGATGCCTAATAAATGATGTCAATTGCTTCATTGAAGGGACTTTAGAAGGTCATCTAGTCCAATTTCCCCTTTAAGTGTGAAAATCCCCTACAAGTGACCATACTCCTAATGGGTGGTCATCTAGACTCTTATGGAATACTTGCAGTGATAGGGAGCTAACTAACTTGCAAAACAACCTGTTCCATTTTAGGAAGTTCTCCCTTACATTAAGAAGAAATCTGGCATTGTGATTTAAATGGATCTAGCAAACATTTTTCTTTTTATTTTTGAGCTTATCAAGTACTTTATTTAACTACTTGCAAAATGTAACACTTTACATACCACATTATAGCACTCATATCCATCTCATTTGGGTTTCATAGCCTCAAGATTGGCACTACAGGTAGTAGTAGTAGTAGTAGTAGTAGTAGTAGTAGTAGTAGTAGTAGTAGTAGTACTAGCAGTAGTAGTAGTACCAGTAGTGGTATCCTAAGTTTAGAGATGAGGAAACTGAAGCTCAGAGAGAATGTGACTTCTACATGTTCACAGAACTAGGTGTCGGAGGCAGGATTTGATTCCAGGTCTTCCCAATAACAATGAGCAACATTTCTTAATGTATATTATATGCCAAGCAGTGTGTCAGGTATTGGGGGTACTAAGATAGTGCATGCCCTCAAGGAGCTTATATTCTACCAAGAGAAAACAACATGTGCACAGATAAGTCAATAAAACAGACACAAAGAAAATGCAAAGTAATTTGGGAGACTGGGGTTGGGGAGGAAAGGACTAACTACTGGTCCTAGTTCTAGCCCTTGGAACAACAGAAAATACCTACTCCCTCCATCACTATTAAAGTCCAGCAAATATTTAAAGACAACACTGATGTCCCCTTCCCAACATTTTCTTTTTCAGGTTAAACATCCGGTGCCTTCAACTGTTTTCCAAAACCCATATCATTTTAGCGCTTTTCTTCATATAAAATATATAATTTTAAAATATTTCCCTTAAAATAACATTTCTTCAAGAAAATAAGAAGGGGGAAGTGGCTTGCCATAGGAGGGTAGACTTTAAAAATTGGGATTTTCACCCTGAAAAGTTGAAATTTGAGAGCAGCCATTATCAAACTATGAAATCACAGTAGAGAAGAGCCTGGATACAACATGAAGCAGATGAATAGTCACTTGTTTAGAGTGCCTCCAATTAGTAGGAGATAGGAGAAAGGGCACCCTTAGAAAGCTGAGGAAGGTCAGCTTAGGAAAAATGACAGGAAGTGCTCCTTTGTAGAGTGGGTGATAAACCCATGGCACTCATTACCACAATAGGTGACATGGCAGGAAATATAAATTGATTTTTAAAGAGTTTGGACAGATTTATGAAGGACAGAATCATAAATGGCTCCTGAGAGAAGCTGGTCTATATTTGACCTTTAAAAGCTGAGTCGGGGAGGACAGTCAGGTCTTCCCACAGTACATCCCTTGAGTCTCTGGGCTTGATGGAGTGGGAGTAAGGCACCCTTCCCCATCCCAAGCAGGTACACATAAGCATGTGTGCACAGTACACACACACACACACACACACACACACACACACACACACATCATGACTGCCCAGACCAAGGCTCCTCACATGGCAGATGTTCATTAATGACTATTATTTAACTAAACCCCAAACTTGAAGAGTCCTGGCGAGAGCCGGGGGCTCAGGCCTGCATATAGGCCCATGCTCTAGTGCAGCTCCTTCTGTATGCTCAGTTAAAGCCATTAGGGAGGGGAGATCTTTCCAGCCCATAGACTGGTAGAAGAGAGGGTGTAGAGTAGAAGCAAGGAAAGGGGAATAACTGGGCTCAGATGGCGGTGGGAAGAGCCAGAAGAGGGATGGCTGCAGCCTGAAAACCAGACAGTCTGAAAACCTGATCAAGGGATTATGAGAGGCCCTAGGAGCAGATAATAAAATGGAGGCCAGACTAAAAAGATTGGGACTCTTCACTCTGAAAAGAGAAAAACTAGTAAGGGACCTGATGAAACTCTAAAATCATAAAGAACCCAGATGGAGAGTGGAAGGCAAACTTGCTTACAGACTCCCAAATATTGGGACAAAGAAGACACTTTGACAATCAGAATTAGGAAAGTCTGGCAACAAATAATGGGGACCCAGATAAGAGAATTGGGGTTTAGGGCTAAGACCAAGGGAACTGGTAGGGCAAAGCAAGAGCACACTCTCAGAGAACTAAGATCTTAGAGCATAGATTCAGAGCTGGAAGGACCTTAGAGGTAGAGTTTCCAAGGCCTTTAATTTACAAATGAGGAAACTGAGGCACAGATAGGTTAAATGACTTGCCCAAGGCCACACAGTAAGTGATAGAGCTAGGATTTGAAAGCAAGTCCTTGACTCCATATGAAAACATGACAGGAACTTGGGCACTGGAGGACAAGAAAGGAACTCAATTACTGGAACTGGGTTATAAGGCTGGGTCTTGGTCACAGGTTCAGAAGGCCAGAGTATGGTTCCTGATAACAGTGCCCAAAGTTAAAGCAGGGTGAGCCATTAGACAGAACCGTTGAACCAGGAGCCTAGGGCTCCTTACATTCCCCCATCCCAGATGTAGGCAAGATTGGGTTCCAGGCATTGGTAGTGTTGTGAAATGGGTAAAGTGACCCAAGTTTTAAAGGTTAGAGGAGTTTAACTTGGAGTGCAGGAACCCCAGAGAGATTTCAAGGAGGCCATGAACTTGAATAAGGACAAAATTGCATCTTTATTTTCCACTAACCTCTAACTAAAATCTAACATTCCCCTCAATTATTTATGATTCTACTTTGAAGTACCTCTATTCTATTCCAGTTTCCCCATTTAATTATGCCTTGAGCTTAAGGGATAGAATCAAGGAGTCAAGTGAAGAAGACCTAAGTTCAAATCTAGTCTCAGATACTTAGAATCTGTGCAACCCTAGACAAGTATTTAACCTCTCCTGCCTCAGTTTCTTCATCTACAAGACAGGAATAATAATAGCACCTACCTCCTTGAGTTGTTGTGAAGATAAAATGAGATAATATTTATAAGATACTTTACAAACCCTAAATTACCATATAAATGTTAGCTATTAAAAGGAATTATTGTGAGAATGGGTCCATAGGCTTCACCAGACTTCCAAGGCAGGGTCAATGACACCAAAATACATCAAGAACCCTACTAGAGGGAGCCAGTTCCAGGAAGTTCATTTGCAGGAGATGGGGTGAGATATAGGAAAACCATTCTATCTCCTCACAGATCCCCAAAATGGGGGACTCCAACCCAGTATTGTCTAGTCAGAACTTTCCTTCCAAGTTGTCATAGAACATAGATCATAAATAATAGATTTAGATATGAAAGGGACTCTAGAGGTTATCAAAGTCTAGGCCAGACATTTTACAGATGAGGAAAATGAGGCACAGATGAATTAAGTGACTTTACCAGGGTCATAGAGCCAGTAAGTTCTATAAAGATGAATTCATAGAACAGAAAATAATAAGATCAGAGTGAGAAAGGAGAAAAGAAGCTGCTACTGGAGGCCCTCAACTTGGCCAGAATTAGGGTTGGAAGGACCTTTATGATGAATAAGGGAGACAGAGAGGGAGAACTGAGCAGGAGAAGGCCTTACTCACTTTAGGACAACCTTCAACAGCTCCAAGGTGACCAAGCTTCCCTTACAGATAACTAGGAAAGAAGACAAAAGATAGTTTCTGTTGTTGGCATTGTCTCTTGCCTTTCAGAGGAACCAGGTTTAGAATCAGCTTTCACAGGCTTCCCCCTACTTCCCTGGCTCTCCTCCCAGCCAAGAGCATTCATATCCCTGACTGGGGCAGAGAACACTAATGTTCAAGTCCTATTCCCAAACTTGCTTGCTTGTACACTGAATTAATTTAAGTCTGCCCAAACCAATTATAGGTGAGCAGAGCTCTGATAGACCATGAGGAACTTCCCTGAAGGGTTAGGTTAGCTGCTTTCTCCTCTGTGTTCCTGAGTGGACAGTAGCTGAATCCCTGATAGGTATGGTTAGAGCCCCTCTCTTTCTAACACCCCATGTATGTATCTTCTCCCTTTAGAATGTAGATGCTGGAGGGGAAGGGGCATCTTGTTTGTATTTGTAGCCATAACACCTGACATAGTGCTTGGCATGGAGTAAGCCCTTAAATCTTTTAACTATCTATCCATCCATCTATCTATCTATCTATCTATCTATCTATCTATCTATCTATCTGCCTAATGGTTTATCTTTCTATCTAATCTATCCATAATTCTGGAGTTTTGCAGATAAAGGCTGTGTTTCTTTTTTGTGTGCGTATGCATTTTTTTTATATCTACATTTATATCACAATGTGTCCACTTAAAAAAATCAAATAGCAAAGTTGCTCCCTTCTGCATCTGAAGAACAAAGAAATCTAGTCAGGCTGTGTTTCTCAACTGATGCCATTGTTTGATTTAAGTGTGAAACCTTTGTATCTTACAAGATAGAAGAGATCCTGCAGGTATGGTCATTGGAACAGGGGACCCCCTTCTCTAAGGAGAAAGAGGACCTAACTGTAACATGGGAAGTTCTGGGAACAGTTCTCTGCCCAGACTTTTCTTCTCTCTGAGATGCTGCCAACCTCATTCTTTAGTATTGTTATGGTTCTGTCCCTCCTCATCTGTGTGACCTTGGGCCAGTCACTTAACTTTTGTGGCCCTCCATTGCTTTATCTTTATCAGTAAAACAAAGGGAATGTGACCTCTATAGCTCCTTCCAACTCTAAATCTATGATCTTCTTTATACAATGGACATCACATGAATCCCTCCTGGGTTGATTTAAGTCTTACCTTTGGTCCTTGGGAGACAAGCCATTGATTGAAGCCACCATTTCCTATGTTTCTCTCTCCCTTTATCTCTTACCTTCCCTCCCCACCCTAAGTATAATGACAGTGATATCCAGAGATTCCAACACTTTAGTGGTGAATTTCAGGTTAATGGAGATGTTTGAGCTGCTGTTTGGCTCAGAAAGTTTTGGGGGAAATAAGCTAAATGAGGAGTTCTGCAGCTACAGGGCTTTGCAATGACTTAACTCATTTGTCACGGAATTAATAATTCAGATCCCACACTGTTTCAGCTGGAAGCGGCAAGAGCCGACAGAGGGCTTAACCAACCACTTCTGAGATGGGGATTGATCCTGGGAAATGCTGCTGCCTCCACTTTAGCAACCTCACTCAGGCAAAATGTAAGTTATTAGATGATTTCATATCTGCATTAGAACCATCAAAGCAGAAACATGATGCAAAATAAATAAATAAATAAAGATGCTGCCACACCACAATGTCTTCCCCGGCTCTCAGCGGCAGCATTGGGAAGTTTAGAAATATTTGGGGCCAGATTATCTCAGAAGAAGAAGGGATGATGAACAAGAGTCACTACTGCTTAGAAGAAGAAAAAAAAATGAGCAGCTCCATTGAAGTAATGTCTTCAATTCAGGCACCTTCATGTTTATCTTATGAGAGTGAAAAGGGGAGAGAGAGCATAGAGATCTTACCTAATTCATATAAGACTGGTGGGCTCTGGGGAAAGGAACCTATCTCCCTCAACTGAGCCAGTACTTTCTCTAAAAGCCTGTTGGTTAGAAAGCAGCCTAATACTCCTTACAAGGTCTGGAGCCATTCATGAAGAAAAGAAAACTTCATTGCTGTGGAAATATGTTTAACATGATTGTGTGTGTGTGTGTGTGTGTGTGTGTGTGTGTATATGTATATATATCTTATATCAAATTGCTTGCCATCTTGGGGAGGGGGGAGGAGAGGGAGAGAGAAAAAAATTCAAACTCAAAATCTTATAAAAGTGAATGTTGAGAATTATCTTGACATGTAATTGGAAAAAATAAAATACTATTAGAAACCTTCATTGTTATATGTGATGGGTGTCTTCATACGCAATTTCAAACCTTAAGAGTTTGAACCTTAAGTCTGCCCACCAGTCAGTCACCAAGCTTTGAGAGACAATGCCTGAGAAGGTAGAAGACCCGCATAAAGTATGTGATTAGAGCAAAAGTCAATGGACATCCCATGTGTTCCACTGGTATCCTCAAAGTGTAAAAAGGAAGCAAAGAAGTCACCCAGTACATTGAGTGGATCCCCTGTTATTGATCAATGGGAAGATTTGGGCAAGAGCTGCAGAGTCTGAGCAGCCATGGCTGGGTTGTAATCTGCTTTTTGGAAGCAATAACCTATGATAATCACATCACAGATCTAGTAAAGTATTTGAGCATAAAGAGACTGTCCCTAATCTATCCTCACTTTCATTTATTTAGCATTTACTGTGTACCAGGCATTGTGCTAAATGCAGAGAAATACAAGAAAAAAGCAAAAGCTATCCTTAGCCTCAAGGAGCTTATATTGTCAGTGGAGAAGACAAACAATATATAAACTGTTACATACAAGATAAATATACAGGATGTCCCAAAAGTCTCATTGTAGTTTTAAGCTCTAGTGCTAATAGTTTTGATGTCCTAAAAGTCTTGGTAAAGTTTAAAGTTTTACTGGCACATTGGATAGAGTGCTGAGCCTAAAGTCAGGAAGACTCCTCTTTCTGAATTCAAATCTGGTCTCAGATACTTACTAGCTATGTGATCCTGGGCAACTCACTTTCCCCTATATGCCTCAGTTTCTCATGTATAAAATGAGCTGGAGAAGGAAATGGCAAACCATTCCAGTATCTTTGCCAAGGAATCCTACACGGGGGTGCGAAGAGTCAGACATGACTAAAATGAGTGAACAAAAGCCTTTTGGGATACCCTGTAGAATAGATGGAAGGTAGACTTATAGAGGAAGGCATGAACATTTAGGAGTATCTGGGAAAGGCCTTCTGTAGGACGTGAGGTTTGAGGTGAGTCTTAAATGAAGTCAGGGATTCTATGAGACAAAAGTTAGGAGGGGGAGCATTTTTCCAGTAGTGGTGGTGGTTTATAATGAAGCATCCTGAGTCTCTCGAAAAAACAGTCTCCTTAGTGATAAACACGAAGAGTGGCTGGTGAAAAAGATAGTTTATTCTATGGATCTAGAACTAGCCTTTCCTCTTTGAGCTTGGCCACTTTACCATGAGCCTTAAATATTGAATTCACCAGCCCAGACATCTTCCCAAAATACAGGGAAAGTATAGTGACTAGTAACTACCTATGTTATTTGTTCTTTCTATGCAGAGCATTTCCCTGGCATTCACCTACTCTCTCTCTCTCTCTCTCTCCCTCTCTCTCTCTCTCTCTCTCTCTCTCTCTCTCTCTCTCTCCCTCTCTCTCTCTCTCTCATTAGCAGATTCACTCCATTGTAACCTTTCTGTTCCTCCAGTTACCCTGGAATGAATACCTTCATTCCTTCCCTCGATCCCCAAAGCTCTTTCATCCCAGGACACTCCTATTTCATTACCTCCATCTCTATAATTAGAACCTCCATGGCAGAAGTAGTAGCAGCAGTGACAACAGCAGCAGCAGCAGCAGCAGCAGCCAGCCAGCCAGCTTTATGCATGCCAAGGAGCCCCATACCTTTCATGCTCAGCTTTTATCTGGGACTTATTGGGCTTGTACCACTGATATCTAAACAGGCCCAGGATAGTCATTATTCAGAGCTGGAACTAAATCAGACCATTATCAGTTTTGATAATTATCTGCCCAATCAAAGATTAGCACGATGATATTCTGCAATTGCAGACACCCACTGCTTTGCTTCAATTAAAAGAAGGTGGAAAGCAGGGGAGTCATTGCTTTTGAATGGAGAGCTCATTTACCTTGCCAACATCATTTCAACTAAGGGACTTACAAGAGAAAAACATCAGCTTCCCCTCCCAGTTCTGGGGTATCAAAGTATCCTTCCCATTAATTACTGTATTAAAAAAGAATCTGATGAGCTGAAAATACACAATTGTATTTATTCAAATGGTGTTACCTGGGAAAACCCCAAAGGAAAGTGGAAACAAAGCTCCCCCTACTGCTCAGAAGATGCAGTGCATCAGGCATGCGCCGGCACTAATAGTTCTTACTAACAGAACTCTCTAACAGGGCAAACCCCGATTTGACAAACGGGATTCTCAGTTTCTGAGATCTTGACGATGAAAGGAAAACAGGAGCAAATGCGGTGGGATCTTTTCTCTGGGCTTTTGCACAGTCTGTTCTCCAAGTCAGGAATGCACTCCTTCTTCATCTCTGTCTCTTAAAATCCCTAGATCGCTCCAAGTCTTAGCTTAAGTACTACTTTCCGCAGAGGAGGACTATTCTGGTCTCTTCAGTAGCTACTGCCCATACTGATCACAAGAAATTAGATTGGATTCACTTTCATATGTTGTTTCTTCCTAATGGAATGTCAGCTCCTTCAGGAAAGAGACCATTTCCTTTTTGTCTTGGGATCTCCAGTCCTTAGCACAGTGCCTACTATATGGTAGACGTTTGATAATGGCTTGTAGGATACATAGGGTTAAAAAATCATCTGCTGGTTTTTCTAAGTGTCTGGTGGCTAACTTTCCCCAGCGAATATCTCTAAGCTTAGTTAACACTAGTCTTGATGTAATAGAAAATCCAAAAAATGCCTGTATCATTCTAATTTGGGTATAGGTAAGAACTGGGTTTGGGTCTTCCCAGGCTTCGTCAAGTTGTATGACCTTCAACAAGTCACCTATTATGTTTGTTTATCATCATCAATAGTATTTATCTATCACCTGAAGGGTTGTAAAGCACTTTTCAAATATTATTTCATTTGATCCTGGCAGCAATCCTGTAAGGTAGATATTATTACCACCATTTTACACTTGGGCAAACTAAAGCCAACAGAATTTAAGTGATTTGCTCAGGGTCACACAGGAGGTAAATATTAGGTCTTCCTGACTTGAGGTCAAGGCCTCTCACTATACCACCTAGTTGCATCATCAGATTCTTCATATCCAAAACGTGGAAAATGATAATAAATTCACTATTTCACAGGAGATTTCTGAGGATCAAATGAAATAAGAGATGTAAAAATTTTGAAATACAAAAGAAAAGTATTAAAATATTTCAGATCTTCAAGGATATATTGTAATAAGTGGTCTTCATGGGTAGAAGTTCTGACCTTTTTATGTCATGGACCCTTTGGGCAATCTGATGAAGCCTATAGACTCCTTGTCAGAATAATGTTTTTAAATGCATACGATAAAATGTCTAATATTTCCAGCTAATTAAATTGAAATGCAGTTGTTGATTTAGAGAAAAAGAAACAGTAAGTTCTCAGACCTCAGGTTAAGAACCCTTGGTATAGAGGAAAAGACCTCAACTTAGCATCGGACAACCTGTAACTGTATCACTTACTCTTTCTTCATCACCTTGGACAAATCAATTAATTCCTCTGAGCCTCAATTCTTGAATCTGTAACATAAAGGAGTTAGACTAAACATTCTCTATGATCCCTTCCAGCCTCAGACTAGAAGATTTTCTAGCTTGCTAAGACCTTTCAAAACTTTCACCCCCCTGCCATAGCCTTCAACTACTCAGGCCTACCTCCAAGGTCTTGGTTAAGGACTTATTTTCTAAGCCCAGGCATAGGGTTCAGTTGCCCAGCCTGGGGAAGTGGTGATTATTAAGAGTAGGACTTAGGTAAAAGGGATTATTTTTTAATTTTTAGTCATAATAAAATAAGAACAATCCATGATTTGAAAAATCCACAGTGGTTCTAAATTCTAAGCCCTCCCAGGAAGTGCTGCTAATCTGATTCCCTCTAAAAAAAAAACTGCCTGAAAATACTTTGCCTCATCCCCTTTCCTGTCAATCTGCCAAAGCAGACCCTGCCAGTGTAATGTTAAACACATTCCATGGCTCTGCAGCTTAGACAGATAAAAATTAGTTATGAAGCATAATGGTATTTCCAACTTGCTGATGGCTTTCCCCCACCTATCCAAACTGCCTTCAGACTACAAAGCCCATTAAACCATTAGTCCAATCCATCAGTATATCATGGCAGCTGAACAGGATCCTCAGCAAAAATTGTCTCTAGAGAAGACAGAAAGACTTCACGTCCTCCAGACTAAGGGAGGACCCACCCTGAAGATGCTTAACTTTAAACTGATTCTTCTGGAGTGACCAGAAATTTTGTTGCCACCCTGGGGAAACTGTAATTACCGAGGTCCCACACCCCAGAACCAACCAATTCATAGGACCAGAATTTAATAATAATAATTTCCATTCCTCTCAATCAGAAATAATAAAAAAGAATACATCTATGAGTCAACAAGAGATCAAATGCCTACTATGTGCCATGCCCTACATTAAACATAGTAAAAATAGCCTACAATTGAAAAGGAAGGTCCACTGAGAATGGTGGGGATAGCATTCCCTGAGAGAGGGAATGAAATACTTTCCCTGCTCATCTCCATCTCCTAAACACCTTGGCTTCCTTTAGGTCCCAGCTAAAATCTCACTGGCTAGAAGAAGCCTTTTTCTGATCTCCTTTAATGCTAATGCCTTCCCTCTGTTGATTATGTCCAGTTTATCCTGTAAATGTCTGGCTTGTAAATAGTTGCTTGCATGTTACCTCTCCATTAGACTGCGAGCTTATTGAGAACAGGGACTGTTTTTGGCCTTCTTTGTATCCCCAACATAGTGACTGGTAGGTACATAGTTGATGCTTAATAAAGGTTTGCTAACTGACTGTTCTATATGTCGTAAATTTAGAGGCTGGAAAGGGACTATAGAGATTATCTAATCCATCTCCTTTAGTTTCACAGATCAGAAAACTGGGACCAAGTTAAATAGTTTGCCCAAGGTTGTACCTATGAGGAAAGACAGAAGTACTGCTTTACCTGGGAGGGTTTGTCAGATCCCAGCAAGAGGAAAAACCTGGGCAGAAAATCACTCTGAATCCCTCCCATAGCTAGCTACAGTTAGGTGTTCATTCTCATTAGGCCTGACCCCATTTCTGGGAGGCACACCTTCAGGGCTCTTCCTGTAAGACAAGTAGGCCTCACTCCTAAATCAAACACCAACATCTATTAAAGAACACATCCTTCATCTCCCATACTCCTGAATTACAGCTCTCTAGCCATTCCTATCAAGGATTCAGCACTGGCCACTCAGGAAGGCAGCAGAGAAAGCAGCCAAGCTAACCCTTCAGGGAAGCCTCCCTGGGCTATGACAGCTCTGCTCACCCATAATTAATTTTCCACATTGCATTACAATGACTGTATACATGCTGGAAATAACTGTCATATCTCCTGGATGCTGCCTGGGTGACTGAGAACTTACAAGGCTGATAGTGGATTTATGAACTCATTCTTTTCATTCAGAGCCCAGAGAGGTGGGGGTCAAGAAAAAAAAAAGGCCAGGTGTGTCTGTATAAGGCTACACTTCCACATATGTGCTCACATCTGTAATTGTGTGTGCTTGCGTGCACATCTGTGCACAGCAGGCCTGGCTCAGTCTCTGAGTTTCAGATATTTAACAGTGCATAAAAAAAATTATGAGAAAAGTGTTTTGCATTAAAGCCTCCATGCAGATGGTCCTCTTTTCTTCTGCCTCTGGGTTTATTATTGGGTAAAGTTTTGATTTACTGGAGATCAGCCATGTTTTTACAGTTTGATTTCTTGATTTAAACAAGCTGGATAATGTAATGGACCTTTTATTGCGCCTTTTATTGTCTCTCTTACTTAGACTGTAGGCCCCTGGGGCAGGGACTGTGTCTTCGACATTTTATGTAGCCCCAAGAACACCACTGGTGCTCAACAAATAATAAATAACCTGAACAGTAAAGCCAGATTCCAAGAGTTACAGAACACACTCATCTTTTGATATTGTGACATCATACCAAGCTGAGCCAATTGTCACCTATTATCCTTATCTCATTCGTATATTGTAACCCTGTCCTGCAAAATGTCATCAAAGGTGAGATTCTCCATGAAAATAAGCCAAATCTTATAGTAATTTGGGCAGCCTGAGTTTGGTGGGCTTCTTAAGACCCTTAAAACTACAGGGCAGGGGCAGCTAGGTGGCGCAATGGATAGAGCACCCACCCTGAGCCAGGAGGACCTGTCTGGCCTCAGGCACTCACTAGCTGTGTGACTCTGGGCAAGTCACTTAATCCCAATTGCCTCACCGAAAAAAAGCCAAAAACTACACGGCAGCACATAGCTCATCCCACCGGAGACCCTGGGCAGCCTTTACTTAAACAGAGATATAATATAGCATGATACCTTTCAAAGCATATTTACACCTGTTCTTTCATTTCATCTTCACAGTGGTGGGACATTATTTTCATATGACAGATAAGGAAACTGAGTCTTGGAGACGTGAAATGACCTGCTAGTGGTTATACAATCCGAGTAGAGTGAGGACTAGAACCCAGGTTCTGGGACTCCCAGAACAGTGTTATTTTCACTGCCTATGATGCTTATCACAGCCTCATGAGTCATAAACTTAGGGCTGCAAGAGACATGAGGGGGTCATTTAGTCCAGAGCTTCTTAAACTTTTTCTGCTCAGGACCCTTTCAACACTTCTTAAACTTCTTAAACGACCCCATATGGGGTCATGACCCACAGTTTAAGAAGAGTCCAATCCCTTTATTTTAAAGAATGAGGCCAAGATAAGTTAAGTGACTTAGCCAAGGTCATACAGGTGATAACCACACTGGCTGAAGTAGAATTTTAACTTGGATCCTCTTAATCCAAATCTCTCTTTCTTACCACTATACCCCAGGGCTTCTTTCCTACTCATACCTTGCCATGGGATTTTCTATTCCAATCTCAATCTTACATTGAATTAATATAAGTCTAGAGATTCATTCAACAAGTGTTTATTAAGTAGCTACTATGTACTGTGCTAAGCACTGAAAATACAAAGACAAAAATGAAATCATGCTTGTCCTCAAGAAGTTTACAGTCTACTGAGAGATACAGATGAATCCAAATAAATACAAAAGAAAGAGACATGAGGATAGGAACTAGGAGTGCTACTTGGCTAATACCAGCAACTCTTTGCCCTATCCCAGAATCCTCCCACAGACCTTTCCCTTATCTCCAGCTCTAACCCAACTGCCTACCACCTCCACCCCAAAAAAAGAAAAACCTGGAAGTTTCCACTTAAGGGAGGAATGCCAGGTAACTTTTCCTGGAAACTCATGTCAATGGGATATTGAAACGCTGAAGATTATTAAAAGAATTTGAAATCAAAGGACTTGGATTCAAATCCCTATCTGCTTCTTATTATCTTTGTGACCTTGGGCAAATCCCTTCATCTTTCTAGGACTCAATCACATAGTCTGTCAAACTAGGGAGGAGGAGTTGGACTTTATGACCTCTAACATCCCTTTTACCAAGACTACAATTTTCCAAGTCCATATATGATTCTTTGAAAATCTAAAACATTCCTTCTTATTCCAAGAAGGGAGATCACATCCCACAGCACTAAAAAAAGGAATGTTCTGCCATTCTGGATATCCAAGGTTCTAGATTTATGGAAGGTAAGAGTCAATTCTTTTAGTTTCAGGGCAAATGGCTTATACTCAGGCATTATTCATGTCCATACATACACACAATTAAGAAAAGTAGACGAGTTAAGGGTTGCAACCTTGAAGCCCCTTCCCCTTGGCTTATCATCTTGGCTTCTGAATAGGATTTTCACTAATTCCTAAACCTCACGTCCAAATTTCAGGCATGTCAGGCCTCATTTACCCTGATTATTCAGAGAATAGAGGAGTTTATCTATTGTGCTGAAAGTGAAAATTTCCCCCTCATTTCATAGATTTCCCTACCCAACTTCTCCCTGGTGAAAAGTTATCCAATCAATCAACAGCTACTTATTAAGTACCTACTAAGTGCCAGGCCTGTGCTAGGCCCTCATAGTACATATTATGAAACATTCCCTACTCTCCTGAAGCTTATATTCCAACAGGGGAGATAACAGAATATATATGCATATACAGAATGATAAAGAGAATAAATACAAAGGGTAAGTGTACAGTAATTTGGAAGGTAATAAGACTAATCATGTTGATATGTGGCTATCTCTTTAAAGGTTTACAAAGAGCTTTCCTCACAATAACCTCCCCTTGGGTGAGAAGTATTCCCATTTCATAGATGAGGCAGCTGGAGCTTAGACAAGCCAAGTGATTTGCCTAGGGCCACAAAAGCAGTAAATGTCAGAGATGAAACCTGGACCTAGTCCTAGCTGAGCTACCAATTTGCAGTCAGGGAGAGACCTCCTATTCTAAAGTTGTTGAATTAATGAGATAATTAATTTCAAAGTATTTTGAAAATTGTAAATAATCATAGAAATGTTAGGTATTATTGCATGTGGTACAACTACAACTTACAGTTTTGAGGAGTTTAAGTTTGAAATGGAATGAACTGAAAGTCGGTAACAGTATCAGACCTGTTGTTATTATTTTTCTCAGAATGCCTGATCCCAGGGTGCCTGGCCCACCTGACATAATCAATCATCAAGGTATGTGTGGGGTCACTTCCTACAAAGGTTGTACTAGTAGGAGATGAGTTCCCCCAATCCTTTCTATGGAGAGTCATTTGGTAGGTGGGAGCAATTAATGCCCAAAAGAGAAAGAAAGGAGACAAGAAAGAAATAGCAACCACGACCACCACCACAGTGTTAATCAGCTGAGATTTTAACAGAATCAAAATGCAATTTGAAAAAAAAAACACACTGCCCCCATACCCAAGGTTCACAGTTAGCAAGCTAAAACTCATGTATGCCAAGGTTAAAAATAAAAATGAGCCAACTCCAAATGACAAGAAGGAAGGAAGGAAGGAAGGAAGGAAGGAAGGAAGGAAGGAAGGAAGGAAGGAAGGAAGGAAGGAAGGAAGGAAGGAAAAGGAGGGAGAGAGGGACAGAAGAAGGAAGGAGAGAAGAGGAGAAGAGAGGAGAGGAGAGGAGAGGAGAGGAGAGGAGAGGAGAGGAGAGGAGAGGAGAGGAGAGGAGAGGAGAGGAGAGGAGAGGAGAGGAGAGGAGAGGAGGGAAAAGGAAGGAAGGAGGGAGGAAGGGAGGGAAGGAGAGGGGCTTCTGGTCTGGAGGTAAAAAAGAAACCTCGTTTCTTCCTCTCTTGGTGTATGGGTATTGTATGGTTCCTAGGAGGCTCTATGTTTGGAGTAAGAGCAGAGGGTAATAAAGAGCCTGTAACCCTTGATTATTGTTATTCTGCATTTGCAGTATGCTTCACAACCATTTATTGGTTACTCCATCAAGGAAGCCCTAGCCTCCACCAGGGAGCTGGTTATAGCCAATATATACTAAGGAGCACTAGTGACCAACCCAATGCCTTTCTCCCAAACCTAGGGCATTGTTGCACATCCACACAGTTAAGAAGAAACAGATTAGCTCAGGGTTACAATCTGGCAGTCCCTTCCCTTTAGCTTATCAATTTTGACCTCTGAATGAGATTTCCACTAATCCCAAAACCTTACTCTAGTCTCATGACTACCCTCATTCTCCATACTCTGGTTTGGAAATGGGGTAAGGTATGTCTTGGGGGAGACAGAGGGAGAGTTATACCATTTTGCTCCCTACTTCACATTAATCTCAGAATTGCAATGGATCCTAGGGGGCATTTGGTCCAAATATTTCCCAACTTGTGCAGAAATCACTTCTCAGCTTTCTTACTTTACCTACCCCCAGGTAGAAATGTGTCTTTTTTTTCCTTCAGAGGACAGAGAAGAGTCTGGTGACACTGATTTGTTGAACCAGGGTACAGCTAAATATCAGAGTTGGCAAAGCTGGTTCTTGGCAAAGCCAACCCTAACAAACTCCCTCACTCCAATTTCCAATGTCCTTATTGAGTCATGGAATAACTGTTAGAGACTGAAAAGACCATCTAGCCCAAATTCCTCTTTTAGCAGATGAAGAAACTGAGTGAGGCTAATCTAAAGATCAATACATGGGGAAACAGGTCACCAGATTCTAATTCTGGTTCTACCTCTAACTGGCTACCCTTGGATATGTCACTTGAGATCTCTGCAGCTCACATTCCACATCTATGAAATAAAACAATTGGACTAAGCAGTCATTCAGGTCTCCTGTCAGTTCCAATATGCTATTCAATCTATTAAATTCAATTAATCATCAAACAGTTATCATGCTAGTTTGCTGGGGATTCAAAAGTAAAAACAAACTCATCCCTGTCCTCATGGAACTTAGATTCTATTTAATGTTATTCAACAAATAGTTAACTGCCTACTATGTTATTCTATGATATCATGAGTTCTAGAGAGATGAAGTTTATGCCTAAGGAAATAAAGCTAGTTAATGGTAGAGTAGGACTAAAACTCACGTCTCTTGTCATCCAGCCCAGCACATTCTTTCTATTATGCCTCGAAGACTATATGCACCACTACTGCAACTGGGTAAAGCATTTATTTACAATACAAACTTCTACATCAATCGAGTACCAATCATAGGCCTTTTCCGTCTGCCCATAATAAGCAATACATATGAACTTCTTACCTGCTATTATCTAACATGTTACTTCTTCTAGCAAAAATAATGCGTTAACCCAGATACAATCCACATATTCCAGAAGATCCCTTAGGGGTGATTTTAATGGTTAGAATTCCAGTCTCATGAAATAGGCTGATTCAATATTAGCCTGATAACCTTTGCTAGAGCAAAGCATTCAGGAATATGAAATAAAGCTTGGAACCCAAAAAATGTCTTAGAAGTCGCAGGATTTTCCTTGGAAATAAGTCTTAGAAGTGACTTATGACACTTCTCTTTAGAATAGAAAGAAAGTGAGGAATATATATATGCTTAGTGGCTGACTGAAGGAAGATGGGGAAGGAAGTTGGCCAAACCCTGATTCTTGAAGTTTCTGAAAGAGAGAGCCAGAAACCTCCCTAAGGGATACCAGGAGCCTGGACCTTGACTTCAGGAGGCTGGAAGACAGTGACTGCCACCACGGAAGGCTGAAGGAAGGTTCTTAATTGTTCAGGCAGATGGGCAGATTCCTGGGAACAACAGATGGGGCTCTGCAGGGTTGTCAATGCCACCTTGGAGAGCTGCTGCCTAACTAAACATAAGGGGGGGAAACAACTTCCTAACAATTGGAGCTGTCCAAAAGTAGAATGGAAGAGATAAAGAGGTAGTGAATTCTCCATTATTGGAAGTCTTCCAGCAAAAATGGATCAAGGATATGATAAAGGAGATACCTGCTCAAAACAAAAATGTGTTGAAGTAAATGACCTCTGAGGCCCCCTTCAACTCCAGAATTCTCACCTTCAGTTCTATGCCTGATCTCACTCATTGACCTCCAGAGCTGAGGGCCCATTGGGCATTGACTGACTTCAAAATGGAGTTCATAGGCTACTAGTTCAGTTTTCATTTTGGCTTGTCTGTTTCTGGTGGAGGTAGGAATATGGAAATATGGCTGGGATTTGATGAGAAAAAACCTGGTCCTGTTTCTTGGGGTGTACTGCATGAAAAGGATTGGTGCCAGTCTGGAGTTACCTATTTCCCTGGGGCCAGCCCCAGGAACCCCCAATCCTTAAAGATCCCAGCTTCTGCTGACAGTCTGGGAGAGCTACCTACCCCTTGAATCCAGAGAGCCTGTTCAATTTCCACCATTGAGGCTTCCTAAAACCCAAGTCTAAGGAAGCCTCAAACCTCCCCTCCTACCCACCCCCACACACAAACACCTTAGTCCCAGGAATCTCAGCAACCCCTTAGCAGCATTACTCTGAGCTCCTAGGGGTACAGGGTGCTCTTACTTTTTAATAGTGTAGTTTCCAGATCACCCTGATGAGCTCCCCCAGAGACCCTTCTCCAGACGCTGGCTCCAGCGGTTCCTTTTGTAGACCCACCACCAGGAGTTCAGCAAAACAATCTTCTGTGCTCAAAGACCGTCAGGAGCCCCAGCCACCCCACGAATTTCTTCAGCATCACCAGTGGGGGCTGCTACCATAATTAAAAGTAGAGCACTATCTGCTGGGAGGAGTGACATCCAGCCCCAGGGAACCGGGTGAGGAAGGTTGATGGGGATGGAAATAAACTCCCAAACCTCTCTGGATGTCTAGAAACACACAGAAAGACTGGGGGCAGGGTGTGGGGTGGGAGATGGGGGCGAAAGATACCACATAGTCTACACTTACTGTGAAAGCCACTAAGCCCTGGAATCTCAGTCCATGGCTAATACCATTAACCATTGACATCCTGCAGAGTTCCCCATCCTGGCTGCTTCACTTACTGCAGAGGCGGCAAAGAACCCACGTCTGTGCCTCTTGCGATCCAACACCCGGCTGCCACTTTCTTCCCTTTCCCCTCAATCGGGCCCACTCAATCCTGTCTGCCACTGGCGGGGCGCTGATGAAAATACTCCGACCAGATGGGAGCAGAGACTAACAAGTATTCTCGACTCTCCAGAACGCACACAGCCAGGGAGGGCGGTTCCCTCTCAGTGGAGGAGAAATGGGGGACACAAGACACTCAGGGACCGAGACAGTAGCTGCCTGGGGCCCGAGGGCTGTGGGCTGCAGAGCTCTCTCCTGACGAGCCAGTCTCACCCCTACAAAACCCTAAGGAAACGGATAAAGCTCTACTTACCTGTACCAGTCTAGACCCCGGTCGTAGTTTCGATCAAAGAAGTGGGGCTCAGTGCCCACAGCCCGTACGTCGGGGTGTACTCGAATAAACTCCAGTACCGCTCGGGTGCCCCCTTTCTTCACACCCACGATGATGGCCTGAGGGAGCCTCTTCGTGCCCAGCTTCGGGGTGCTGGAATGGTTGGTGGAGGCCAGGCGAGGAGCGGGTGCGGGCGCGGAACTGAGGGCGGGGGCTCCAGGGGAGGCAGCGCTGGGCGCCGGCCCCTCTAGGCTGCAGTAAGGGGACTTCTGGAGAAGTTTCTTGCCTCCCACGTTCCGGATGAGGAGGCAGCGGTGCTCCCCGAGGCCACGGCTTTGCATGAGGCTGTCGCAGCAGAAGAGAAGGCTGTAACACAGGTAAGTGCAGGACAGAGAGAGCGTGAAGATGAAGAGGAACCTGCGCGTCAGCCGGGGGGGAGGTGGCACTGCCCCAGCCAAGGACTCTACAGGCCATGTCTCCATGGGCCCGGAGCAGGGGGCATGGTTTCCTGGGGGGTGCCGGCGGGATTGCTCCGGACCTGCTGGGGCATGGGAGGCGCGACCCCAACTGGGGAGCAACAGTTGCGGGCTGGGCGTCGAGGTCGCCCTCTTCGCGGGGCGATGCCAGCCTGCGCGCCCACCATGCCCGGCTGCCCGGGACTCCCGGCGGCGGCGGCAGCTCTGGGACCAGGCGGCGGCTCTTCCCGCATCTCCTAGTCTTAGGAGAAGAGGCTACCGGGAGTTGGGGAGGCTCCCAGAGTGTCCCGGCTCAGGCATCCCCGTCCCGCGTTGCCCAGGACCCGCCCCCAGTCTAGAGTCTTAAACCTTCATCTCTTTCAGTGCTTGAGGAGCCCAAGGGCCAGGGAAGCGCAAACGGGTAATCCGGGTCGGGTAGGGGCGTAAAATCCCGGCGCTGGCGGCAGCTGCTGGCGGCCACCGGCTGCGGCGGCGCCGGCTCACTGGCTCCCCGGGAAATGCCGAGCTGAACGCGCTGCTGGCTCTATTTAAAGGGGCAGCCTGACGTCAGCGGCCCGGGTCCCTGGAGCCCGCGCCCCGCCAACAGGGACTGGGGCCCCTTCTCCCATGAACCCTGGACTTCTCTGGGGAACCACGAGCAGCTCTGCTCCCCTTCACCCTCCAGCCCCCACCCAGAAGCCTCCGTCCGTGCCTTGGAGCTCCTCAGTGCGCCCCAGCGGGAATCCCTGCTTGGCCGGTGCGCTCCGTGGGGAGCCCTTCCCCGCCCCTTGCTCCCCAGGACCCACGGGCGGGGCTGGGCCGGGTAGGGCGGAGGGAAGGCGCCCGAGGCTCTGCACGCACACATAGAACTAGCCCACAAACCCAGCCTGCCCTCCCAGGATGGGACAGCCACCCCCGCCCCGCAAGGAGGTTCCATCCTCTCCCCCCGCACCCCCGCCCTCTCCCCGAAAGCCAGGAGCTGAACATCACACAAGCATACACACACACACACACACACACTCGCGCGCGCGCACACACACACACACCCCTCAACGAGGCAAGCGCCCAGCACAGACACCCACACACATACACACTCCGACAGGAATACAGACAAATACACACCCAAGCAGGATATACGCCTACTCACCTACACACCTACTCAACTATCGCACATCCTAAGAAGGTTACACACAATACTAATGCTCCAACAAACACACATACGAATCCATCTGACATAAGAGAAAACAGGACAGGCAGAATAGGGACACGCACACACTTGATTCTAACACTCAGAGAAGACACGCAGCCCTCTCACGAAGACACGTTCCCAGGACAGACACACAGACAAACCCTCCAGGGACACAAGCACGTCCCATCCAACAAACCCGTCGCTATTCTGTTATGTGTTTTTTGGTGAGTCTGGATAAGGCTAAATGTGGAAGCTCGGTGATCATTAATAAATTAGGATCAGTTTCCTGTGCGAATATCTGAGCCACACATCAGCTCTCAGACACTGAATCACGCACACTCACGCACACTCACTCACACACACACACACACACATACATATTCAAGACTGTCTCACACTTTATGACGTCCACACTCACGCTATCACATCCTCACGCGGAGGCACTAACATCCTCATACTCATTCATACACAACTTTATACCCTCTCGCTACTGAACCGAGAACTGAGGTCCCAGACACTGTTCCCCCGCCCGCCCCCCAAAATTAATAAAAGCTTGTCTCGTCTGTTTCAAAGGGGAGCCCCCTAGCGGCGGGAATGCATTCCAAGGAACCAGTTCTCATGCCTAGAAATGTCAGATGCTGGTCCTCTCATCTCTTGGTGGTGACCCCGGGGTACCAGTCATTTGAGAATCCAGCATGGGTCAGAATGCTTCGCGGAAGAATTCTAAGGAGGACGCTATGTTCAGAAAGGCTTGCAGAATGAGAGCAAATTACCATTCCCACACAATATAGTGCTGACTTACAGCCTTTCCTGGTATCTCTTCCTTCTGCATTTAACCTGCGATAGCCTCAATCTTTCTATTAGCTAGGTCCAGGAAGGTGCTTTTTTCTTTGCTGAGACAGTGGGGCTGGAGGCCAAATAAATAAAAACAGCCATTGGGAATTTTGGTCTCCCCTGGGGGAAGGAGAGGACATCTACATTTTACAATGAAAGCAACTTAGGATGGGTGCCAGTGGTCACAAAGATAAAACCATAATTAAAGAGGATGCTGAAATCTCGGAAATGTTTTTTGAAATTAATTTATATTCAGTCTAGAAACATGCAAGACAATATACCTGGTCAAATAGAATTGAACACTAAAACAAGAGCCTATGTACAAGCGTATCCTATGTAACATATTCCTTCCTTTCTTTATAGGAACAAAGATCTAGGCACAGGTTCTTAACCTGAGACCTATGAACTTGCTTGATAAATATTTGATTAACTCTATTTCAATGTAATTCAATATAATATGGTTTCCTTTATAATCCTATGTGTTTTATTTTATGCATAAAAGTATGATTCTAAGAAGAGGTCCATATGCTTCACCAGACTGCTAAAGGAGTCTATGAAACACAGAGCTACTCCCTAAACCTCCATTTAAGGAAGACACACAAGCCAATTGAGTTTTCATTCTTCTCCAGGCTGTACTTGAATTTTCTCTGCCATAACTCAGAAACTTCTTCATCCTGGAAGTTCATTCCAGCCTTGAAATTCACACAATGGAGGGGGCAGCTAGGCAGTGCAGTGGATAGAGCACCGGGCCGGGAATCAGGAGGACCTGAATTCAAATCTGACCTCAGACACATAACACTTACTAGCTGTGTGACCCTGGGCAAGTCACTTAACCCGCATTGCCCAACCAAAACAAAAAAAAAACCCCAAAACAACCCAGAATTCACACAATGGAAGTGATGGGGCTGATGTGGCAATGGGACCCTTAAAAGGGGGTCCTTGAACTTTCCCACAAATTTCAGGAAACCAGATCCCTGGCGTTTGCCTCAGGCCTTTTTTAGCCAGAAATACCCTTTCTCCTCATCCCTTTCCCCCTGATTGGATGGCTTATGCTAGAACTGCCGTTTAATGAGGGCACCCTGATTCTCTATGTGATGGCTCAGTGCTGGTTATCTTTGTACTATATACCCCTTCATTCTTTTCAGCTTCCTTTATATGTTGTCTTCCCTCACTAGAATGTAAGCTCTTTGATGCCAGAGACTGTTTTTCTACCTGTAGTTTTGTTGCCAGTGCTTAGCACAGTGCTTGGCATATAGTAATCAGTTAATAAATGCTTGGTGACTGACATGGAGAAACAAAGGTTAAGAAGCCCTGATGCAGAGCTAGAAAAGACCTCAGAGACCATCTAGCAGAGGCCACCCATTTTACAGATTAGGAAATAGAGGTAAAGTTAAGTGACTTATCCAAAATCAAATAATTAGAAAGCTTGCAGAGAAAGAATTTGAACCTAGGTTTCCCGTGTTAACTCCTAGATCTGAAGTGTCTTGCTTTAAGTTATGCAGCTAGTAGAGGGAAGAATGGTATTTTGAAGGCAATTGAATTCAATTCCATTCTGCTGGCCAGTTCAGTGACTGTTATAATACCTTGGTTGCCCTAATTGCTTCTTTTCACTGTATCAGTCTAACAGCTTTCTCATTCCTGCTAGGCAGTAAAGTAGATAGTGTTTAACCTGGAGCAAGAAAGACTTGCATTCAGATCCTGCCTCAGACACTTAACCTTGAGCAAGTCACTTAGTCTTTGGCTGCCTGAGTTTCCTTATCTGTGTAAAGGGGATAACAATGACACCTACATCTCAGAATTGTTTTTAACAATAAAAATCAGTTAATATTTGTAAAGCCCTTTGCAAACCTTAAAGTGATATAAAAATGCTAGCTATTTACATGCATAACCTATGTGAAATTGCCTACCATTTTAGGAAGAGGGGAAGGGAGAGGGAGGGAGAAAAATTTGGAGCTCAAAATCTTGTAAAAATGAATGCTAAAAATTGTCCTGATATGTAATTGGGAAAAAATGAAATACTACTAAAACCAAAATGGAATAAAATATTTTAGCTATAAAAAGCTAGCTATTGCTATTATTGTTCCTTCATTAAGTACCTACTATGTGCAGACACTATGCTTGGTTCAGGAGATTCAAAGATTTAGTTACTGTCTTCAAAAAGCTTACAATCTAGTAAAAGAAGAAATACATGTACAAAATAATTATAGAAGATATATACACATATATGTATGTGTGTATGTATACATGTGTATATATCTACCTATGTAGTTTCTGCTTCCAAAACACTTTACTTCCTTTATCAAAAATAGTTGGTACATTGGAAAGAACATTGATTCCAGCACTGGAGGACTTCATTTCAAATTCTGGTTCTGTCATCTACTACTCATGACCTTGGACAAGTCATTTCTTCTCTAACCTCTCTGGGCTTCATCTTTGAAATGAAGTTATATCAGAGATACCAAAGAGTTGATCCATGCTCAGGAACTAGATAACCTCTAATGTGTTTTTTGGCATCAAATATTTGATCCTACATTTTCTCATTCAATTGTCCACTTATTATTATTATGCTTATTTTACAGATGAGAAGTCTGAGGCTCATAGAACTGCTGTCTTGCCTCAAGTTATATAGAGAAGAGATTTGAAAGCAAAGCAATTCATTTTTATTCAGATGGCCAGCCTGGTGATTGTTACAGTGTTTTGGCTGCCCTAATTATAAAGAACTTCAGACAAACCAGGTATAAAGGGAGTTCAGAGAAGGTAGAGATCACACCCACAAATGTGATATTATAACTGGGCTTTGAGGTGGGGATAAGATTTGTAGAGGAAGAAACCATGCCAAGGATACAATTATATGAGGAAGGCATAGAGACAGGAAAGCTTGCAGTGGGATAAGTGCTTAACTTGGAGGTTGTTGTTTGTCCTTCATTCTCGAAGAGGACCATGACATCAGGGAGGTGATGCCATGACATGCAAATGAATTGGATTTAAGGGAGGGAGGGCTGTGCAAAATCACCAGCCTCACTTTCTCCTCTGGAACCATCTGGGTCCAATGGCAAGATATAGAACAGGATGACTGGAGATGGCCCCAAATATAGTGGAACACCTTGGCCTTTTTTAAGCTAAGGTCTTTCCCAGGTCACTTTGACTGAGGCAAGGCCCATTCAGTGATTAAGGCTAGGTAAGAAATGAGGCAAAGAAGCCTCTTTACCTAATCAAAACAAAAAATCAATCTGGGAGGGAAAGACTCTCAGGGTTTCTGGCCAAAACAGCCAAAATGCTGTTTACATTCACTCTGAGCCAATCAGGGCCCAAACAATGATCAGTGGGACTTGGCCTAGGATGTATTGTTGGCCAATCAAGTACATTTTTAACTTCGAGGACTGGGACAAGGGAAGAGATCTGAATCAGAGAGAGCTGGTCAAGGCTAATGTTTGAGTTTAGGCAAGAATGGAAGGGAAAAGGGAAGAAATAAGCACTTATTAAGCACCTACTATGTGCCAAGACAACTTTACAAATATTACCTCATTTGATCCTCACAACAACCCTGAGGGATGAGCACTATTATGATCCCCATTTTACAGTTGAGGAAACTGAAGCAGACAACTGTTAAGTGACTTACCTAGGGTCACACAGCTAGTATTTGTTTGAGGTTTAACTCAGGTTTGCCTGATTCTAGGCTCAGAGCTATATATACTGCAACACCTAGCTGCCTCAAGAGCTAATGACAGTTCTTTCCATTTTCAGGCTGAGGTAGCTGAAGAAAAATTAAGTTGTAGGTGTGGGGGATATAAAAGAGATTCTGGCGGCAAAATCAACAGGACTCGGTGACTACATGTGGAAAGAAAAGCAAAAAGGGTGAACTGAATAGGACTCCATCTTTTTTTTTTTACTTTCTGTTGCTGGGAACATGGTGAGAAGAAATAGTAGGTCAAGATTTTTAGATTTCAGAGTCAACCTTATAAAGGTGTAACTCCTGTCCCGAAGCCCATTGGTATGGGACTCTCCCCTTATGGGTAGAGATGAATGTCCTTCCCTGACTGAAGGCTTCCCAGGATCTTGGCCTCTCCCAACTCTACCCTACCCCTAATTCAGGACAGGGCATTCACCTCCACTAATAAGAAGAGAATCCCATATCAGTGGGCTTTGGGACAGGGATTACAAAGGCAACCATTGAAATATTAGGCATAATAGAAATAGTATAAAGACAGAAGAGAAGGCTTAAAACACATAGGATCTAGGAAATGAAACTGAGGAAGCGTAATAAGAGATGTAGAAGGAGAGATGAGAGTATAGAGTAACAAAAGCCATATGTGTATGTGTATATATGTGTTCATAGATACCTGTAGTTTGATATGTGTAGATTACTGTGTCATATATGTAACAGATATCAGGGAATAGTTTTTGAAAATGATAATTAGGCTAGCTTAACCTAGTTTTCATGTCAGCATAAACTAGTATGATTCAATATGCATTAAGGAATTGAACTTGTCTATGAAAAACAAGGGTTTACTGACAATTTGACCTTATTTATAATTCTCATTTGTGCTTGATGTTGACACTACTTAATGTTATTTCCTTCACACGTGGGCATTGTTGAAAAGACCATGACATATAGCATATGTTTATTTACATGAGCACTATATATTTATTTGCAAAGGTTCATAATAATAAATTTTTTTTTAAAACCAAAAGGTTCCTATTTTATCCTTTTCTGGTTTTAGTTCATGCTGGTGATATGAGTCCTTGGTAGAAATCTAAATATAAAAGGTAAGTTTGGGGCATAATTATTGAATCAGTAAGAGAAGAAATGGTTATTCCTAATTATTAAAATTAAAGACAATTTTCAGTTTCCCGTTCTCCTGAATACAGAAATTTCTGCTGTTAACTATGCTGGATATGAGTCTGAAAGTAAACTGCAGTATACTTAAGAACCTCAAAACTCATTTTGTGGCTGAATTTACATTTAGTGGACAAATAATTAGAAGGAAATTTACCCAGATTCTATATTGCCCTGTGACTGGAGACAGAAACACATGAGGTGTTGTAGTAGGATGCAGCAAAACCAGCAGAGGGCAGCAGTAGCCTCAATGAGTGGCTGGGGTATTTGCAGCCGCTCACAGTTGGGGGGATAACCAGGAACTCTGGTGAGAAGTTAGTAGAAGAAGTAAGCCAAAGAGGGGCACTAAGAGAGGGAATTGTTGAATGAGGACAGCACTAGGCAGACTGGGAGTGGGTTAGGCAGGTAGTGAATCAACAAAACTAAATAGGAAGGGCAGGGATTCACAACAGAGCCTGGTTAGAATTTTTAAAATGCAGACAGGACATTAAACCTATAAACAGTGGAAAGACTGAGAAAGCTCCATAGTAGGGAGGCCCTCTTGACTGACATATTTTCCCCAAGATCATAGGATCATGAGTTGGAGGGGACCTTAGAGATCATTAAGTCCAACCAGATTATTTTACAGATGAGAAAACTGAGGACTGTAGAACTCAAGCCTGAGTCTTCTGATTCTAAATCCACTGCTCTTTCCACTGTCACATCGCCTCTCAGTATGATATAAATCTGAAATTGCATAGAACTGAGTCATAATCTGATGCTTAGCACAGTGCTCGGCACATAGTAGGTGCTTAGTAAATTATTACTGAATTGAATCCTATTGAATCTAGTTTTCCTGACAACAAAGTAGTACAGTCATTCTGGGAAAGTACATAATAAGGAGAATAACTGTCAGGATAATTTTACTAAACTGTTCGGTTTGCTCCCCTGCATCAGAATCTTCAGTGACTCCCTATCTTCCCAGTAGAAAACAAAAAGTTAAATGGTCAACAGGTTGAAATCCTATTTTTAGCATTCACTATGTGTGTGACTTTGGGCCTCAATTTCAACATCTATGGGATGAGGGAATGGGAATAAATTGCGTCTGGGGTCACTGGCAACTCAAGATCTACAACCCTCTGATTCTAGGGAAAACATGGAGGGCCATAGGGTAGAAAGAGGCCATGGGAATGCTTGGGCTTAGCTTCCCATTTGCTCTGAAGTATATTAAGAAATTATGTCTGCTCCCCTATGTGTCACAGCATTCTATGCCCTCTAGATTCCAGATCCAGCCCTATCAGGACCAAGGAGAGAGCTGGGCATTAGAGGACCAGATGATAGCTCCTCACATTGCCAATCTGGCACCTTCCCATAGCCGTGAAATTCATCCAACAAAATGGTGAGGGAGTACTAAAGCATTGATGATCCACAGGTTGTGAGAGAAGTTTTAATATATCCATTCAATAATTTGCACTCCATAAGCTTGCTACTCCTTCAGCCTCCTTTTAATTGTTAAAATTATGAAGTTAAACAGGTGAAATCATACCATGATACGGTGACAGATCTCTGTCTTTTCTTTCTCCATATATATGTCTATATAATATATATAATTATTACTCATAATTCCCTACCTGATAAGTTTTTTTTCCATTTTTAACACTGAATTTATGAACATAGATGCAAGGCATGTCAGGTGATCAAAGATAATCATGTGCATCGCTGGCATGGTATTACTGTCCCAGTCCCGTCCTCTAGGGTCAATATTCAGGACTTCCTTGGTCAGTGGAGAAGTGATATCTATTCTCAAACATCCCCTTTCTGAGAAGGGCAGCTGAGATGATGGTAATCCAGGAAATTTAGTACCCAAAAGGTGGATTTCAGCATGGTACAGTGAAAAGAGCACAGCTTTGTAAACCTTAAAGCACTCTATTAATGGTTGTTACCATTGTTGGTTGCTGCTGTAATCTGTAACCAGAGAAATGAAGTTTAAATCCCAACTCTACCACACTACCTGTGTGACCCATGACAAATCACTAAATAACTCTGGTCCTTAGGTTCCTCATCTGAGTACTGAACTGGCTGTGAGAACTCCCTGCTTTCAGGTCCCGTCTTTATAACCAAGTACCTATATGAGATGGGAAGACCATATGTCCCATGTTTCCTGTAAGGAATCCTTTTGGGTAAGGGTTGAGCAAGATGACCACTGATATCCCTTCCAACTCAAAAATTCTGTTATTTGGTTATTCTCTGAATTTCATCTTATTCTTTGCTTTTATTTTCAGACATTTATTGGACACTTTCTAGAGAGCAGATTTTGCTAGAGAGGAGAGGGCCTTAGAAGGGAGACATTGATACTGTAGTAGGGATTGGGATGGGAAATTTAAAGCTTGCTGAAAAGAATTGGGGGCAATGATTATACCTGGTTCCATCTCTGGGGACAAACAGAACAAATCAAATATGTCTTCTACAGGGCAGTCCTCCAGACACTTGGAGGCAGCTATCATGTCCTTTCTAAGTCTTCTCTTCTCAAGGTTAAACATGTTCATTTCTTTCAACGAATTCTCATATGACATTTTTATACTTCTTCATTGGAGCCAGGCTTAGGCACTGTAAATTCACAGCCCCAGTTTGCATTTTTTGCTGCTGTCATTCTTCCCATTGACATAGGTTGTCCTCACTGTCCGTATTGTTTTCCTGATTCTGCTTACTTAGTTTTAGTTCATGCCTTCCCAGACTTCTCTGTAATCTTCATGTTCATTGTTACTTACTGCACAATAATATTCTGCTGCATTCTATTACCACCCATATGACCTACAGCAAATCAATGAATAGTTCTGTTTTTTAGGTTCCTCATCTTAGTACTGAGTTGGCAGTGAAAGCCCCTTGCTTTCTGATCCTGTCTACATACCCAGCTAATCCAGGGTAATTGCCAGTCATCCTGACCTGTGTCTTGCCACTGGACTACAATGACTCTGGAGAAGTGATTGAGGCTGGTAACTTCGCACAGCCCTGCCTCATTTAAATCCAATTCACTTGCAAGTCAAGACATCACCTTCCTAATGTCATGGGTCTTCTTTGAGAATGAAAGATGAACAAGTAGCCAGCTAGCTATGTGACTTTTATTTGCTTAGCCATCAATGGGCACCTACTTTGTTTCCAGTTCTTTCTCTACAATCCTGCCATATTGACTTCTTTGTAACTCCCCCCATTCAATGTTCTCTCTCCCATCATTGTGACTTTTTACTGGTTGTCCCTCATGCCAGGAATGCTCTTCCTCCTAATCACTATCTATCTTATTGACTCCATCACTTCCTTTAAGATTGGATCAAACACCACCTCCTCCAGAGGTCTTTCTTTTCTGGGTGACATTGCTGGTTCATCTCCACCAGACTTTCTACCATGCCGTAGAAACCTCCTTATTCTAGAAGCTCATTGCACTCCTGGACTACTTCTCACATTGGAAGTACCCTCCACTCCTGCAGGTCTTCCTCTGATTGATTAGTTCCCCCTAGAACCTCCACCTTTAAGGAAGAGTCGTAGGCCAACTGTGTCTTACTTCCTCCCCAGATGCCCTGCTGACTCACAGGACTTTTTTTCTACCATACCCCCAGCAGGAAGTTTCAAACTCCCATCCCCTTTTCAGATACCTTTTCTGTGTTGTCTTCTCCCATTAGAATACAGTTGTTTTGGAAGCAGGAAGTATCTTTATGTTCATAATTGTATTCTAGCGCTTAGCAGAGTGCATGGCACATAGTAAGCTCTTAAGAAATGCTTGTTCACTTGACTTGACTTTTCCCATCTATCTAGCTATTTATTAATGCTTTTGTCTCTATAGTCATCTTCTATTTATTCTACATTTATCACATATATGACATATAGGCATATGTTGCCACCACCATTAGAAGATAAGCACCCTTCAGGCAGGGAATATTTTTTTCTCTTTGTATCCCCAGTGCTTATCATAGTGCTTGACACATAAGAAGGGCTTACTGAAAGCTTGTTGATTTATTTTTTTTCCTACCATTACTCATTTTTCCCTTTTATTCCCAACTTCTTTGATATGCTATTAAATTTTAATTGTCTTTTCTTTTCTTTTCTTTTCTTTTCTTTTCTTTTCTTTTCTTTTTTTTTCTTTTTTTACCATGTATCTCCAAGGAAAAAAATGTCCATTGCTAATACTATCTATTGTGGATTACTTGCAATCCCAGGGAAGTCCCTTAACCCACTTTCTCATGCCATTATTCTGCGAACCTGACCTGGTGCCCATTCCTCTCTTCTCTTCATCAGCATCATGGATCTGGATAAGGAAAATTACTTTTAAAGTAGTCACACCCAATATGCTTATCACCTAGAATCAGGACCCTACAGAATAGAGCCTTGGTAATCAAAGATGGTCTGGCTACTGCTTGTAACATCTATTAATTTAGAAGGCTTCACTTCACAGGCTTTTTATCTAGTATTCACTGTGCATTTAAAAAACAGTCAACAAACATTTATTTAGTGCTTACTATGTTCCAGGTACTGGGCTAAATGCTGAGTATTTGAAGCAAAGCAAAAAAAAACAATTTTAAAGAAGGGAGAAACCATATTAATAACTATAAAAGATATATACAGAGTAGATAAAGGTAATAGGAAAGGCAAAGGCATTAACGCTTTGGGGTGGGTAGGGATGGGAAACCTGGGAAAGATCCAGAACAAGGTGAGACTTGAATTAAGCCTTGCAGGAAACCAGGCAGACAAGGGAGAAGTAATGGACCAGAGCATTCCAGGAACGAGAGACAGCCAACACAAAGATACAGAGATGGAAGACGGAGTTATAACTGTGCTAAATTCCATAGAATTACACATCTGTTTTTGATCTTACACATTTGTCTATCTTAGCCAAATCCATAACCTATGTTCTGGTCAATGTCAGTGTTAGCCAGGTATTTTGAAATTAAAAAAAAATAATCTTTACAATGTCATACCTGTAACTTGGGACATTATGATATACAATGGATGAAAGCCAGATGAAAGTGCCCAGGGTTATGCTTCAAGCTGGCTATATGTAGATGATGATTGATTGATTTTTTTTGACTAGGTAAAAGAAGCCATTCTTTGCCTCATTTCTTACCTAGCTTTAATCACTCAATGGGCATTGCCTCAGTCAAACTGAGACCTGGAAAAGACCTTAGCTTAAAAAGGCTAAGGGATCCCACTGTATCTGGGGTCATCAACAATCATCCTGTTCTATATCTTGCCACTGCACCCAGATGGCTCCAGAGGAGAAAGTGAGGCTGGTGACTTTGCACACTTGCATGTCATGGCATCACCTTCCTGATGTCACGTCCTCTTGGAGAATGAAGGACAAGCAACAACAATCTAGGAAATGGGCTATTGTGAAGGAGAAGATGATCTCCTCTCTTCTCAACATGAGCCTTTGGAGGGATGTGTGTGTGTGTGTGTGTGTGTGTGTGCGTGCCCACGTGCAGGCACACGTGCTTCTGTGTGCACTTTCATGCATGTGAGTTGGGTTGGGCAGAGTTTAAGGGAGGGATAGAAAGCCATTTTGTGGACAATACATAACAATATGGAGGAGAGAGCACTGGATTTACTATTAGATTGAGAAGCATTTAAGTGCTTACTTAGAGCTGTGCTAAAAGATGGGGACCCAAATACAAAAGAGGCAAAGTCCCTACCCTCAAGGAGTTTGCATTTTAATTGTGGAATCTACTTATATTAGGGTGGTGATTACTACCTAGGGCTAGTAAATACCCTAGGAAGGGATTTAAGGTAGGCACAAAGGAGGTGATAATCAAGTATATTCTTCTCTGCTCAGCTCTTGCCAGAATTGCTGTTTCTCATTCTGGGCACTATATATTAAGAGGGAAATTGATAAGTTAGAGAAAGCCCAGAGGAAAGTATCTAAGAATGTGAAGAGATCAGGAACTAAGTCATATAGTCAATCAATTTTTTCAGTCAATTAAATGTGTGCCAAGTAGATGTGTAACCCTGGGCAAGTCATTTAATTCTGTTTGCCTCAGTTTCCTCATCTGTAAAATGAGCTGGAGAGGGAAATGGCAAACCTCTCCAGTATCTTTGCAAAAAAACAAAAATCCCAAATGGGATGATGAAGAGTCAACACAACTGAAAACAACTGAACAACAAAATTGAACAATAGGGCATCCCAATGACCCAGTCTTTCAAAGGAAATGGTAGTATTGATTTGATTACAATTCTCGGAGTAAAAATGGGAAGCTGTGGGGAGGGGACAGGTAAAAAGAGCCTGCAAATCAGGTGCCTTAGCTCTTCTCAGGACTAGTCTCTAGAGTGACTATTTAATCTCAAATAAATCACATAACCTTCCTGGACCTCAATTTCTTCATTAATCAAATGTGGTTATTTAGATTAAATAATCACTAAGGTATTGCCCAAAATGCAATGATCCCAGGATTCCTTCATGCTTTGGAAAATCAGGAGATGAGATGGTCCAGGCTCCATATGCAAATGTCAAATGAGAGACATTTATGTGGACACTTGCCCCCAGGACACAGACAGGGACCAGACCATGTTGTGATACATTGAAAAGTGGTGGAGGAAAAAAAATCACTCATTTTCATTTCATTTGCTACTTTAAGGAGCCATGTCTTGATCACCCTTCTTCCATGAAGACTTCCCTAACCACTACTGCTCATATTGTCTGTTTCCTCCTCCTAATTCATTTAGTCCTTGCCTTAGTGCCTAATTCCTGAATAGTATTATTATTTAACTTTTCCTCTGTGCTATTTTCATTTCTATAATGAGATTACAAACTATTCAGTGACAGGGACTTTGTGTCTCTCATAGTACTGACTACCCAACAGGTGTTTAATAAATGCTTGTTGAAAGAATTAAATCATGTGATCACTGCTAGGCAAGAAAACAATTTTGGGTATATGGCATGTCTGATTTCACAACTCTAACAGCTCATAGATATTTCTAACACTATCAGTTATGGTGCTGGCTATTTCTGGCATTAACCAGTTAGAAGTAGCCATAGTTCATGTCTCATTGTTTGCAGCCTGCCCTTCCCCTAGTGGAATCCAAAGTACCAGCTATGGCCATCAGAACTGTGTCGCTGCCACCATCTCCATTCTAAAAAATGCAAATGAGGAGGGCAGTGGAAAAAAGAGGGAGGGGGCTTTGTTCACTCTGATTGATACTCCCAACAGAGGTTCTTAATTGTCCTCTATCTAAGAAGGAAAATTCAAAGATGATGAAAGAAGTCCTCAGTTGCCCCATATAGACACATCCTTACTTTGTTCTTCAATCTTTTTTTTTTTTATGATTGCAGTTGGTCAGAATCCAAAATAGCTAAATCCAGGTGAGATTTCTAACTCTGGCTACAGAGTTTGGCCATTATCATTCAGGATGGGAAAATCTCCTGATTAATTTTTCTTTTAGCTAGTGGAAACTGTAGACATTAGCCAAACCATGCACACAGGAATATTCAGACACAGAAAGGAATATATACATGCACTTGCACACATAACCATGTTAATATATACACAAATATACATATCTATTGATAATTTACTTGCCAGCCTAGAATTCTAGACCCAGCCCATGTGGCTATTAAAATAATATACATCCCAGTACATCCAATATAAATAATATATATCCTACTTAGTACCTATGCACCCCTGGGCAAATCACTAAAACTCTCGATTCAGTTTCTTCATTGATAAAATTGAGAAGAATTGATATCTGGATAATATCTAAGGTCACTTCCAGCACTAAATCTTAGGATTTTCAAGGTCTTTTCTGAAAACCATATATTGCATACTACCCATGGGCCATTTAAAAAATTGTTCGTTTGTTTTTTTTAAATATGTGAATAGGAACACAGGAAACATTATGTCTTTGATATCTAGATAGAATCATCCAGATAACTTTCCATCCAGGCTTCAATTTGTATTTTGAGGAAAAGGTAACTCTGTCTCTCTAAGTACATGTGAATACACACACACACACACACACACACAATTTTGGAGCACCTTTCCTGCACCTGCTTTAGGCCCAAGAACCAACTTTCTAAGCCAATGCTCAGGGATGTTAGCTATGGTCCTAGGATGCAGAGTGGTTTTTTAGAGCCCCCAAAATGGAATCACCATTTTGGGGAATTTAATGCATTCCAATCTTAGGGTTTAGATGTATACTCCTCCCACGCGGAGTCTGTCTCCTCATGCTGGCCTGCTTCTTTCCTCAGAGTCTTGAAGACAGCATTCACATTTAGTTTTTACAGATCAGTCTCAGTCTATAGAGCTCTACAGGGAAAAGTCCTTTCAGGGAATCCAAGTGCTCACTTGAGACTTTCTCCTTAAAGCTGAAATCTTCATTTCTCAAGGCTACTTCAGAGACCTAGGCCTACCATACAGAGGGGCCCATATGTACAGTCATGATTGAAAGGAAGGCAGACAATGAAGCAATTAGTCAGCACAAGTCAATTAGACATTCAGGTAGTTATTTGGGCAGATAGGCAGAAAAGCAAGCGGGCATTTAGAAAGGCAGATAGGCACCAAATAAATCAAACAATTAGGTTGACAGGACAGGCAAGGTAGAGAGGCAAGCAGATAAACAGGAAGACATGAGGCAGATAGGTAGATAGGAAGTCAGGAGGTAAGCAGGTAGACAGGAAATCAGGAAGCAAGTGCACAGAGAGGAAGTCATACAGGCAGATAAATAGATAGTTAGGAAATCAGACAGACAGTCAAGGCAAATAGGAAAACAAGCTTATGGGCAGTAGGAAGAGGGATAGTGGGATGGGAAGTCAGGTACAAGATCAGATGGGCAAAACAAATAGATCAGGCAAGCAGGTATAAGAACAATTAGGCTGGAATCTGGACAGAAAGACGAGGTGTCAAGCAAAACATCAGACAGGTAGACAAGTAGTCAGGTAAACTAGTGGTTAGCCTGGAAGTCAGGCAAACAAACAGGCAGAACATCAGAAAGACAAGCAGAAGACAGTCTTTCAGACAGACAGACAAGCCAGGAGACAAGCAGATGGGCAGGTGGGTGAGTCAGGCAGGGTCAATAAGCCTTTCCCCCCACAAACCTGGCCAATGGTTCTCTCCCTTCCCAGGATACCCTGGAATGTTTGGCGGCCACCCTGCCATTTTGTCTTTACTGGTGAAAAGAAAAGAATGACTCTGCAGTTCATCTCTTGCCACTTATCATCTCCGCTGATGGGAAAGGTGTTGGGAGAAAAGGAAACAGTCTCATCAGTCATGAGCATCCAGCCTGTGCAGTGACAGACTGCCAAAGCCAAGCCACAGACAAGCGGGCTTTTCCATTTTCAGCCACTTTATTACCTCCATGTGCTGACAGAGCCTCGGCAGCAAACACATGGCATGCGATTGGCAACATTAGCTGATATTGTATAAATAAAGATGGAGAAACTCCTCCAGAGTTTCCCACTTGCAGAGGGAAGAATTCTCCCTAAATGGGTCGTTTTGCCTTCTGTCCTTTGCTTTTGGCTCTCCCCCTCCCTCTCTCCCTCCTCCCCGCCTCCACCTCACTAACATGTTTGCAGTTTACACCCCATTTCACACAAACAACAGCTTTCTAGCACTTCCCTGCTCACATGGTACTGTTGGGCCTTGGCCGTGGTGCTAATAGAAGGCTGGCACCACTGCAGGGAAACGCTGCTACTGGGGGGGAAAAAAACTGGATAATTTACTTCCATCAGCTTCTGCCTCACCCTAATCCATCTCCCTCCCCCACCCCCAACTCCTTTCTCAGGATATGATTAGCTGAAAGGTCATAGCTCATTTCAGGGAATTTATTAACTTGCCAATGGAGGAGACGTGATAAAACCTATAATTTTTTCCCCTGGGTAAGTGTCAGATGAAAGGAGAGGACAGAGGAGGGAGCAGTGGGTTGTGTCGAGAGTTCATAGTTTGTCTGTCTGCAGGATGTCAGGTACCAGCTTCTACTCTGATCAGGGAAAGCCATAACTTTAGCAATAGAGGAATTATTGCAGTTCTCAATATGCCAATGTCCTCCTCTGTACAATGGGAGAGTACCTCTCCTTTACTAAATTTCCAGAGACATAGTGAAAGTGGAAAAGCTGCTTTGATGCTTTGAACTAATGGAAGTGGGAAACAGTACCAATTTATCAACCTAGAAAGATCCCTCCAGAGGTAATAATGAGGTCCTAGGAGTAGCATGGTGACTTCTAAAACCCTGCCCTAGGATATGGGAGACTGGTTCTGGTCCTGGCCTTGTCACTAGCTACTCCTACATGACCTTAGCTGAAACATTTAGTCTCTTTTGGTTTTTTTTTCCTTCCCCTGTAAAATGAGGAGGCTGGACAAGATGATTTTTAAAGAGCTATCCAGATCTAACATCCTGTGATTCCATGAATTGTTAAACAATCTTTGAGCCATCTTTGCCAAAGAGTCCTTATTTAATGAATTGGCCTTGGCAAGTGTCATTAGACTGAGGAATGAGGATGAACTGCTCACTGATGGGCCCCTTTGCTGGCCAGATCTTTGGTTTCCTTTAATATTAGCTTATATCCATATTGCTATAGTGTCTGTTCAGGTTTCCATAGCACTGATTTTCCAAAAGGCATGAATGACTGTATAGATAATATATCAATTTACCACTACTCCAGTTTACCTACCAATTTGTTACAAATCATGCTCACACATACTTTAAAGTAATCACTATAGATTTGTACATGTTCCCTTCATCTGTTCCTCCTCCACTGAGCCAAACCCTGCCTATTCTTTACGTATAGTCCAAGTTCAAGTCTCAATTCCATTATGAAGCTGACAATGGAATGGAATCCCCTTCCCCCTGAGGACTGGATATGACCCATCTAGCTGGGGGTGGGGAAGAAGAAAAACTGGTGGTTGGGATTTGCCGGGGAAGGCAGAGATGCAAGTTGAGGAGATGAGTTCTCATACTCTAAGGTGTTTGTTATCAGAATTTGCCTCTTGAATTAAGGTGAAAAATCTCATGTATCAATCAATCGTACTTTGATCAGAAGAGCCAATTTCTTTACATTGTAGTTTAAGAAGGAAACAGCAATTAAAAGCAGAGCTATGTGAGCCTTGTGCTGACTCACTCCAAAGTAGCTTTACTTTCATTACAATTTGCTGTATCTCCAGGTTGTACACAGTTCTAGGATCTCCTTAGACCTCAATCCATCCTAGCGCCAATGGTGGGCACCATTCAAAGCTACATTAACTCTTTTGGGACCCCAGCACTAAATTTTATATTGCTTCACAGACTTCCCACTATCAGGATGAACTTGTATTCAGTGTATTACATAGTCTTACAATCACAGAACCATAAAATAATAGATAGTAAAGTGGAAAGGGACCTTAGAGGTCATCTAGTACTAACCCCACCTTCACCTCCTCATTACATAAAGATGTGTAGAAATGTGAGCCAGCTACAATACATAAAAAAATAAAGAGCTTCTAAGTAAATTTTGAGTGGCTAATGCACTGCATTCAGTCAAGAAGACCTTATTTCAAATCCTGTCTTATATACTTACTGGCTATGTGACCTTGAGCAAGTCACTTAACTTCTGTCAGCTTCAATTTCCACATCTGAAAAATTAGGTTCATAATAGCACCTAGCTCAAAGCCAAAGGAAATGATAAATTAGTAAAGTGTTCTGCAAACCTCAAAGTCTCTATAAATGCTAGATATCAGTATTATTATCAAATAAATTTGTGATCAAAAAGAAAGATGAACTGGTCCCAGGGTGAAAATGAGGCATAACCAATGGATACATATACCACACTGCTCTATTTGATATTTTAGGAGAAATTCAAGAAGGCACCCCTCCCCCAACTGTAGCACATTAGCTGGATCCCCTGTGGGGAACTGATGAGAGGACTTGGAAGGAGTCACACAGCTAAGGAAGGCTTGGGGAGAGGGGAAATGGGAAGGAAGCCCCATCATTGAAGAGAGCAGCTGAATCCGTAACGATGAGATCATGCTTTTCCTATAAGTATTTTGTGTAAAATTCATCTTATTCAACTCAGCCCAATGTTTTGTTTGTCCAGACTTTTTTCAGTCCTGGAACTTTTATCTGGCACCCTAGTTAGCTCTCCCAACTTTGTGAAGTCTGCCAACTTGATAAGTATCTTTATTCAAGTTACAGATGAAAAAAAAATGTTTAACAGCATGGGCCCAAGCCCAGATCCCTGGGGCTCTCCATGACTATCTCCTTCTAAGATGGCATTGAACCTTTAATGGCTTCTCTTTGGGCATTGCTATTTAACCAGTTCTGAATCTAATAAATGTATTATTACATGATTAAATGATAACTTAATCATTATTAATATTTTAATTGATTTTTAAAACAATTTAATCAATGTTAATAATTAAATGATAATTGTATGATTAACTCATCCACATCTTTGTCTCTACCCTCATAGCCCCCTTCTCTGAGTTCCTAACCAAACTCTCCATTTGAGCAAATGCTCCAGCCAGCCATGCTCATTTCTAGCCCAACTCTGCTCCTGACTCTCTGGGCTTTTTGACTCTTCTCCCCAATATTCTCCTATCCCCCCATTTCCAGCTCCCTTTTATGTGTTTTCTCCCCCTTAAATTAGAATAAACTCCTCTAGAGCAGAAATTGTCTTTATTTTTGCTTATGTTTATATTCCTAGCACTTAGCTCAGTGGCTGACACAGAATAAGAGTTTAACAATTTGATAGATAGATAGATGGATGGATAGATGGATGGATGGATGGATAGATAGATAGATAGATAGATAGATAGATAGATAGATAGATAATGGGTGGGTGAAGGATGGGTGGGTGGGTGAAGTAGGTGGACAGATGAGTGGGTCAATGGGTGGATGGATGGATGGATGGATGGATGGATGGATGGGTAGTTTCTATTATTATCGCCATTTTACTGTCAAGAAAACTGAGGCAAGCAGATTAAGTGACTTGCCCAAGGTCTTACAGTTAGTGTCAGAGAGATAATCTTTCCACAAGCATAGTATGAGAGACTTTGTCAAATGCTTTGTTAAAATCTAGGCAAACTATATCAACATCACAGCCCTACCATTTTAGCAACCTCGTCTACCCTGTGGAGCTTCTCAGAGCAAGTATTCCATATGATGGTTCTTGAAGAAAATTATTATCTTCCCTATCCTTTCTCTTCTACAGGCTATGTTTTCTCCACCACTGATTCTCAGAGTTGAAAGGGATATAAGATGACATCTGTTGTAACTTCTAAGAGGACAGGAAACCCCCATATAGCATACCTGATAAGTGGTCATCTAGCCAAAGTGGAAGACCTTACATGATGGGGACTCTAGAGGCAGTCCTTTCAGTTTGGGAGAGCTCTAATTTTCAGGAAGTTTTTGCTTACATCTATACCACTCAGAGATTAAAGACTTGCCTAAGGTTGCATAGGCAGTATGTGTCAGAAATGGGACTTGAACCCAGGTCTTCCTGGCTTTGAGACAAGCTCTCAGTCCACTATGCCATGCTTCTCTCACTAATAAGAGCATAGAATCATATAGAGAGAGCTAGAAGAGATCTTAGAAACTACTTGTCCAACCCTCTTATTTTATAAATGAAGAAACTGAGAGCCAGAGGGCTTAAATGACTTGCCCAGGGTCACAAGTAGTAAGTGGGAGAGCTGAGACTTGAAACTAGTTCCTCTTATTTGACTGTTTTTCAAAACAGCTTCCTTGAAGTCTGGAACACATGTCTGACTATGTCCTGCATGCTCAACATGGCTATTTTCTTTCAGGATTCTTCCTCATTCATTATCACCAACCAATTCTTACTTTCAAAAAAAATTATCAAAATTTAGTCTTGTCAGTATCTTGCCTAGAAAAGAGGAATAATAGTCCCAAAAAGCTTATTGATGTGTTCACAGTCATAAAATGACATAGCCCACATTCTGGTCTCAACTGTGCCAGCCAATAGCTGGGGGACTTGAGCAAGACATTATGTCATTGGACCTTGGTTTCCTCTTTTATAAAATAAGCTTCCTTTTAAGCTCTGGGATTTCATGATTCTGCAATATTACACAGATTAAATAATAGTATGTGCTCAATTCTTCCTTTTGTGTGTAGGAAGATCCTAAAGACTCATCCTCTGGGAAGTGGAGGGGGTTGGAGAAAGAGAAAGTAGATTACTGTCCCCTCCTAATTATCCTATACTTCTGGAGCTCTTTAGGGGCAAAGAAAAAAAAAAGAGGTTTTTGTTGTTATGTTTGAGAGTTAGAGGGAGGAAAGGAAAGGTGATTTGGAGTAGAGATGCAAACACTCAGCTCAAAGGCAGCATGTGACCAACAACACTCCTGAGCATATCCAAAAAACCAAATTAAAATGTAATTGGGAAATATTTAATAAATAAATAAAAATATAACCAAATTTAGACAACATTACATTTTAAAACTAAGTCAATACATGGCCTCTGGGGATCATAATGTGTGGATTAGTGGTCCCCATTTCTATTTGAATTTGAACCACTTGTTTGGAGAACTCCCTTTGGGGACAAATTTAAGTAGAAAGGAGAGCTATCCAATGTATCAATTCTTTGGGGCTTATCAATGGGGTTTGGGCTGAAAGTCATCCTGGTACAGTGGAGTTCCATCACATGTATTTTTAATTTACATGAATTCAACTAAACCTGCTTTGCAAAGAAACAGAATCACAGAGGAATGTACATATATATTAGAAAGGTCCTATGGTTCAGTAAAGAGAGCCCTTGTTTTGAATGACCTGAAATTCTGCCTTTGGTACTTACAATCTGTTTAGCCTCAAGAAAGTCATTTACCCTCTCTGAGCCTCCTCTGTAAAATGAGGGATTAGAGTAGATAGCCTCAGAGATCCCTTCCATTTGTAAAAGTATGATTGTACTGCAGTATAGAGTTGTGTACTCAACACCAGCCAGCCATGTCAGACAGGATGTAGATCTTCCATAAGCCATCCCCCCATAGATCTGGCTGCAATTTCTCTGATATGTGGGGCTATCAATTGGGAAAGGCCTTCATAGCCAAACTTGCCAACGTTGCTGGATGCCTTCTGGTCTTGCAGCATCCCCCCTCCCCATCCCACTCCCACCCAAATCGAGGCCTTCTCCCACAGGTAGAAGGAGAGAAGAGAGAGGGAGAGAAGCAGCTGTAGGATACTGGGCATGGAAGTGGCAGCTGATGAACTTCAAGGGATAATAGGAATATTTGTCATTTTCCCTTCCAGCTGACTTTGGAACCTAATAACTTCACACATCCCCCATTTTTGCTATACTTATGGTATAGTGTGCCTTAAAGAATTATTTTCTTTATGTAGAGCACCAGTAAGACCCAAGGAGAAAGAAACGATCTCAAACTAAACTAGACAACACTCAACGAAGCAGACTTCAAACCACTCTTAGCCCTCAACCCAGCTTAGGCTTCAACATTCACCTCTTCAGACAATCTACACAAGAAGGCTTAACTTGTAATTCCCCTTAAATCCTGGCTTTCCTAATGCAGAGAGTGAGAATTATGACACCCAACCCCAAGTCCCCTCTACACATCCTTCAAATCCAGCTTAAGCCCTACCTTCTCCAAGAAGCCTTCTCTGGCTACCCAGATAGCATGAGGCAGAAGTAATATGGGGGTAATGGAGGAAGTGGTAGAGTCAGAAGCCTAAGGTACAAGTCTGAGCTCTGCAACTAACTTGCTGTGCATTCCTAAGCTGGCCATTTAACCTCGATTTCCTCATCTGTAAAATACTTGTGCTCAATCTCAGAGTTGTTATAAGGATGAAATAGGTTAATATATAAAAGTACCTGGTAACTATAAAGTGTTGTATCAATGTAAATTGCTGTTGTCACTCAGATTTAATGAATCTTCTCTTTTGTTAACTCCCTTAGCACATTAGCTAGCATTTGGTCATAAGCTGTCTTGTCTGGTTGGCTCATTGTTTTCTACATGTACATCTTCTCAACCATATTATAGGTTCCTTAAGGGGAAAAGGATCCTTTATTTAATCAAGAAACATTAATTTTTAAATTATTTTTTATTAATTGAAACTGTCCCTCCTACCACCCCCTCCTGCTTCAGCAACAACAAAATGCAAAACAAAACCCTTATTACAAACATGAGTGGTCCAGCAAGATAAATTCTCACATTGGGTATACTCAAAAGTGTATGTCCTTCTGCCTTTTAAGTTCATCACCTTTCTGGTAGGAGGCGAATGGCATGTTTAGTCTTCAGACTTCTGAATTAATGGCTTGTCATTGAATTGATCAGAGGTCTGTAGTCTTTAAAATCAGCAAACATTTATTATGCAGTTATTAATTCATACAGCTACTGGGCTAGGACTGAGAGAGAAATACAATTTAGTTGAGAAATGTCATCTGGTGTCTACTTATTTGTTTGTATGTTATCTCCTTAATGAGAATGTTAACATTTTAATTAATAGAATGTTGTTTTGGGCTTTCTTTGTACCCCTGGCCCCTAGGAGTGTCGGGCATATAGTAGGTGCTTAATAAATAATAAGAGCCAGCACTTATGTAGCACTTTAAGATTTGCAAAGTACTTTGCATGCTTTATCTTATTTGATTCATAACAACTCTTCAAGGTTGGTGCTATTATTACTCCCATTTTATAGATGAGGAAACTGAGGCTGAGAGGTCAAGTAATCTGCCTAGCATCACACAGCTAAGAAAATGGCTGAGGCAGATCTTCTAGACTGGTCCCAAACTCATTTGGCACCACCTAGCTGAGTCCTGAAGGAAGTAAGGGATTCTAAGAGACAGAGGGGTAGGTAGAGTTTCCTTGTTTCCAAGTAAAACAGTACTAAGGCGATGTGCATGCATTGGGCAAGGCAGGTTGAAGATAAGGCAGAGAAGGACAACCACACTGGGTTATTTGGAGGCATTGATCCATCCATAGATACCTGGGTCCCCATCTGAAGCTCCTCCCATCTAATTACTCACTTGTTAATTTAAATTCTTGTTGTGCTATAAGTGTAAAAGTCCTGCTTGCAGCCCTAGAACAGGGCAGGAATAACCAAAAAAAAAAAAAAAAAGAACTGAAGCAAGGTGCTCCATTCAGCAGTCACACTTGTCTTCTGCCACCCACAATGCACTTGGGGGCAGCTCACGCAAGTACACAGTAAAGCTTTAGATGTGGAGTTATAATAGAAACAGCAGAAAATGTCTGTCAAGAGATACACATGGTCCTGTCCTGGAGGAGGAAAAAGAGCCAATAAAATACATGTTGGAAATAACAAACAAGATTAGAGGCAATATTTTAGCCTTGATGTCTTCGTCAGGTTCTGAGTAGAATAGATCAAGGTTAGAATTTATTTCCACAGCCTAAAAAAGCCTCAGGGCCAAAATGTCACTGCTAATCCAATTTTCTATTTCTAATGTGTATGTCATTCAGCACGTTTTGATTCTGTAGCCTGCAAACTGCCTCTATGTTTTTTTAATCCTGTAAGAATTGAACCATGTGGCCAGTCTTACCAACTACACAGGGAGAATGAATCAGATGTCGTGTACCTGCATCAGCCCAGGAGCTTTGTCACTTATATGGTCTGGGAATATCAGCCTCCTTGGACTCAGCCAGCCTGACAGGCTAGCTTTTCCCTATTCATGACATCTCCCACCTCTGTGTTTTTGCACAGTTGGTCCCCCATGCTTGGAAAGTACTTTCTCTTCACCTCTGCTTCACAGACACCCTAGCCTACTTTAAAGCATAGCTCAGTTACCACCTCCCACAGAAAATGTTTTTTGAGCCTCCCAGTTGGTAGTATTCTCTCCCTCTTGAAATGACTTTGTTTAACTTTTTACAGAGAGGAAACATGGTAGAGTGGATGTAGACCTTGCCTCAATGTCAGGAACAGTGGCTACTGTCCTACTTCTGACAAACACTGTCTGTGTGACCCTGGGCTTCGCTTGACCTCTCAGAACCAAAGGCATATGTTCTTTAACACACAGTTGGAGAACAGTTGCAGATCTGCAGTGATAGAGGGAATTTCCCTAACCAGGAAGTCCCCTATGTTCAAGGATATGCTAAAGTCAATTGTTAAACTTTCATCGTGAACATTTATACCTCAGAAATCAGCAAATGCTAGAAATCAGGGCTTGGTTTTTATTGTTGTTGTTGACTGCCCCTAGAATCAAGAAAGCGATGGAGAAAATGTTGATAACACAGATTAAATTTAAAAGTATGTCATATACATTTTTTTCCCCAGAGAGCTGGTCATTAAACATTTACTAGCCCTCCTTGCTTATACTAATAAAATAATAAGTCATGTTTTTTTGAAAAAGCCTTAATGTTTACTTATCTGTGTACATGTAGGATCTTTCAGTAGAACAAAAGCTCCTTGAGAGCAGATCCAATTTTCTTTTTCTTTGTGTCCCAGCTCCTAGCACAGCCCCCAATCCACTGTAGGTGCTTAATAAAAGCTCACTGAATTGACAAAATGGGCACCAGAATAGGACTCAGGCCTGAGTTCTAGTCCTGGTCAGCCATTACTCTATTATGGCATTGTGGCATTGCGGCATCATCTCCAGGTCTTACCTAGGCCTTACCATGTCTAGGTCTTGATTTCTTCCTTTGTATAAACACAGGGTTGAATTTGATGACCTCTAAGTTCCCATCCACCTCTAACAATCTCTGAGTCTTTTCATTTCCAGTTAAAATAACCCTAAACCTTAAACCCCCATGGTCTTTATGTGTGTGTGTGTGTGTGTGTGTGTATAGTCAATTCACCAGCAAGAACATGAGAAATTCCTATAAATCTCTCCATGACACAACTCAGTATCTAAGAATTTCATTGAGCACTGTACTTGGAGTCAGGAAGACCTGGGTTCAAATTCTGCCTCAAACTCTTACCAGCTGGGTAATTTACTTTGCCACTTTGAGCTGCAGTTTCCTCATCTGTAAAATAGGAATAACAACAGCATCTACCATATAGAATTGTTATATGGATTAAATGAGATGATGTATGAAAAGAACTTTGCAAACCTTAGATCACTATATCAATATGAGCTATCATCACCATCCTCATTGTTGTCATCATCATCAGGTGATGATATGACTTCCCTGTGACATTTTATTTCTACTGGAGCCAGTGGGGGCCAATCTGTATTGATCAGGTCAGCATAGCTGCAAAACATATGGACTGTTTTACCAGGATGTGGTCTGTTTTGTTGGCATTCAATAGATACAGCCACAGACAATCTATCTTAATGTGTAAGACACCCAAAAAGCAAGACGTCCGTCTGTCAGCAATAAGTCACGTGGAATTCCATCAGAGACTTAGAAGGACTGGCCAAATGACCTTTTACAAAGCTTTCTGACCCTAGGTGCCATGATTTAGTGCATCAAATATAGCGCCTCTTCTATGGCAGGGGTTCAAAAAGCGTCAATTAAGTATTCCCAGATGAGGACTCCAAAATGCCAAAACTGCTCTAGAGAAAGCACAGCACAGGCTGATCTTGTACAAGTAATCTATGGTCTAGAATTGTGGATGATCCTTGAGTTGCAAGCCTGGACAGAAAAAGGATTTTCTCCTGCTCACTTGTCATGAGGGTGTGACTGATTGTGGGAATTCAGTTTTCACACGCTTGGCTGTATCCTAAATGTCATTCTCACAACTGGCATGCAGAGGGTGTCAACGGCCAGAATCCATGTTCCAAAAGCATCCACTCTGCAGGACTTAATTTTTCTGCCAAAGGTCTCCTATTTAAGAAGACTCTGTTGGCTGCATCGGCCCCATGTTGTCTTGGGAGTAGGAGAGGAGTAGTGACTCATTGGTATTTGGTTCAGAGTGCCGTGAGGAGGGGAGAGGAGGAAAATAGAATTTAGTTCCTTAAATAGATTAGAAATGAGAGAGGTAATGCAGTAAGCAGCAATTTGTCCATTTCAGTAAGGGGAGGGACTGGTAGTAAGGAGAAAGGGACAGGAAGGGATGAATGTCTTGTTTGTTGTTCAGTCCTTTCAGTTGTATCTGACTCTTTGCGACCCCATTTTGGAATTTTCTTGGCAAAGATACTGGTGTGCTTTGCTATTTCCTTCTTCAGCTCGTTTTATAGGTAAGGAAACTGATGCAAGCAGGGTTAAATGATTTGCCCAGGGTCACACAGCTACTAAGCGTCTGAGTCCAGCTTTGAACTCAGGTCCTTCTTGACTCCACTATACCACCTAGCTGCTCCTAAAGAGTGTAGAAATCCCCAAAATGGGAACTTTTTCATTTTCATCATGGGGCAATTAGGTAGTATAGTGAATCTGGGTTTACAGTCTAGAAGACCTGAGTTCAAATCTAGCCTCAGACAGTCACTAACTATATACAACTTTAGGAAAGTCACATAACTTCTGTTTGGCTCAGTTTTCTCATCAGTAAAACAAGCACAATGATAGCATCTACCTCTCGCGGTTGTTGTGAGGCTTAAATGAGAAAATAATTGCAAAGTGCTTAGCATAGCACCTAGTACATAGTGATCACTATATAAATGTTATCTATTATTGTTATTGTTATTTCTTTCAGTGGTGGAGAGCAGTCTGAAGAGACATTACCAGTTACAGAGACAAAAGCAACAGTATAGGGTGCCCAGAAGTCACATTGCCAATTTGACCAACGCAACTTCCAGAAATAAGGTTTTAAGTAGCAAGTAAGGATGGGAAAGCTAAGACTTTTTAAAACAGTGAGCATAAAAAGAATAGATTTCGTCTATTTCCATGTTTGTTTGTTTGTAATTTAACTGAAGGTTTAGGCTGGGTAGGCATGGGTGGGCTATAATTGGTATCATTATAAGAAATACCAGTATTGATAAGATCACAGATTCCTTGACTAATAGACTGGAAAGGGCTTCAGGAGAGAACTATAGAATTCCAGGGCTGGGGTGGGATTTTAGAACTTAGAATGTTGGAGCTAGAAGGGACTTTGTAATGCAGAATATGGAATATTAGGGCGGGGGGGGGACTTTAGAATGTAGAATCTTTTGTAATTATCTAGTCCAACCTTCTCATTTCATAGCAAGGGTGAGTGACAGACTCAAAGTCACCCAGCTAGTTAGTAACCAAGTGAGCCAAGAGGCCATGTCTCCTGACTCCCAGTTCAGTCTTCTTTATACTGCACAAGTCTGCTTTTCCTCCCCCACTCACATAATGTATCTCTATTGATGGAAAAAGACAGGCTTTATTTAAAAATGTAAAGAGAAAACAAATGACTCATCCTGTGTATTATTGCATTGTAAATTGGTGTTGCTGATCATATATTATTGATAGAATGAGTTGATATATTTGAGCGAATCTCCATATTTGCAAACACTTAGCTCAGTTAATAACCCAGAGGCAGCTTGGTCTAAAGGAAAGAGTCCTTGGAATAAAGAGACCTCTTTTCTAAAGCTTCATCTGTGACTCTCTTGTTTTGTAATCTTGGATAACTCACTTCACTTCTCCTAGAAATAGCTGCCTCATCTGCAGGAGAGGGGCCACACGGAATTGCCAAGGATACAATGAAATAATTTACATAGTGACTTTTGAAAAACAGAGAATCAAGATCACATCTAATCAGAATAACTGACATTTATATAGTAATTTATGGTTACAGTATGCTCTGCCTGCATGATCCAATTTGATCCCCTCAATAGTTCTATTTAGAAAACTGGTGCAGATATTATTACTCCCATATGACACATGGGGAAATTGAGGCTAGGAGAGGTGACTGACCCTATATCACAAAGCTAAAAGTGGGGGACAAGGCCAGTTTTTGAATCTAGCACATCTTACCATCTCTCCATATAGTTAGGTATAAATCAATCCATCAATAAGTGTTTCTAATTGGATGCCTACCAATCAATAATCAACCAATGAACACTTATTAAGTACCTAAAATGTGTCAGTCCCTGTCCTTGGCTCTAGGGATACCAAGACAAATGTGAAAAGTCCCAGCCCTCAAGGAGCATGTATTCTACGAGAGAAAGCAACAGATGCACACGCAAATATAAGCAAAATGAAAATGAGGTATTTTTCAGAGGCAAACACTAGCAGCTGGAGGGATCAAGAAAAACCTCAGGCAAGACCCGAGCATTGAAGAAAAATAGGGATTCTAAGAGTCAGAGGGAATGTATTTATGAGAGATGGCATGTCATGTGTGAGGAACATTGGGAAGGCCAGTTTGACTGGTCCAAAGAATACGTGGTGGAGAATAATGTATCTAAGGATAGAAGGATGGGTTGGAGCCAAGTTGTAAAGGGCTTTAAATGCTAAACAGAGAAGTTTGCATTTGGTCCTCGAGGTAATAAGAGGTTTTTTTTGAGCAAGGAAGGGACATAGTCAGATCTGTACTTTAGGAAAATCACTTTAAGTCAGAGTGGTGGCACATACCTGAAATTCCGGCTTCTGGGGAGTGTGAGACTAGCAGAGACGTTGAGTTCAGGAATTCTGAACTGCAGTGGGCTAAGCTAATCTAGTATCCACACTAAGTTCGGCATCAATGTGGTGAGCCCCCAGGAACAGGGGGCCACCAAATTGCCTAAGAAGGAGAGAATGAACCTAGGTCAGAAAACAGAGCCAGTGAAAGCTCCTGTGCCAATCAGAGTGGGCCCCTGTTCTTCCAGCCTAGAAGAGATAGGGAGACCCAGTCTAAACAAAAAAATACATAAATCAAATTTAAAGTCAGAGGGACCAATTAGGAGGCTGCCCTGTTCCCAGCCCTCTGCCAGATGTAGTGATGGATATACAAATACTACATAAGACATGATCTTTTATACATATAAGATATATTTTATAATGTAATGTAATTTATATCATAATATATTTTACATTATATTATCACATATAATATGCATTATATATTATACATATTACATAGAATCATGTCTTTATGTCATCAGAAAATATACGTTAGACATGATCTCTACCCTTATGTAGCTTACATGAGAAGTATTGTATGTTATATATAACAAAATGCACTAAGCCACAGGCATAAAATTAAATAATGAATAACTAGTATCGTTGTCTTCCCTAGATTACATTTAATCATTTGCCAAGGGCAAGAAGAAAACTTGGTTGGGCTATGAATCCTGGTGTTCCCAATCAATTGAGTAGAGATTGTGACATGTAAGTGGAACACAGCACCATGTAGGAAAATCTTCTATTGGTTTACCTTAGGAGAGGGAAGTTGGAACCACTCCTGACAAAACTGACCACTGGGTTTTTTTTCCTCCCTTATTCACCCCGGAAGAGGTGCTATTACAACCAGTAGCGGTGGAAGGGAAGAACGTGTCTCAATCTTAAGGAAGACAGTAGGGAGAGAGGAATGGGAAAAGATAGGTGGATAGACAAGACAGAGAAAGGAGAGAAAGGGGGGAAAACAGAGATGGAGAGAAAAAAGACAGAGGTGAATCAGATTGCTAGATTGCTGCTCAGGGGTGATGTGCTGGGGTCAATTATTAGGGAGCAGCAGTGCTAGCAGTCTTTAATATGGATTGTCCTAAGGGAGAGGGAACATCTCTAGATCTGCCAAAGAATGAAAACTTTGCTGATTTTGTGGCACAGATTGATCATACTAGTTCCCTTTGATGTTCTCTATGGTCAAGACCTCAGACAGTTCAGCAGCAAGAACTGATATCCAAGACCCTTTATCAGAGGAATAATCACACCACAGGGGAAATAAACCCACAAGTACAACGAAAAAGCCGCTTGGACAAGCCCATCCCATCCTTTGCTCTCAGGGACATTGTTCCACTGCAACCAAGTCCCATCTGTCTCCCACTCCATTTGTCTTCCAAGACCCGCATAAGCAATATCCTTAGGTCCAGTCTCATAAATGCCAGCAATGTAAAGCCTGTTTCTCCTTGCTTTATTTGCTTGCTGCAGGCAGCCCTATCATGTTAGTGTCCTCCTATGAACTACAAACTGCAGCAACCGCTGATAACATCACTACAGGTCCAGATTTTGGTCCTCAACTTTTTAAGTAAAACTTTTCTGTTTTATGAATTATCAGGGTCTTAAAAACTAAATAACACTACCCTATCTCACCAACATTTTGCTTAATAAATGAGAACACCGACTTCTTAATTTATAGTAGTAGATATATCTTGTAGGATTACTGGAAGGAGATCGATTTTTGTTCGTTTTATTTTGTTTAATTTTTGTATAGGACACTCCTTCCTTATGAGCAGGTTCACTCAAAAGACCAAATTGCAGCTCAGAAGCATGCTCAATAAACCCAGAGTCAGCAGAATGGGAGTTTGATGTTTTTTCCATCAAACTGTGATAACTTGATGAATTGCTTTTTTTTCCCCTCTCCTCTGGGGTGACAGCTTGGTGCAGAGGAACCAAATCTGGTATGAGAATCACACACAATTTCATTCACTAATGGCCACCAACATCTTTTGATCATTGGACCTTAGTTTGAAGGCTCTACTACTTACTTTCCTGCTTTTTGACCTTAAGCAAATCAAGTCAAGCCAAGTCAACAACCTGCTATGTGCCCGGCATTATGCCAAGCACTGGGGATCCAAAGAAAGGGAGAAAATAGTCTCTACTCTCAAGAGGCTCACAGTCTAATGGGGGACACTATGCAAATGACTGTGTACAAATAAGATACATACAGAATAAATTGAGCTAATCATTCCTACGAGGTGCTGTGTTCCACCTATAAGTCACATAGAAGAAAGGCACTGGTATTAAGGAGGATTGAGAAAAATTTCTTGTAGAAGCTGAGAATTTAGCTGGAATGCTTAAGGAAGCCAGAGAAGTCGGGAGATGGAGATAAGAAGAGAGAGAATACTGATCATAGGGGACAGCCAGTGAAAAGAGATTGAGTGTCTTCTTGGAGGAACAGAGGCCAAGGCTACTAGATCACAGAGTATGTGGGAAAGCACAAGACTGAGATGGGAGGAGGGGGCCAGGCTGTGCAGGGCTTTGATTTCTGGAGGATTTTATATCTGATCCTTGAGGTAATAGGGAGCCACTGGCGTTCATTGAATAGAGGAGTAATGTGGCCAGGTCAGACCCGTGTTAAATTTAGTAAGATTGGTTGAATAGCCAAGTGGAAGATGGACTGGAGTGGGGAGAGAGTTGAGGCAAAGTATATCATCTAACCTCTCTGAGCCTCAGTGTCCTCTTCTGTAAAATAATGAGATGGGAATAGAATGCCTCCCAGGTCCCTCCCTATCAGCTCTAAATCTAGAACCTACACTAGTTCTTTCTATACCTGGCACTACTCGTTGGAATTAGAGCAGCCTCTCTCCTGACCCTGCCAGATACATATACAGATAGATACATTATTACTCTTTAGCTTTGCTTTTCCTACACTGTATGCTGAGCTCCACCCATCTGTGATGACAACAGTGCTTTGGACATGTTTTAATACTTCATCCTGTGAATTCTTTCTCTAACTCAGATCACAACTCCTCTTTTCCTTAGTGGATTATTTTTAGGGAATGTTGTGGTTAAAAAAAAAAACAGAAACACAAAACAAATCAATTACCTAGTATTCAGCATTCTTAGAAGCCTCTCTACTTAGCTAGACTGGCTGTTGGGTGATACATGCACAGTGTGTTGTCAAGCCTACGTTCATGGGACCTTCTAGAGCTTGTGGTCTCCAGGAATAATTCAACTCAATTCAATTCAACAAGCATTGATTAAGCCCCTACTATATTTCAGGCAGGGCAGCTAGGTGGCACAGTGGATAAAGTGCCAAGCCTGCAGGAAGACCTGAGTTCAAATCTGGCCTCAGAGACTTACTAGCTGTGTGACTTTGGGCAAGTCATTTAACCTGCTTTGCCTCAGTTCCTCAACTGTAAAATGAGCTGGAGAAGAAAATGGCAAACCACTCTAGTATCTATGTCAAAAAAACTCCAAATGGGGTCACCAAGAACTGGACATGACTGAAACAACTGAACATAACAACAACAATATTTCAGGCACTGTGCTCGATGATGGGAATACAAAAGCAAAAAGTAAAATAATTCCAGCCCTTGAGGAGCCCTTGAGTTCTACTGGGGAAGATAAATTCACACAAATTCATACAAAGTGTTATCAAGGCAACTACATAGAGCACTGAACCTGGAGTCAGGAAAGCTGAGTTCAAATCCTGCCACAGAAATTTACTGTGTGACCCTGGACAAGTCACTCTGTCTGCCTCAGTTTCCTCACTTATAAAATGGGGATAATAACAACACCTATCTCCTAGGGTTGTTGTGAGCATAAAATGAGATATTCATAAAGTGCTTTCCAAACCTCAAAGCACTATATGAATACTCACTATTATTATTAGGAGAGAAAAGTATGCATATTTGTTGGAGTTGGGGGTGGTCAGGAAAGGCACTAGGTAGAAGGTGTCATTTGAGCTGAGTCCTGAATGGAGTTGTGGATTACAAGAGATTAAAGTGAGGAGGGAGGACATAGCCTTTGAGAGACCAGGCTCATTGCTGCACCACAAATAAAGCCTTGTCACAGGACTTCAGTGAAGGATCTCAGACATCAGATCAGAGCATCAGGATAGGCTCTGAGAGCCCAGGCCATCCAGTCTAACCCTATCATTTTGCAAGTGAGGAAACTGACGCCCAAGAATTGTAAGTGTCTTGCCCCAAGGTCATGCAGGGAATAAGCATCAGATAATTCATTAGATCCCAACTTACTTATCTGACATTCTTTTCGCCTTGATGAGATTGGAGAAAAGCTTTAACAATTTCATCAGCCACACATTTACAAAACACAAGCTCAGGCTCACATGTGGCCCTTTCCCCTAATTCTGGAGGTGTTCCCCCGCCCCGAGTCCTCCTTTTGCCTCACATTCATCTCTTCACTGACTACAGTCATTACATTATCTTCTAAGCCACATTTACTCCCATCCCCCTTTTTAATAATGGAATGAAAAGTTCAAAATAGCTCTGGCTCATGGACTCATTCCCCTGCCTCCAATAAGCTTCTAATTAAAGAATTAAGACCAGAAACTCTCATGCAGGGCTTCTACACTAGGGCATTGAAAGATTGTCTGCCTTCCTGGCAGCCCCCTCCCTCCTCCCTATGCCTAAGCAAATGATGCCTGCTGCCAGGGAGTAAAGGGGAAATTCAAAGCTGATTATACTTATAAAGGGAGCACCCTTAGGAAAAGGCACCCTGCTGCCTAGGCCAGGGACCACCTCTTACTCCCAACCCAGCAGTGACAAGAGCAATGTGTATATTACAGACCCAATGACTGAACAGGCTACCAATTAGTGAAAAAAACAGTTACTAATGACAATTACTAATGACATGCACTGATTTTCCCTGGTGACTTGCTAAATGTGTCTCAGAGCATGCCCACATATAGTCCCTGTTATAGACAAAAGCCAAGGAGGATTAATGCTGCCCAAAGCAAGAGCTAGTAAATTGGTAGAATCAGACAATCTTAGCATCTCAGAATTGGAAGTCTTCAAGTCACATACACACAGACACACACACACATACACACACACACACACACACACACACTGGGAGTCAGTCATCCAGCCTCTGAACAATTCCTATCATAGAATTATTGAATTTACCACATTTTAGAAAAGCTCAGATTTTAGGAAAATATTTCTTTCTGTTCAATCAATTTGACCCTGGAATGCAAGAATTCACAGCACCTCGTTCTCCCAAACTTCCATAAGCTAAATGTTAGTTTATTTAAAGAAATTCTGTCCAGAGATATGTTAATACACACTGCAATTGGCTTCTGAGAGAACCCAATACAATTTCATTCATTAATGACCACCAACAGCCTATGACCAATTAGCTTGTTTTTCAATGTGTAAAAAAAAGGGGGGGGGTTGAGAGCATGTGACAGATAATATTGCAGAGTGGATAGAGAGTTGTCCTCAGCATCAGGAATAGTGGTAAAAGTCCTACCTTTGATACATAACTGGCTGAGTGACCCTGGGCAAGTTATTTATCCTCTTAAGCTCCTGAGATGCAGACCCACATTGGTAGAAGGCATTCCTCACTGGAAACTCCCTATATCAATGAAATCACTAGTCCAGTTAATTAAAAAAAAACAGGATTATTTGTAGATTGTTCCTTATAAATTCCCTCTCATTCTGTCTTCTCCCCTGCCACACAGATGATGGAGGCTTTAGTATAGCGGGGGACCAAGAAAAGTGATATTAGGAAGTGATGAGAGATATAAATGCAAAACAGAATTATGGCCAAGTAAAACTATAAAGGTGGCTTGGAGACAGCAAGCTTCTTTTGCATGGTAGGTCATTGATTACACTCACCCTTTTTTGTAATGGGATAACCATAGGAAGAATCAGTTAGAATCCCCTGCCAATAATAACACTAACCAGGGAAGAAACAGCTTTCAAGTGTTCTAGTTCACATAGAAAGCATAGCTTCCTATCCATATCAACCTATCCCATGTGTTTAGAAGCTCAATATATCGTTAACCCCTCCCTACCATAGCAATTGTGAGTCTCACTTGGACCAGTTGGGGTAAGAAAACATTCAAAACACCCAAAGTAGATTCCTTCACCATTTAAAGAGGGAAATGGGACTGGAAGACAGTCAAGTACCCAAAAATATCACGCATGTGCTGGGGAGTTTGAAACTGTATTGCCCCCACTATATTTTAATAGTTCAAGAATTCCTGATTCCTTTAATGTGAAAAATCCCACTACCAATGTAGATCCAAGATGCTCTCCATCTTGGGAAATAGTCTTTGAGAGTTACTGTTGTCAAAGTCATCACCCCACAGCCAACCTAATGGTGGTGCTCTCCAACTGAGTTAAACTGATTCTTGGAAAACACTCTTATAGTCCATCTCCATGTTATGATCAAAGTCTTTCCAACTTGGCAGGACCTTCCAGAGTTTGTGCTCATTGACCCTTTGAGAATCCAGCATCATCTGGTATTACAGTAAGAGTAGGACTGTGTTGGAAGTATTCATGACCACTATAGGATTCCACTGCAATAGCCTTTATTTTAAGATGGACAATATAAAGGAATAAATCCCCAATGGTGGAGTTTTAGGCAAAATGACAGGGTATATATTATATTAATTAACTAAATGTTAGACTTGAAAACAAGTAAAAGTATAATGCCCTCAAGAATTTACCTATGCACAATGCTACTTACAACACACATACACACACACATACACACCAAACATGACTTAGGAAGAGGGTTTGAGAAGAAACTCCCAAATAGACTGGATGACTGTCCACCACTGGCCCTAATAGTTTCCTTTGTTTGAAAGAAGGAAGAGGAGAAGCATTACCATCTGAATCCAGAGCAGTAACTAGGGATTCTTGTGCCTAGGGAAAATTCAGTTGACTGGCAGGGGAAAAGGGCAAGGCTATGCCAATACAGACATTCTGACTACAAGTATAATCTTAGCAAGAGAGGTGTGGCTCTTCCTCTCAAAAGCATGGCACCCAGGTAGGGATGTGAGGTAGGAGGGAGGAAGCCCTTGGAAAGGGGTTCTGGAGATGATAAAGGTGATGACATATGAAGAGGTGAGGTAGTCACCACTGGAGGAAGGAGTAAACTCCACCAGATGTTGGCGCCCTAGGACAAAGCTCTCAGTTGACTCATACTAATTATGGCTGCCTTCAATAGAGCTCCTCCTGAGACATCGAGGTCTTCAGGCCCTAATTTTAAAGCCCACAGACCTTTGCAACTGAGTGCCATAATCTGACACTGCTCCACACTCTTATTCTTAATTGCCTTGACACCAACATTGGTGACTTATTAACTATATGACTTTGAGCAAGTTACAACTTCTCTGGGCCCTCATTTTCTCTTCTGTAAAATGAGACGGCTGGACTCCTGAGGACTCCCCTGGCTCTAAATCTATTGTCCTATCACTTTTTGGTTCCTTCTGTTGTCCTATCATCATCCTTTTACTGTGGTGCACAGATATGTCCCTTTCCACATGACTCTTTTCAAACGAATTTGGGCTCCCCTGATCAAAGCTTGGCATTATGTCACAAGCAAGCTTCCATTGCTCTGTAACATAATGAATAGAATGCTAGACCTGCAGTCCAGAAGATCTGAGCTCAACTCTTACCTCTGACATGTATTAGTTGTGTGACCATTAGCTAGCTATTTAACCCCATTTGAGCCTCACTTTCCTCATCTTTAAAATGTAGATAATAATAATATCTACCTCCGAGGATTGTTGTGACACTTAATTTAATGCAATAATTATTAAATGCTTACTATAGGCAAGGTACTGTGCTGAGTTCTAGGGATGGACACAAAGAAAAAAAAATGAGTGATGCCTGCCCCCAAGGGACTTTCATTCTACTGGAAAGATAAAACACATTCACAAATAAGCAAATGCATGATTGCTATCACCAAATAGTTGAAAGATTGTCAATGGAAGAAAAAATGGACTTAGAGGTGCTAGAAGAAACATAATGGGTACAATGGAAAAAAGTTACATGAAGACAGGTTTTGGCTCAATATAAAACCAAATATCCTAATAATTAGAGCTCTTCTAGGTTGGGATAGTGGGCTTTATGAAGCAGTGAGAGCCCTGTCACTGGAAGTGTTCAAGCAAAAGTAGTTGTTGGGGGTATTTTGAAGGGGTAACTAACATGGGTCAAAGAGGTCATACTGGAAGACCTTTAAGGCTTCCTTAGCCCTGGGAGCTTGACTCTATGCTCTATTGCCTGAAGGAAGACCTTCATTTTTTTCACATAAATCCCTTCTTATTCTTGGAGAAAAGCATTCCAGAATGAGTAGGAGCCAGCCTGAAACCGCATCTCTGCCAAATGGCTAAATATGCAAGATAGAGTCCAAACGTTTGCTAAATGCTTTCTCCCATGAGCCTAGCAAAGCTTGGGTCCCCCCTCATTCTTTTCTGTTGGATCCCCTCTTCCAAGGCAGTGCCAGTAAGCCAGTCTACTACCATGACAGAGGAAGAGAGTTTACTGATTTCCAGGCATTTTCTGCTGCCAATGAGAGGCAAATTTTCTGCATGGTTAGCTCCAGGCCTTTACCAGCCTGCTCTCTCTTCTGCCAGGCAACTTAATTAGTGATCTGACCACATGCAAAACAAATCAGCTTGCTTATTAGTTCTAAATGTCAGGGGCTTAAAAATCCCCAAATTTGGAGATAAGTAGACTCTTGTCAAAGAGTCCTCTGGAGAAGTGAATCCCCCCAAGAATGTCTTGGACACAAAGGGAGATTCTTTCCACCTCATTAGCCACTTTCAAGTACCAAGTCCACCTTATAAGGCAAAAGCTGGTAGTTCAGTGTGCTTTTCCCAAACTCTCTGGGCTTTGGTGGGGAGGGTCTGGAATACCCCTAATAAAGAAAGAAACATGTGGGGTCTAAAATGTATTTTTAAACAGGGTGGAATGGAGTGGGGCTAAGAACCCCAAAAGCTGCAGTTCTCCCTCCCTCTATTTAATCACTGCCACCACAGCTCCAGGATGAAGGGAAAAGATTTTCATCTTACCAGTAGATTACAGAGATTGTCTCCATCTAATCCTTGCAGGTCTGTCACTGATGCTGCAAAGAACAAAACTAAGATGGGGGTGAAGGGGGAGGCGGAAGGGGAACGCTCCCTTGAACCATGCTTTGCATTACATAGGTGATATGGAGGGGGAGGAAGAAAAGGCTGGGCTTGGAGTTATGATGAAGCCCTTTGGGGCCATTGTCTTTGGGTGGAGGGGAACAGTAGCAATCCCCAAACGGAGAGAGCACAGAATCACTTACCCTTCTGGTTTCAATTTAGGCAGGCAGCCTGGATTCAGGGACGTGTGAACTGACTTATAACATCCCCTCAGCTCTAATCTCCATCTAACCCACTTTTAAAAAAAATAGGATGAGGTTTATTTTTGAAAAAAAAAACTGCTTTGCTTTTATTGAAAAATGGGAAATAAAGCTATTTTAGGGGTTGGTTTTTTTTTTCTAAATTGGCACAGAGTTGACAAGGGTTGACTGGTGGCATTTGTAAAATTGTCAAAGTGAATGATGGGGATCGAGCACGCACAGTGGTGGGGATCAAACAGATATACAATTGTGGAGAATGGAAACTCCAACTATGATGGAATCCTAGAATCTTAGAGTGAGGAGGGAACTTGAAGATTGTGTAAACCAACCCCCTTCATGTTACAGATGAAGAAAGTCAAGTGCTCAGAGCATAGCTGAGTGAGAATCTAAACCCAGTTCAGAGATCTTTCTGCTGGAGCCCACAATGTCTTCTAAGAAAGGGGTCATTTATCCTCTGGCTATGGGAGGTTCTGGACAGCTGTGTGGTGCCATGGGTAGAGTGCTGGAGTCAGGAAGACTCCCCTTTGTGAGTTCAAATATGGCCTCAGACATTTACTAGCTTGTGACCCTGGAAAAGTCATTTAACTTTGTTTGCCTCAGTTTCTCATCTATAAAATGAGCTAGAGAAGGAAATGGTAAACCGCTCCAGTATTTTCTGTCAAGAAAATCCCAAATGAGGTCACAAAGAGTTGGACAGGACTGAAAAAATGACTTAACAACAAGACTGGGAGGTTTTGGACTGCCCCACCTCTCAAGGTTTGTGCAGGGGGAAGACGGAGAAAGATGTCTGCAGGTACTCGTACCCCGAACCGGGCCGAGCATTTAGGTTTGGAAAGATGGAGTGGTGTTGCGGTGGAGGATTCTTTCTTCACCCAGGTTTTTCCATCAGATGTGAATAGCCAACAAGTTGGCAATATCAGTACACATCAACAGAAAAGCAGAAGAGTCTGTGTTTTGTTGGACTGCTCTGCAAGCAGGTGCAAGCAGTATATGCCAGGAGAATTCACAGAACAGAGCAATAACTAAGAATTCTAGTGTCTCTCTTCAATTCAGTTGAAGGGATCTGGGATTGTGGTCTGGGCAATCACTTCCCAGACTACTACCAATCCTGTAGCAAACATTGTTCAGTCATTTCAGTCATGTCTTTGTGACCCCATTTGGAGTTTTCTTGGCAAAGACACTGGAGTGGTTTGCTGTTTTCTTCTCCAGCTCATTTTACAGATGAGGAAACTGAGGCAAACAGACTTAAGTGAGTTGCCCAGAATCATACAGCTAATAAGTGTCTGAGACTGGATTTGAAGGCAGGAAGATGAGTCTATCCACTGTGGCACCTAGCTGCCCTGCAAATATATGGCCGTTCTATTCTTCTCACTAGATTATAATGTGGTATGGGGAAAAAAATCCCTTGCTAGCTGCCCAGCCCTTGTTCCTCTAAGACTAGAGCCTCTAAAGAACCCCTTCCATCACAGAAGAAGGTGTTGAAGACACTACTGTGAAGTTTGTCTGCAGGCTGCCCTGGAATTTTCTTATCACTCTGCTCTAGGCCACACCTGGTCTATAGGATCGACTTTCCTCTAGTGGTCTCCTTTACCAGCCTTTTCCCAAATGCAACCTACCAAGAACCTAGAGTCTCCCTCCCTTCCCCTGAGTAGGGAATTGGCACGAGAAGAAAGGCTCCTCCTTCAGTTCACCACTCTGACTCAAAGCTCTGCTGGCCTTACCCTAGTTATGTCTCTAACAGGGAGCCTCTGCTTCCCTCATCCCCATACTTTTTTTTGACTCTAGGGATATTACACTTTTTGGTTGTCTCTTTTGCTTCTCCTTTCCTTAAGCCTATCAGGGATGTTAGGGGTCCCATAAAGCAAGTAGGGGGCACAACTAGAATGTTATTGCTTTAGAAGATGCTATCTCAGGTAAAAACATTGCATGAGACAAACTGTCAAAAACACAGATGCTGACCTTCATATTATGTTCACTGTGACTCCCAGCTGAATTCCCTGACTTTGGACAATCCCTGCAAAATTTGTTTTCCTACCTCTTGTCTAGACCCCTCAATTCAGTTGCTTGAAGTCCTCTGGCTTAATTCAACACCCTTGTTTGCCTGGTCTCATTGCAACTTGAGCCATGTCCTCTTTACCCCAGGAAAACTTTGAGGCTATAGCTCCATTCTCTCCCTGACCAGGAGCAAGAAGACTAAAGCCTTTGCATTCTGGGCAGATTTAGCACAGGAGAGAGACAGTTTCACAGGAACATAGTTCTAGAGTGGGATGGAATCTTGGAAACCAACCCTTTCATTTTACAGATGAGGAAACAGGCCCAGAAATGTTAAGTGATAGGCTATTGAGATACTTAGGGGTTCTGCTCCGCATCCTAAGTGTAACCTTTTTCTACTCAATTCTGATTCCATCTCATCATATCTCTTTTACACATAGAAATAGATAGGCAGATGCGTATGTTTATATACATACACATATATAACATGATATAAACATGCATGCATGATATACACATGAACATGTATACACACAGTCGTGGACTAATTCAATGGGCTGCCCATTTAGCTACATGTTATGCTCTGGGCAATACATATTTTTGTCCAATCTGATTTTTAATATTGATAGAATCTTTCAGTGCTATAAATGTATTTTTCAAAAGAGATTTTATAATATTCTGGGACTTGATACAATCTATATAATGTTAGATGTATAAACAAAAGAGTACGGAACACATTGCCAACAATAGAGACTCCTTATATTACCCTCAAGCTATGTTCCGTGGTACTGGTGTTCACCTTACATTTAACATCTTTCCTGATGTTATTTGGAATTGAATTGAAGCTCACTGGCCTATAGTATACATACACACTCTACTCATGAAAATAGGGACATGTGTCCAAAGCCAGCTCAAAAAACATACCCTGAATTCTTTCAGGATTCTGGATTCAGTGGATCTGAGCCTGTTCTCTTGAACTCATCAAGGACAACTAAGTATTCTCTTAATCGTCTCCCAATTTTTCTGGAGTTTTCACTCCCTCTTAGCTATTTTTTCTTCTCTTTTCCATGTCAAAGGTCGTTCCCCTTAGTGGTGAAAAGAGACACAAAATAAGTTCAGTAGCTCCACCAAAACTACCTTTTGGTTATTTTTATGTTCTTTTTGCCAGTCTCAGATAATTTTGAGCTTTAGTTCTCCTACTCCTAACTTGGTCTTAAAGCACCAAGCAAGCAAGTAACAGCATTTATTAAGCATTTACTATATTTCAGGTACTTTCTTAAGCATTAGGAATACAAATACAAGCAGAAGTAAAGATAGCTCCTGCCCTCAAGGAGCTTACCTCATAATGGACAAAGATAACACATTAAAAGGAACTGAAAGTGGGGTAGTGTGTGAAGGTGCTAGGAGCAGGGACATAGTAGACAAAGTCTACTACTGGAGAATCAGGAGTGCAGCCTGGAGAGAAATGAAGACATGGTTGGCCTGGACTTTCAGCTTAAGACAGAAATTCTGGGAGGAACTAATCAGAAGGACAAGTCACAGGGATGGAAGGTACTTCTAACATGAGCAGGAGTCCAGGATGTAGTGAAATTCTAGGATGGAGATATTTCTATAGCACAGTAGACCAAGTCTTGTACAGAGTCAGAAGTACAGTCCAGGCAGGAATGCCATATTTTTGAATCCATCCCTTGTTACCCATCCTTGTTTGTACCTTCTTTACATGTCTTTTCTTAAAAGTAATATTGTCTCTATCTTTTTTTTTTTACATCAAAATCATTTCCCTTTTTAGTCCCTGCTCCCTGGACACATACATACATTGATCCCTTCTTTGGAATTAATGAACAAATGAAATATAATTATTAAGTGTTTATACTGTGCTAAGCATAAAAGTGAGACAGTCCCTTCCCACAAAGAACTTACATTCTAATAGGGAAAGACAACACATACAGAACAGCAGTGGCCAGAAAAAGGTGCTTTGTTCTGGTGTTTTGAAACAAAGAAAAACATTTAAGTAAATCCAAAATAACAAACTGCATCTGATAGTGTTTACCACATTTCACATTCTTAGTCCCCACCTCTCTTTTGAGAGAGAAAAAGTGTACTTCCTTATCAATTCCCCTTACTGTTGTTAACATTTAAGTTATTCTAGTTTTGCATATATTCTTCTCTTCATTCTGTTTGCTTCATACTACATCATTTCATAGAAATCTCATGTTTCTTTAAATTCCGCATATTTGTTATTTCTTGTAGAATAATAATAGTTTCTTATACTTGAACCCAACTTTGTTTATCTAGTCCTCAATCAATGGGCCTCATTTTCTATCCAGTTTTTGTTTTATTTTATTTGGTTTTTGCTAACACTAAATGCTATAATGAATATTTTGTTATATAGGAAATACTTTTGCCCCAACACAGAACAATGTGGGTCCCAAAGGGTGTTGTTGTTTCTCCTTCATTCTCAAAGAGGACCAATGACATCAGGAAGGTGATGTCTTGACTTGCACATGAATTGGATTTAAGTGAGGGAGGGCTGTGCAAAGTCACCAGCCTCACTCTCTCCTCCAGAGCCGTCTGGGTCCAGTGGCAAACATAGATAAGGATGACTGGAGACGGCCCCAGATACAGAGCAAGACCTTGCCTTTTTAAGAAACAATCACTATTCACACCCACTCTGAGCCAACAAAATCCAAACCCCTTTTCTAATACCAAAGGTGTATGTCTTGAAGTAGCTGCTTGGGGTGCTATATCTATAGAGAGCCTCTGGGTGGCATTGGAAATTTGTTATGTCAGCTCACTTCCAACTATATATGTTCAAATATTTTAGATGTCCCAGCCATCCTTGGTGCCTCTAAGAATCTATATTTAAAGTTTAGAGGAATAGATTAATTCCAAAAATAACATAAATAGCTTGGCTACTCTGCCCTCACCCTCTTACATCCCAATTTTGCTTTCCTATTTTGTGTATCTCTCAGGGATTTACTCACTCAGCATGTTGGCTAAAATGAACTTCCTTTTGTGAATCTGAATACCATAATCCCTGATATACTGAATGAGAATGTGGAATGGACACAAAAGAAACAAAGTTAGGAAGATGAAGTATAGCAGAATAAGTACACACCAAAGAAATTCACACTGGAGGCATTCCATTTCTGAAAATATTGAGAGTTAACTTAAAAAGTTATTTCAGGGAAGGAAAGATACTCAAAGAATGGGAAAATAAGGATGTTATTATTACTCCAAAAATGGTAATAAAAGGTCATTGTCAATAATTCCTAACTCCCATTTACCCTGATGAATTTGGTCCCCAGATGGTGGGTGAATACTACTCACCCAAAAGGTTCATGGCATCACCATGAGAAGTTAAAGTTCTTAGCACGATAGCTCCTGAGCCTCCATATGGCATGTTCCCTATCCTCTATCAACCAGTAGAATTCTATTAGCTTTTAGAAAAGAGAAAACAAATTATTTCAAAGGATTCCCTCCAATTTGGGAACACTCTTTTTCTTTACAGATACAATGTCCCTGAGGACAGTAGGCTTAAACTAAAAATGAAAAAGCAGGGATAAACATGTAGAGAACTTGCATGGTCGTGGAGCATCTCTTGACTCTTGGCCCTGGAAGTTTTGGAGGTTTTTTCCTCTTTGTGGAGTCCCCACAGTTTCCCTTAGGTGTAGCTCTCTGCTGATATTCAAGTATCAGTAACTTTCTAGAGTCCATAGTTGGCCAACTCTCTTCAAGGGTCAAATCCCTGAAGTTGCTGCCATGTTTAGTTTGCTGGCTGTCTGCATTCATCCGTAGGCATTTCTTCCATTATCCACTATTCCCACCTCTGAAGGGCTCTAATAATAACTCCCATTGTTCAGAGTACCTTTGGCGGTTCTTCCCAACTTTTTTGACCTTCACAAGGCCATAACCCGGTCAATTCTATCTCTAAATAGTGGTTTATCTGAGAACAAGGATGAATACAAGAGAAAGAGACAAATGCATGTGGATATGTGGCAGCTAGGTGAGATGATGAAGCTTTCTGCCACTTCCTCAACAGGCAGCTCAGAGCATTTCTTGCCTTACTTGCCACCAGGAAGAAAAAGTACAAAAGGGCCAGTGGAAGGTCAGACCATTCTTTCTGAAAGCACACTCAATTCCAGCTTAGCAACTCATAAGTCATCAGTCCTCTGGCTCTCCAGGTAACCAGAAGACTCTTTGTCACCACACTGGACCAATCCTTTATGACTAAAGGCCAAAAGTAGCTTCACAAAACCTCCACACATGGTTAGATTGGAAGCAGGCAAAGAATATTTACACAAGTTGGGGGCAACCAGTGGCACAGTGGATAGAATTATGGACCTAGAGTCAGGGACACCTGAGTTCAAATTTTACCTCAGGCATTTACTAGCTAGGTGATCCTAGGCAAATCACTTAGCCTCTGTTGGTCTGTTTCCTCATCTGTAAAATGGAGCTATTAATAACACTTGGTATGTAAGTGGTACAGTGGATCGAACACCAGGCCTGGAATCAGGAAGACCTGAGTTCAAATCTGGCATCAGATACTTACTGTCTGTGTGACTCTGGGCAGATCACTTAACTGTTTGTCTCAGTTTCCTTATTTGTAAAATGAGCGGGAGAAGGAAGTAGTAAGCCATTCTAGTATCTTTGCCAAGAAAAACCCAGATGGGGATTTCTTACTTATCTCCCAGGGATGTTATGAAGATTAAATAAGATAATAATTTTAAAAGACAGTTCAGTGCTTGGCACATAGTAAACACTATATAAATGTTACCTATAGATATAAATAGATATAGATATAAACTTTGATGAAAATATAAAAAGATAAATGATTTAATCTAACATATCAAAATAGCTTTTACATTTTTTATTTTTGTACATGAAACATCCTGGCAATAGAATTTTGGCTCCATGAAGACAGGGAATATTTTCATTTATATTTATGTTGATAGTGCATTGAATATGGCAGATGCTTAAGAAATGTTTGTTGAATTGAATTGACCACATCTTTACTGTCACACAATTGACTAAAAGTTAAGGAGAATACAAAACTGCTGCGTGTGGGCTTTTAAAATTATTACTATTATTATTTTTATTATGATGATGATGATGAAATATTTGACTCAGTGGAGAAAAAATGCAAAAAAAAGACATTCCCTCAAAAAAGGAGTACATGTATATATTAATATGATATTAGAATCCTTGAAATAGTTTCCAACAGATATAACCATTCAATGACCCTGCAGCTATTCTAGTCAAACCAGGCACAAGACAGGGAGATATATTCTGACCAAAGGTTATCATCATTACTACGAAGGATAACCTATGAAAGATCAGAATAGGAGAGATATGCCCTATGTACTTTGTGAGCATCTCAGATGTTTCTCTTTGCAGGTATCATTGTGATGTTTGTATTAAATTTCAGGACATTTCAGGTCTTCCTCAATAGATGCATTATTATTCAAAAAATACCAGCCAAAAGTACAAACAGGAAAAAAATGGATGGTTAATGTCTAGATGATGACATGTGGTTGGATGACCAATCCACTGAGTTAGTACATCAGAACACATATCTTGGACAGTAACTACACAAAGACAATGAGTTGAACCTAGTATTGAATGAAGACTAGGCTAGATTGTATTTGGGAAGTTTCACAGCGCTTCCTCCATGATCTTCAAGCTGCTCCGCAATGCAAACCCCCAAATTTTTAATATAAATATTATTCCTTTGTTAGCTTCAAAATGATTTTGAATCTTTGAATACACAACTGCTAAAAAAAATCCAAACTTCAAGGAGACTCAGAAGGCAGGGATGAAATACATGTTGGATACATGCAGGCTTCAACATATTTCCAAGAGTGACCTGCAGGCATTAAATGGCGTAAGATATAGTATAGAAGAAACCTATGATAGGAAAAGGAGAGGGCCATGTATATCAAAAGTAATAGACCATCCAAGTTTGGCATTGTTACCCATACCATGTTAAGAGGTCATAAAAAATGCTAGAAAGATCTTCTTCAGAAGGATCAGTGGAAGAACATGGACAAGAATTTGTCCAGAATGAGAAGGCATGAAGGCATTGAGTTCTGCACTATTGGAAGAAATACCTATTGCAGTGTAGGTGTCAATATTAAAGCCCACATTTGGGTTCAAATGATGAACAGTAATAGTCATAAATTAAGGAAGATAAGCCTAGACAATATATATTTTCCTGGTAAACTCCTTGTCTGATGTCACACGGAAAAGATCTACGTGTTCTAGTTAACTACAAGCTCAGTATGAGTCAACAGTGTGACACGGCCACTAAAAAACTATGTGATCTTGAGCTACATTAGTAGTTTCACAGTTTCTAGAAGGAGGGAAGCTAGTCCCATTATTCTCTTCCCTAGGGAGCCCACAACTGAAGGAGTTTTGAGTTTAGTTTGGGTTGTCACATTTTAAAAGGATATCGACAAGCTGAAGGGTATCCAGAAGACTCCAGGATGGCAAGCAGATTTAAAACAGAAGTGAAAAATGAAGAAATTTGGGATGTTTAGTTAGGAGAAGAGAAGACTTGGTAAGGGGAAGGGGGTGTAACATCTGTCTCAAGTCTTCAAGGACTTGAAAATCTGTCATGAAAAACAGTTGTATAATTTTTGTTTCTTCTAAAAGGGAAGGACTAGGAGTAACAGAGAGAGGGGCAGATTTGGATTGAATATGAGAAAAACTTCCAAATTGTGACATCTGTCCCAAATTGAAATGGGCTTCCTTTGGAAGTCATGAGTTCTCCCATAACCAGAAGTCTTTAAGCGGAAGCTAGATGAACACTTATCCAGTCTACAATGTAGGAAAGTTATGCTCAGGTGACTTGGATTTGATGATCACTGGAGTCCCTTCCAGTTCTGAGATTCTGTTGTTCCACAATTCTAAGAACTGGGGGTGTTTTAGACTATAGGAGTCTAAAGTGGAGTATACTCTCAGTCTTCAAAGATTTGAGAAGCAGTCAAATGGAGGGAGGGGTAGACCAATGTTGTACAATCTGTAGACATATGGCAGAACTATATCCGCTGGGTGGTTATTACACAGAGGAAGATTTACAGGGAGCCAGATTTCAGCTCAACCTAAAGAAGAACTTTCTAAAAATAAGAAAGGCTGGAAACACGTCATGGGATGGTGATGTTCGTGTCCATGAAAATATTAAAGTAAAAGTCAGATCACTTTTCAGTGATACTGTATAAGGGATTCTTGACTGAGAATGGATTCATTCATTGATTCAATGACAATCGTTAAGTGTTATGTTCCACATACTATGCTAGGTATTGAGGATACAGAAAAAAAAAAGAAACTTCTTTCAAGAAGCTTACCTTCTATTAGGGTAAACAATATATTCAAGTATAAGTGAATGCTAAATATATATGGAGTGCATGCTCTGATCTTACTCTCCTTACTACTACTTCTCACACTGTCAAGTTATATCATCAAAGGATGACTGCTAGTTCTCCCTTTAGAGATCTAGGGGTAATACTGAGGGGATAGGGAGTTTTCCCTATTCCTGTTGCTCATAAATCTCCATCTAGTCTATTTCCTAAATATCATTTAACCAGCTTACATGTCTCCAACATGAATTAGCCAGTTAACATCAAAGGCATATCAAAGGCAGAGAGGTACAATGCATTCCTCCTGAAACCAGGAGGTACACTCACTCCTCTGCACAGTCATTTGCTCCCTGAACAGAGAATAATGAAACATATCATCACTACTAAACATTCCTCCCATCCCACCCTTATTGGTCCCAGGAGTCCCTCCCTTTATAAACGTCTTCAGCAAATTATCCTCTGAATCTGGCAAGGCTGATGGATGGTATTTGGTCATGGTACAGGTTAGGTTACCATTTTTAATAATGACTAGCATTTACATAACACTTGCAGATTGGCAACAGAATCTCCCTGGATCTTCACAATCACCTTGTGAGGTAGATGCCATTATTATGCTAACTTTATAGATAAGGAAACAGAGTGAGAGAGATTAATTTATTTACTTGCCCAGACTCAAGGAGCTAGTAAGTGTCTGAGACAGAATTTGAACTTATGCTTTCCTGACTCCAAGTCCAGAAATCTATTCACTAGCCCACCTAACTGTCTTCACCACTAATTGCCCAGGTCCATCAATATTTGTCTTATGGGAAGACTATGTATAAGGAATTGATATTAGATGAAGGCTTTGAGACTTTATGTTGCTTCATTCTTAAAATAATCAGAAAAGGGCAGATCCTTAAAAGTAATTTAATCCTCCTGCAGCTTTTAAGGAAGATTACATCTAGCCTACTGGAGAGGACACATCCATATGGGTCTTAAAGTCTAGAACATACATTTATTCTATAAAAAGTAGCTAATGGTGCTTTTAGCAGGTGCTGTTGAGTATGATGATGGTGCAGAAATATGATACAGGGAGAAGATAATATTTCATTCCCTGGTATCATGGTAATAATATAAATGGTGACAAACTTCGAATCTTCTCATGGACAAAGTTACATATTCCACACTAGGGTGATTTTTCTTCTAGAAAGTGAAAATTCTCTTTTTACCTCCACACATTTCAAGACTGTGTGTTTTTAACTCCAAGGATTTTCCACTTAACACATACTGGTGACATTTGCAGGCCTATATTTCTAGAACTGCCTTACGTTAACCCTGGCTAACATCATGCTACATTTCTTTCTCACCTCATAGAGAGATATTCTGAAGTTGCTAAAAAGAGAGGGAGAGGGAGAGAAATGGGGGGGGGAAGAAAAAGAAATGAACTGTAGATTTGTCACAAGGGAAAATGTGTTGGCATCTTCAGAATTCTCAGCCAAGATGATGAACCTCTTACTCTTGTGTGTGCCTGAAAAATCTGCAGCCCCTCTCGTTCTACTGGGTTCAGATGTGAGCACGGTAGAGTGAGAAACACTGGACTGGAAGTCAGGCATTCTGAGTTCTAGTTTCAGTTTCATCATGTATTTGGCACACGACCTCGGAAAGTCCACTGAATTGCTCAGAGCCGTAGCTTCATGTCTTTGTAATATGGCTAGATTAACACCTGCCCTGACTGCCTCAAGAGGATGTTGTGAGGAGCAAAGGAGACAATGAACTGAAATGATTATATAGACTAGGAAGTACCATTTGAAAGAAAGGTATTATTAATATTCCTGTGGGAAGATTGAAAATCCCAGATTTGTTTTCCACTCCTCTGATCAGCTTTCATCCTGTTAACTTTTTTTTTTTACAATAATTTAATGGAAATAAAAACCTTGATGGTTATGTTCACCTTCAACTGGCTTTACCAACAGTAGAACTCCTATATGTAGCCCCATTGGACTGGCTTCTTCGTTGCTTCTCTCCTGGTTAAAGATCACAGAGAAACTCCACTTAGACTTTGGGATCTATTGCATCAAAAAAAGAGCACTGATTGTGGCTCAGATGATTTGTGTTCAAATTTCACCTTTAAGATCTATTACCTGTGTTTCTTTGGGTGAGTCACTTAATGTTCTTGGGCCTCAGTTTTCTGATCTGTCAAATGAGGCAGTTAGACTAGATGGCCTTTGAGATGCCTTCTAGCTCTGGATCTGTGATCCTTTGATTCCACATGAGACCATTTGAATTGAGAACCTCCACCCAGGCCACAACACCATGCTTGGAACTCAAAACTTCCAGCCAAATATTATGGAGTTTCCTTCCAGGCCAAAGACTTGAAGTAGGTAAAGGAACTGGAAGAGTAGGGAGTACCTGTCTTTCTTGATGAGAGCAGTGCCATGTTAGAATAATCCTCATTTCAGTATAAACAGGGAGTCACGTCTCACCCCCAGGGTTTTTATTGTTCTCTACCACCAGTTCTTGTGCATATCAACCAAAACGACAAATTAGATCCATTCCATCTCAGGTCCTCAAAGCCAATAGCAGCCTAGCAGATTAAAAAGCTTTCTTTCCTCCCCTCCAACATGACTTTGTGTTTTCTGTTTTCTGTAAGTACCTCTGGGAAATAACATCCTGAAGCTTGTTTATCTCAAATAAAGCTTTTTACTTAATTTTGACAGACCCAATAGGAGCAGGCAAGGCAAACTTGAGGGGCATGAGGTCATTTTGGGGGAAAGATATGGTAGTCAGATGGTTCTCTCACCATCCGCAGTCTCCCACTAGATAAACTCCATTATTTCCCTGTTACCTCCAGGATCAAATATAAAATCTTCTATTTGGCATTTAAAGCCCTTCACATGCCTGGCCCCAACAAACCTTCCTAGCCTTCTGATAATTTATTCCTCTCTACTGATTCTGTAGGGCAACTAAGTGGCTCAATGTTGTAGAGCACTGGGTTTGGAATCAGGAAGACTCATCTTCATGAGTTCAAATCCAACCTCAGATACTTACTGGCTATGTGATTTTGGGCAACTTACCTAACTCTGTTGGCCCAGTTTCCTCATCCATAAAATGAGCCAGAGAAGGAAATGGCAAACTACTTCAGCATCTTTGTCAAGAAAATCCAAAATGGGATCACAAAGAGTTAGACACAACTGAAATGACTCAACAACAACAACAAAAACTGATTCTATAGTTGAGAGATATTAGCCTCCTTGTAGTTCTTCAAACACAGCACTCCATCTCCTAATGTAGCTTTCATTGGTTGCATCCCATGCATGAGATATTTTCCCTTCTCACTTTTGACTCTTTTTGAACTTTTCCCTTGCTTCTGCCAAGACTCAGCTCAAATTCCACCTTCTTCAGGAAGCCTTTCAACAGTCCTCCCCACTGCTGGTGCCTTTCCTTCAAAATTGCCTTTCATTTACTTTGTATGTATTTTATTTGTACATGATTGTTTTCATATTGTTTCCCCCATTAGAAGGGGAATTTGTTGAGATCAAGGATTGTGCATTTGCTATTCTTGAAATCCCCAAAGTTTGGCACATTCTTCCTGGCACACAGAAAGTACTTAATAAATGCTTGCTGGTTGATGAATTGATTCCTAGCTCTGTCTGGCTAACCGGCCAGGCCTTTTATACAACACTGAGGATAGATCTGAAAAATCATAACACTTAACGATTTTTTGGTTAGTTGATTATTAATTTTATGCAGGTACAATCCCAATCATCTATTAAAATCTCCTATTACATTAATTTCTTTTTGATCATTTTTGTCTCCATCAAATAGATGACTCATAGAATGTTAGAGCTGGAAGGAACCTTAGAAATCAATGATTTCAAACTCCTCATTGCACAGATAGGGAAACTGGGGCCCATAAAGAGAGGTTACTTGTTCAAGCTCATACAATGAATTTGTAATGGGAGAAATTCTAGAATGCACGTCTTCTGATTTCCTTTCCAGTACTCACGCCATCATTTCACTATGACTCTCTATGCTGGCTAGACAACTAACTAAATGTGGAACTAACTTCATCTTTAAATATGAATGAAGACTTATGCTATGCGATTCAATTGAAATCAATTCAACAAGCATTTCTTAGGCATATACTGTATGTGAGACTCTGGGTATACAAAGAAAAAAAAACTAAAGAATTCCAGCTTTCAAGGACCTTACATTTTACTAGAGGGAAACCATATGTACACAGATAAGTGCAAGCCTCTGTCAAAATATGTACAAATAAATATAAAATAATTTTGGGGAGGGTACTAGGGAGAGTACTAACAGTTGGGGAAATCAGGAAAGACTTCCCAGAAGTGGTGGCATTTGAGCTGATCCTCTACATACTCTACAATGCAGAGATGATGGCCTTGATATTCCTTGAACATGACACTACATTTCCATACTCTCTGGCTACCCCCATGTCTGGAATGATCCCCCTCTTGACCTGACTTCCTTCCAAACTCAGCCCAGATTCCACCTCCTGCAAGAGGCCCTTTACTAGTACCAGTTTCCTTCTGATATGGCCTTCTATTTGTACTGTATAAATCTTATATGTACAATTATTTTCATGTTGTTTCTCCTATTAGAATGCAAGTTCCTAGTGGGCAAGGGCCATGTTTTTCCTTCTATATCCCCAGCAATTAGCAGCACAGTGTCTTACACATAGTAATATCTTATTAAATGCTTGTCAATTGACTAACTAAAGGAAATTAAGGTTTCCAAGAGGCAAAGGTGAGAAAGTATATTATAGGCATGCTGGGCAACATAAAAGGTCCCCCAAACCATACCAAAAGCTAATCACCCAACAAATTTATTATTAGCTGACTATATAGTAATGGCTGTGATAAGTCAAAATTGTTTTAACTTTTTGTGTATCAATGAGGAAGGAATATTACCTATTAACTCTCTTACTTCTGCGTTGAAGAAATCCACACAGCTCCAATGGCTTCCTATTACCTCTAGAATCAAATAAAAATTCCTTTCTTTGTCATTTAAAGACATTCAAAATTCTGTCCCCAAACTATCTCTCCAGTCTCATTGTATATTATTCTCCTTCATGAATTTTATAACCTAGTTAAACAGGACTTCTTGTTCCTCATATACCACAAGCCCCCATTTTCTCTCTCCAGGCCTTTGCCCAGGCTGTTCCCCATTCCTGGGGTATTCTCTTTCTTCACTTTTAGAATTTGAAGGGTAAAACAGATGAGATCTAGAAAAAGTTGGCTTATTGCTATCATGAGAGTGAGGCTCAGGATTAGAGTTAAGAGGATAAGGGGGAGGTTTAGCCTTCTTAAACAGACCAAAGCACAAGTGAGATCAGGTGAGCTAGTGGTGAGGGAAAAGAAGCAGATGAAGTTGGCCCAGAATGTGGAGCAAGAATTGTGGAAACTAGGCATAATGTATCTGGGCCTTCAGCTGCACTAACTAGAAATGATAGAAGACCACCCCACCACCATCATGGGAGTCTTCACCATGTTCCAGCTCTGGCAGAACCAAGGGTAGGAAAAAGCCACAGAAACCAGCCTCTCCCAACTCTTGGTTCATGGGAGCCTTCCTATCGGGCCTGAATCCCTTGCTATACTTCTGGAGGGAACTTGACCCCTTCCCAATGGAAGGGAAGGGTGGCACAGATCATCTTTCTGGTTAAGGGCCAAGTGCTACCAAGAAGGAGATGCTCTGGAGTGCTGACATGATGAGCACTTGGATATGTTTATTCCCCTACTATAAATGAAGAAATTGATTTTCTACTTAAAAAAAAAAAGAGGATAAGGGGAACAGAACCCTGGGAAATAATGAGAGTTGTCATGTTAGAAAAAAAAAAGCCAGAGGGATGGGTGATTTCTTCCCACTTCCCTATCACATAATGTTGAGTAGATCATGAAAATTGGGAAAGCATTCATCCCTATCATTCACAAGCATTTCCTTAATGCCTATTCAAGCTTTATTTAAATCAAGGGTTCTTAATCTTTTTTGTGTATGATGTCTGGTGAAGCCTATGAGTCCCTGTTCAGAATTATGTCTTCCTGGATTTTTTTTAAAATAAGTGAAGGAAATAGTAACTTTCAGTTAAAACAAAGATTTTATTTTTTTCCATCCAAGTTCACAGACCCCCTTAAATCTACCCACAGACCCCTTGGAACTCCATGTACCTCTGGTTAAGAACCCTTGATTTAGATGATCAGTCAAGCAATACTCATTTATTAAATGCCTGCAATGTACCAGCTATTGTGGTAAGTTTCAAGGATGTAAACAAAAAACCAAAAAATGTGAAATAGGCCCTACCCACTCTGCTTGAATATGTCCAATTAAATGCCTTTATCTTTTGAGCAAAATTGTGTGTTTATTTTGCAGGGTTCAACCTGTCAGGAATCCCAATTGGCCAATGATAATAAAAATCCCTGGGTGGAAAAACTGTTGAACCCTTAATCAGAGTAGATGTGTTGCAGTCTCATTAATACAAAGTCCAACAAGCTTGGCAGGATTGTAGTTCTTTCTATAGTTATAGAAAATTATCTCTGTATTCCAAATATTGCACTGAATTTCACTAATTTCTCATTAAAATTTATCATTTTCTTCAGTTATTTAAAAAGCATGAGTTTAACCTTTCTTCCTACTTCTGAGGAAAAGAGAAAGAGGTAAAGGGAAGGAGGGAGGGTAGGAGAGTGAATATACATTTATATGCCTATGGGTTGAAAAGGTGAAATTTCTGGTTGATATTCTTCTAAGGAAGAGTCTGACCCAGAATAGGTTTGGAAGAGAAACTTTAACTATCATGGGGCAGAGAGGAGGGGGACAGCTCTACCCAATTGAATTAATCTTGCTCCTTCACGCTCAGAATTCCAAATTGACTAGCTACTTGCCAGAGTGTTGAACGGCTATGAGAAGTCAGAGAAGGCACAGGTCCTAGACTTAAAAGCTCAAATCACGTCACTCATTAAATGCCCAAGGCAAAAATTTCAGCTCAGAAGTGAGCCAAATGCAAACCCTCCAACTGTAAGAAGCTAGCACCATGAATATTGGCCTAAAAGATTCTTCTTCCCCTAAGCACTTGAAATACTTGGACTTAGAATCATACGGCTGAGGGGTTCCTTGGGGACCACTCAGTCCAGCCCCCCTCCATTTTAGAGATGAGGACCAAGAAGTAGGTACCTTGGTCAAGGTCATATAACAAACCAATGAATAACAGAGGGAGGCTCAGAACCTGTCTGAGCACCTAGACATTGCCCACTCCAGAAACTCTTTCACTGAGTTTGCATCAACTGGAAAGAAGGTCTAACTGAAATTCATCTTTAATGTCACCTTGGGAGTTTGCTTGAACTATTCATTTGTAGTTTAAATAGAATAGCAAAATGAAGTGACCATATGTAATCAGTCATCAAACTCCTAGGGCTAATTTCTTTTTAAATAATAATAGTGATAACTACCATTTATTTAGTACTTTAATGTTTGCAAAGCATTTTATCCTGGATAACCATAAGAATCCTATGAAGTAGGTTCAATTATTACTCATTTTACAGATTGTGAAGCTGAGGCTGGAAGAGGTTAAGAGACTTCTCCAGGGTGGGTCAGAGAACTAGTAAAAAAAAAATTAATGTTAATTCATTTTATTTTTCTTGTATTAATTTATTTTTGTTACATCTTAAGTTCTGAACTGTCTGCCTTCCTCCTTCCCTCCGCACCCTGCACCATTTGACACTGATTTATAAACAGATGAAAAACCATACTATGTATATTCTATTTATCAGTTCTTTCTCTGGAGATAGGTAGTATCTTCCTTCATAGGTCCTTCATAGTTGATTTGAGTGTTTATAGTACTCAGAATAACTTATTGTGAACTCATTCACAACCATTCTTTGAATGATATTGATGTCACTGTGTACAATGTTCTCTTGGTTCTGCTCATTTTGAGCTAGAATTTCTGGGGTAAATGCTTCCTGACTCCAAATCCAGGGCTAGCTACTTCTGCCTCTGCCTCTGCCTCTGCCTCTTTAGAAGAAGGAATGATAGAGGCCAACCAAGTAGTAGCTTATGGCTAGTTTTTCCAATTACGAAATGTACATAGGATAACAACTCACATTTATGTTCTAATTCCAGGTTTCTGTGAGATAGGCAGCACACATGTTATTGTTGCCATTTTACAAATGAAGAAACTGAGGCTCAGAGAAGGAAGTAACATCCACAGTCACATGTCTTAGGGATGAGGTTTGAACCTAAATTTGAACCTAGCTGCAAGTCTTTTCAGTCATGTCCAACTCTTCATGACCCCATTTGGGGTTTTTTGTTTTGTTTTGTTTTGGCAAAGATACTGGAATGGTTTGCCATTTCCTTCTCCATCTGATTTTACAAATAAGGAAACTGAGGTAAACAGAGTTAAGTGATTTGTCCAGGGTCACACAGCTAGTAAGTGCCTGAGGCCAGATTTGAACTCAAGTCTTCCTGACTCCAGGTCCAGCACTCTATCCACTGTGCCATCATGCTAAAGACATGGTTGCCGTTGACTCATGAAGAATTGCATTTCATCTTTGCTTTGAACTAAAGAAACTGATAGAAATGAAAGCTGGGATCCTATATGATTGCTCTATGAGCCATTCCCTGTATAGAATAGATGCTCAATACATATTTTTGAAAGAATACTCAATGACTTTACATTAAATATTCTTGTGTGTCATTAGGTTTGCTATTGATTTCAATTCAATTCCATACTAGAGTGTTATGAGACCCAGACTAGATGCCACTTCTTCCATGGAATCTTCCCTGATCATCCCAGTGGAAAGTGAATATTTCCTCTTCTAACTTATTAGAGGACCTTACCTGTATCTCTACTTTGTCATCATCACATTCTACCCTGTATTATAGTTATCTGTGTTCAGAACACATCTCCCTCATTCCCCTACCTCCCTATCTTCCCCCGCCCTATGCTGTCATTCTCAGTTGATTATAAGCACCTTGAGGGCAAAGATGCTGCTATTTTTGGTTTCCCTTTACCACCTCCCCTCCAATAGTGTTTTGTCCTCCTCGCCTTAAAAAAAATTACAGTTATCTCTTTCACTTTGGGATGGGGGATATGGCTGAGGCACCTCTGCAATCTGGAAAATCCACTTAAAATTTTTTGACCTTCCCTTTGTACCAGAGAAGTCTGATAAAGTAAAATATATTGATTTTATATAATACTACACATATATTTTATGCATTTCTGAGTTTCTAAACTTTTTCTGTGTCATCTGCAGCTTCCACAAAATTCTAAAAAAAATTCCCATTTAATTTCTTATGCCAACCCGTGATATATCAAAACTGCAATGGGAAAAGTCATGATGTGGAAGGATAATTGTATATAGTTTTATTAAACAGACAAGATATACAAAATACATTTAAATAACAATATAAGATAGCATATGAATTGAATATGCATATGTGTAGTACAGACAGCAAGTGCTATTAGATCAGAAGAGAGATATCACCATAGGCTGGAAGAGTCAAGCTTCACCAAAGAAACGGGACTTACATGGAGCTTTGAAGGATATATAAACTTTGCAAAGGGGGAGAATGTTTGAAGCAAGGAGGAACAGCATGACCAAAGATAATAAGATAAGTGTAACTATTCCAAAGCCCATTGATATGGGACTCTCTTTTTATTGATGAGGATGAAGGCCCTGATCTGTGTGAGGGAAGGGTCAGATTTGCTGGTAGGCAAGAGCTTCAGTTTTCAGTCAATTCCCCTTTCAGGACTCATCGTTCAGATGTTCCTGGCTTCTAGCTTTAAGAGGGAAGAGGGAAGAGGTCAACCCCACTTTATGTTCTGAAGGGAAAGACTCCAGGACAACATGAGAGGAATTGGCAGTCTCCATAATGTGCTTATCACCACCTTCCTATTCTAGAGACTTCAGTGAGTATTCCCTTTGGGTGAGATTAAGGACAATCTGTCCTGGTTGAATGAGTTATCTTTCTCCCAATAAGAGTACTCCCTCGCTCTGTATTGTCTGGTATATGTCCTCCTATGTATACTTTCTCTGATTTTGGTTTTTCTATGATTTGGATAAATGAGTGTCTTTAGTATTTGCTATGCGTGTTCATTGTTAAACTGGTATTAGGTGGGAAAGGGGAGAAGTCTTGGGTATAGAGCTTGGGGTTCCCCTTACCCCTAGAGATTACAAAGTGATCAAAAGTAAAATAAATGGAACCTGATCGTATCCCCTAGACCAGTGGTTCTGAAACTATGCGTTGCAACCCTGTATGGGATCATGTAACTGAATGTGGGGGTCATGAAAAATTTGGCAACAGTAAAAGGTTTCTGAATGCACAATGACCAAAAATTAATTCAAAATCGAAAGTGTAATGATGTTAAAGTGTTTCTGGCAACACTTGTCCATGTTGCATTGTGTGACTTAACTGAAGCCTTGGTTCTGAACGTACAACATGCGCACTTTGCATTGTGCATGCCATCATACCATGCGGTGCCAATGAATGGTGCCAGAAACACCTCAGCTCATATTCCAGACTATTACATGTTATAAATTGCAACATTTTAACTGTACATACAAAATTTTCTGCTCTTACGGAAACATGAGTTTAATTACAGAAAATAAAGACTGTTAATATTTTCCTACTGTCATTCCTCAGTATGTAAGTATCACATTAGTATATCTTTGGATTGTATTGTATTAGAACATTTGATTTTAAAAATCGCTGTTTTCTCCTTTTACAGAAATGTGTATTTAATTACAGCAAGTAAAGACAAAAGTTCTTTAATAATATTTCTCCACCATCACAGCTGTATATGTATGTTAAGTGTGAACATCAATTTTTAAAATTAAGCACAAACAAATGTAATTTCATAAACTAAAGCTAGTATTTATTTGAGAAATTATTAGAAATATTTATTTATATTTTAGGACAAAATATTTTTCAGTTATGAATAAGTGGCTAAATTTAGACAAAAGAAGTAAAAATACTAATGATGATATGGCAGAGTCTTCACTACCAGGTTGTAGTACATCTAAATTGACCAAAAAAAAGCAAATATGTTGCATCATTTTTGCAATACGGATTTGTTTCTAATAATGTGATGGTGTGGAAAAGCCTCTTTGCTTAATGTGTAAAGAAGTTTTGGCTGCAGAGGACATGAAACCAGACAAACTAAAACGACATCTTAATACCAAGTTTGCAGCAAACTGCAATAAACAAAAGGAATATTTTAAATGACTTTTAAAATCTTCAAATAAAGAAAAATAATGTTCTGAAAAATTTGTTACTGTCAACACAAAGTATTTACTCGCATCTTATGAAATTTCTTATTTAATTGCAAAAACTACAAAGACTTACACAATACGGGAAGGTCTCATATTACCTGCTGCCATTAAAATATCAGTAATAGTTCATGGGAAAAAGTGTGGGGATGAAATTCATAAAATTCCTTTACTGAATGATACTGTTTCTAAAAGAATTTCTGAAATTAGTAAGGACCAATTCCAGCAGCTTATTCCCAGGCTTAAGGGAATTAGTTTGCAATTCAGTTAGATGAAACAACTGATATTTCTAGCATAGCACAGTTTTTACTTTATGTAAGATATACTTATGAAGGAAGCATACAGGAGGAGTTATTTTTTGTCACCCTTTGGAAGGATACACAAGAGGGGAAGATATATATATCTTAAAGTCAATTAATTTTTCACAAATGAAGGTTTACAATGGGAAAATTGCATTGGAGTCGGTACAGACGCTATACAGAAACAATGGGTGAGAATGTTGGATTTGTAGCAAGAATTAAAGCTGGTGGCAATGAGCATATTACTTTTACTCACTGAATGATCCAAGGAAAGCACTTGTAGCCAAAAAAAAAATCACCAGAGTTAGATGTTGTGATTTGTGATACTATCAAAATCATTAACTTCATTAAAAGCCATGCCCTTACCAGTCGTTTTTTTTTTCTCCCGAACTTTTGCAAAGACATAGACTCTGATTATAAAAGCTTATTACTACATGTAGAGGTAAGGTGGCTCCCAAGAGGGTAAAGTTCAAACAGATTATTGAAATTGAAAGATGATGTTATATTTTTGACTGAACAGAAATCTGATTATGTAATTTTTTCATAATGACTTATGCCTTTCAAAATGATGTTTTCTAAAACCATTCTAAAAACTCAATGATTTAAACATGTCACTTCAAGGAAAAAATTGTAACATACTTATGTTAAAAGATGAAATTGAAAGTTTTACTAAAAAAGTTAACATATGGAAGAATAGGGTGGAAAATTGTTCTTTAGCAATGTTTATAGCTACAGATAATTTTATAATTGAAAATAACCTTCCCAAAGATTTAATTGTAAGAATTATAATTGATTATCTGAAGTGCCTGGAGACATAGTTTCAGAAACACTTCCCTTCAAATTTTGATTCTAAAGAACTAAGTTGGGTTCATAAACCATACTCAATTGAATTTAAAAACATTAGTCATCTGCCATTAAAAGGTCAAGAAGAATTTGCCAACTTATCAAGTGACATAGGTTTAAAACTGAGTTTCCTAAAAAAATTGTTAAATGAATTTTGGCTTAGGATTAGAAGAGAATTTCCAACAATTTCTGAAATGGCCCTAACTGTACTTCTGCCATTTTGTACTATGCATTTATGCAAAGCAACGCTCTCAGCACTGACAATTATAAAATGAAAATATTGATCAACTCTGAAAAACATTGAAGTTGCTCTACATCCTGCAGCATCAAATATTCTGACAAGATTTAATTCTTTATGTAAAAGTAAACAAGTAGAGCCATCTCATTAGAATACAAATTTGCTTTCATCTTTAATAAATGGTGAAATTATATGTATGCTAAAGAATTGTTTTTAAATGAATTTCTTTATGATTTCTTATCAGTAAATGTTTGATTTGTATTCCTATTTTATATACTCATATACCCAGGGCCACATAAAAATTACTCTGGCAAAAAGGGGTCACAGGTGGAAAAAGTTTAAAAAGCCCTCCCTGAACTAACAAAATATAAAAATCAGCTAGATAGACTTCTAGCCTGGTACTCCTCTCTCTAAGGAGAGCAGAATGGTCTCTAGCCCCAACTTTCTGCTTCCCCTCCTGGCAGAAGGAAAAGTCTCCCTTGGAGAAGAGTAGGGGGAGAAGAGGCTAGGGATGTCTATGCTGTCTCCCTTGAAGCTACACAAAGACAAAATCCTACACACAGAGGGCCTTGTTATACATGTGGAGCGTTCTTTATCTGTATAAGCATATTGACTATAGAGACAATGAGATCAGCCTGGTTGAAGTGGATGAAAGAGTGAACTAACAAACAAACAAATGAAGGAATAATGAATGAATGAGTGAATAAGCATTTGTTAAGCACTTAATACTGTACTAAGTACTGGAGTTACAAATAGAAAAGCAGAGAGCAGATCTCAAGAAGTTCACATTTTAATATGGGGAGAACACACATAAAGGAGAGTTCAACATGTGTTCACACAAAGGACACATGTAGATAGTAGTGGGAGATGAGTTTGGATAAATGGAGGAGGCCAGATCAGGGGTGGGAGGGGTGGAGCTTGATTACCAGGCAAAATTGCTTGGGCTTTTTCTTACATGGAATGGGAAATGACTGAAAGTTTTGTTTTTTTTTTAAAAACAGGTAATGACATGATGAAAGATTAATCTGGCAGCTGAGATGGATCTGAGAGACATTTTGAAAGTAAAAACCTATAGGACTTAATATAAGGAATGAAGGAGAAGAATGAGTCAAAGATGACACCAAGGTTTCAAACTGAGAGAATGATGGTGCCCCTGACAGGTCTGAGTATTGGGCTGTGGGGCCAGGTTGTTTTGAGGACAAGGCATGGAAATGATTAATTGATTTGGTGGCATTGCAGTACATTCAGGTAGAAATATCTATCAGGAAGCTGGAAATACAGCTTTGGTGCTCAGAAGAAAGATCAAGGCTGGAGTTAGGTATTTAGGGGACAGATTTGGAGCTGAGGACATGAATAATACTCTTATCAAGAGAAGAGTATGAGAGGGTGTAGACCAAGGATTCTTAACCTGGTGTCCACGAACTTGGTTTTCTTTTTTAATATTTTGATGACTGTATGTCAGTATAATAGGTTTGCTTTGTACTCTAATGTATTTTACCTTACACATTTAAAAGCATTTTTTTCTGAGAAACAGTCTGTAGGTTTCACCAGATTGCCAAAGGGGTCCATGACCAAAAGAAGTTAAGAACTCTGGTTGTAGAGGGAGAAGAAAACCAAGTCAGGGGCTTAACCTTGTACAGCCAAAGTGGAGAAGCAGTATGGTTCAGTGGAAAGAATACTGAATTTGGACTCAGACAACTGGGGTTCAAATCTATCTCTGTTACTTACTACCTGTGTGAACTTGGGCAAATCATTTAACCACTCTGGCCTTAGTTCCCTCATCTGTAAAATGAAAAGTTTGGACTACATGGCTATTATAATCTTTTCTAGTTCTAAGTCTATGACTTTAGGCTTCAAGTTTAGGACACAGTAGCCCAACCTATACTTAGAGAGTGAAGAGATCACCATGACACCTCAGGAAAGTAGACAGAGAGTCATCATAGACCCATGGTGCCAAGGTACTACCAGGGCAAAAAAAACTAGTAAAGGTATCAGGAAGGTAATTGGAACAATAGATCTCCTACCATCTTCTGCTATTGGCATTTCATAACCTCCATATACAGCTCTTACCCTGCATCTCAGGAGAGAAATAATAGTGTTGGAGAAGGCCTGAAGATGGGCGTGGGATGGGGCTGCTAGATGAAGAGAGATTACAAAGATAACAATACCTTACATCCAGATAGTGCTTTATAGTTTATAAAAGTACTTCAACAGCCATTATCTCATTGATACTGGAGAGGTTTAATCTGCAGGAACAGAAGACTTAATGGGTCCATGATAGTTTATTTCAAACCCTCCAGATGAAGGGTTGCCTTGTGAAAGAGGGTTTAGACTCATTTACTTTGGCCTCAAAATACAAACCTAGAATGATTAGGGGAGAGTTACATAAAGGAAGATTTCAACCCAGCATAATGAATCTTTCCAAATAGTTGTCCAAAAGTGAAATGGAATGTCCTGGGAATGAATGAATGCATATAAGGATGGATGAACAAATGGTTTTTAAGAAGCATTCATTAAACACTTGCTACAATAAGGCAAAAGTCACCTATCCAAGCCCATGACCCCAAGGGCACAGTCTAGGTGTTCATGGGAGGTGGTAAAGAAGGATGGCTGGAGAGATGGTGGCATGATTTGGAAGTGACCTGGAAAAGATATGGAGGGCTGCTTCTGAGCAAGATAATGAATTCTCTTTAGTCAGAGGCTAGAAGACCATCTGTCAGGGATATTATGAAAGAATTTCATGATTCCAAGGTCTCTTCTCCTTTTTGAGGTGTCTGTTTTAAACCAAGCCTCCATTTCCTCATCTCTAAAATAGGGCCAATAATTCCTTGAACTATACATTTCACAGTGTTTTGTGGGCAAAGTGCTTTGTACATCTTAAAGACCTATATAAATAAGAGCTATTTTTAGTATTAATTACATTGAGTTTTTAGTGTTCTGACTCCTAATATAGTGCTCATTTCACCATGCCATGATTGCCCTCTAATTCAAACAGAGAGAGACTATGAGGATGCAGGAAAAAAAAAATCTAAGTCTTCAAAAATTCATCATGATGAGAAATTGCATTTCTCTCCCTTCTTTGCAGAGGTGGGAGCCTTTGGGTGTGGAATATTACATATTCTCATTCTTGGGAGGTCTTCATTGGTTTTGTTGACCTGCTTTTTTTCCTATTTTATTCTTTGTTATGAGGGAGGACTCACTGGTCAGGGAAAGAGGGAGAGAGATAGATTCATTAGTGAAAGAGATATAAAAACAAAATAAACCAATCATTTATTCTACATCACTATGAAAGAAATGGAGAGGGGGTATATACAGATTTGCTTCCAAAATTTTTAATCCAGGATGAAAACTCACATTGTATCTTGAGTAAAATAACTTTAGAATAGGGAAAAAGGGAAATGTTTCCTCATACCATAGGTAGTTAATAAATATTATTCTCAAAGGAGCAGCGCAATCTTGGATGAAAATAGATTGTATTAAGTTTGAGGAAAAAATTATGAGTGGTAGATAAATAATGGGGCCCATCTCTAAGTGTCTCTGTCAAGAAAAAAGTACTAAGCTAGATGAAATATAGTTTTTATCTACTATGGTGCATTTAATGGAACTCACTCCCATCTCCAGTCTTTCCCCATCCTTCACCCAGCTGTCAAAGTGATATTTCTGAAGCCCAGTTCTGACCATACCACTCACCCATTCAAGAAGCTTCTGTGACTCCCTCTTTACTCTAGAATAAAATATAATCAATCAAGGAATCAATTTATTAATCACGTACTGTGTGCCAGGGACTGTGCTAAGTGTTGGAGATATGAAAAGAGGCAAAAGACAGTCAGTCCCTGCCCTCAAGGAGCTTACAATCTAATGGGTGAGACAACATGCAAACAAATACATACAAAACAAGTTATAAACAGAATAACCAGGAAATAATGGACAGAGGGAAGGCACTAGAATTAAGGGGAGATGGGGAAGACTTCCAGTAAAACGAAAGATTTTAGTTGGGACTTAAAGAAAGCTAGGGAGGTCAGTAGACAGAGCTTCTGTTTGGCTGTCTGATTCAAGCCTGCCTTTCCAGGAATACTGAGGATTAGTCTTCTTTGCACCCTGTCTTCCTGCCAATTGGCCTCTTATGATTCCCCATCCACCATATTCCAAGTCCTAGGCCATCTTTTGCCTCATTTCTTACCTAGCCTTAAATCACTCAATGGATGTGGCCTTAGACAAACTGAAACCTGGGAAAGTCCTTAGCTTAAAAAGGCCAAGGTCTCCCACTGCATCTGGGGTCATCTCCACTCTTCCTGATCTATATCTTGCCACTGGACTCAGATGACCCTGGAGAAGAGAATGAGGCTGATGACTTTGCCCAGCTCTGCCTCGCTTAAATCCAATTCACTTGCAAGTCAAGACATCACCTTCCTGACGTCATTGATCCTTCTCAAGAACAAAGGACAAACAAGCTTCCTGCAAAATTTAGTTCAAGTGCCACCTTCCCCAGAACGTCTATCCTGATCCTCTCATTTTTACGTACCCCCGTTACCTCTTCTTTGTTTTCATATATTTCACATTTTCTTCTCTGCGTTTCCATGTTCCTCCAATGGAATGTGAACTCCTTGATGTCAGGGAGTGGTTTTTTTTTTTTGTATTCCCAATGGTTAATACAGTGTCTGGCACATAGTAGGTGCTTAACAAATGTTATTCACTAGGAAGCAGTCCGATTCTGAATGAAAATAAATTGTATTAAGCTTTAGGGAAAACATTATGAATGGTGGATCGATAATGGCGCCCATCTCTAGGTGCCTCTATCAGGGAAAGACTATGATGTTAAATGGAATATGGTTCTGATATACTGTGGCAATTTTTATGTTCTTAAATTACTTTAACTAATCCATGCTAAAATGTTAATGACTAAAAATAGCTTAACTGTTTATTCCTCTGAAAGTATTTGCTTTCTAAATGGGGATAATGTGTGCCCTCACAAGAATGAATCTCTGAAGGTGGAATTTCAGGCATGGTAGCAGACTGTCAAGGAGATATTTTAGGATTGGTTGCCTTTGCCAGTCAGTCAGTCAATCAGCATTTATTTAGTGCCTCTTATGTGCTAGGCTCCATGTTAAGTGCTGGGGATAGAAAGAAAAGCAAAAGACAGCCCCTCCTTTCAAGGAACTAAGTCTAATGGGGGAGATAATATGCAAAGAATTTGGTACCAACAAGCTATATACAGGATAAATTGGAAATAATAATCAGATGGAAGGCACCAGCATTGAGGGGGATTGGGAAAGGTTTCCTGTAGAATGTGGGATTCTGGTTGAGACTTGAAGAGAGCCAGGGAAATCAGGAGGCAGAGATGAGGAGGTAAGGGTTTTAGGCATAAGGTACAGCCAGGGGAAAAGCCAGGAGTTAGGAGATGGAGATACTTGTCCAAGCAGAAGCAAATAAGACTATGTTACTCTAGTTTCCATCGCTTCCCTTACTCCCAAAGGTTAGAGACAATTTTCTGGAGTAGCCTTGGGGGGTGTGTGCCCTTTTTCTCCACCATAGTAGATTATCAAATTCAATACCTTCGCATGCCAAGAATCCCCAAACACTAAGATCTTCTTGCTGCCTATGGGAGAAATATTCAGTCACAGATTTTCCAGGACACCATTACCAAAGATGACATAGGCTCAGAGTCCAGTGGGACTCTGGAGAGGATAAGTGTACAGACAGCAAATAAGTAAGGTTTAAATAAAGCAGAAAACTCCAGACGGTAGCAAATCCAGTTGCCCAGGCAGTGACAAGGCAGGGGAGAGTGAATGGAGCCTTTACTATGCCTGACAGCATGGCAAACAGGCATATCCAGGCAAACAGTGAATTCTGTACAGGCAGATCACTCCTTAATTAGGTCAGGGAGCCAGACAAGGCTCCAAATGCTTGTGATTGTATTAAATTTGGGGTAGAAATGTCCTTCCTTGCTATCTGCTCATCACTGGTACAAGTCAGCCTGGGCCCCTTCCATCTCAGCAGACAGGAAAAGTTGCTGGGATTCCACTTCCCATGATCCCTCAGTACCTCCTTCTTCCTGGGGAAAAAAATATCCTTCTCATCAGCCCCCTTGCTAATAAGGAACTACAATGGAAAAAAGTCATGAGACCTGGTGACAGTGAACCTAGATTAAAATCCCAGTTCTACCTTTTACTACCTGTATGACACTGAAAAAAAGCACCTAACCTAACCAAACTTTGGCTTTCGAATCTTTAAAATGAGAAGGGTTCTCGTAGATGACCTCTAAAGTCCCGTCTAGCTCGAACGCTATGATTCTATCTACTTCTTTGAGTCTCAGTTTCCTCACCTGTAAAATGGAGATAACAAAGTCAACATGGCATATCAAATGGAGAAGTAGCCTCAGAGACAGGAAGAGCTGGCTCCAAGTCCCATCTGGTGTGACCTTGGACAAGTCACTTAATCTCTGTTCTTCCAGGCAGCCCTCTGAGACTATACATTGCAGACTATAACTTGCATTGGTAAAAAAAAAATATTTTCCTCACCTACGAGTCCCCCCATGGCAATGGGATCACAGATCTAATCCAAAAGCAAAAACCAAAACTTATCTCATGGAACTGTTGTGAAGAAAGTGCTTGAGAATCCTCAAAGGTAAGTTATTATTAGATAAGTGGGTGCAGAGCAAGAAACAGCAGCATTGTCAGAGTAACATAGCATCAAGTTACTGTGCTACTGTTGTGATCTCCACACCTGGAGGAAGCACGTCCTCAAGGTGAGAGAGACCTTCAGATGTCTCCTTCCTGGAATCAGGAAGTCACAGTGAGTCTAAAGGGCAGTACTAGCCTCATATGTCTGTTTTAAAGGAAGCCCCACCTGCAACCTGACACTGCAAGATGAATCTGCTTCCATTTATGACCCTGGTTTTCTTTGCAACCAATTATGCTAAAACATTTCCGCATTAATACATGTTCGTTTATTTATGAGACAGGCCTTTACGGGATGGTGAGCTGGCCTCTCAACCTTGTGGTTCTCTGGTCAATCCCCATATTAATCAATGACAGGAACACGGCATGATACCCTGCTACCTCTATCTAAATCAGGAGCCAAATAGCCTGCCCACCTCTATCCATCCACTGAGGATTCTTGGGGCTGGTGGGACAAGAAGCCTTCTCATTCTTCCTTCATTATGTTGGATGTCCCTGACTCTTAGAATGCCCCACCATTACCCTTGGCCAAGCTGGGCTCCTGCCATTCCATAAAACATGACTAAACCCTCACCTTCTCAGAGAAGGCCTTCCAAGATGAATGCCTACTGACAGCTGCTCTGGTCCAGGCCTGACTCAGGTCAATTCAATGGTTCAGGTTCAGAATTGGAATGTCACAAAACACTCATGGGCCATATAACACCCCCAAGTAATTTACTCAATGATAAAAAGGAGACTCAATAAGGATATAGTACTGATTCAGGTACGTGCAGCCCCCTCTCTGCCTCCCCATCAATTATGGAGGCAGCCCTTGTTCAGAAAAGTACATTTACTCACCAGGCAGTGGGGATTCTGTCAATCCTGAAGAGCAGTCCTCATGGGCTAGGATGCTCTGGGCAACCCAGAAGCCATTTTCCCCAATCTGTCAAGTGTCCAAGGTGGTTTCCTTACTGCTTTAAGGAGAAATCAGCCCAGCCTTCATGAAAAAAATGTCACTTCTACCACAAAATCTTGCCACTCATTTAAGGCCCAGTTCAAAGATCACATCCATAAATTCTTCATAGATTCTCTCAGCTTGTCCTCCTCTGATCATAGGTTCACAATGCTGGTCATAGCTTTAGAACTGCAAAGGGCTTTAGAACTCATGTAGTTCAACCTCTTCATTTCACAAATAAGGAAACTGAAGCTCAAAGAGTCTCAGTAGTGGAAGAACCAGAATTCAAAGCAAGGTTCTCTGACTTCAAACTCTCTTTCCACTGTATCATGTCAGAATGACTCAGTTTCACCCTTTGTACTCCTCATACACTCATAGTATTTTAATTAGTTTCTTATTTATCTTTGTTTCTATTTCAACTCTCTTGTCCTCCCCACTACTTTCATGTTTCTAGAGAGAAGGGACTATGTCTTACTTATCTGCAGCCAGGTGGTACAGTGGATGGAGCATGGCACATGGATTCAGGAAGATCTGAGTTCAAATCCAACCTCAGATGCTTACCAGCTGTGTGTTCCTGGGCAAGTCACTTAACCTTTCTCTGCTTCAGTTTCCTCATCTGTAAAATGAGAATAATAATAGCACCTACCTGCCAGGGTTGTTGTGAGGATCAAATGAGACAATATTTGCAGCACACTTTGCAAACCTTAAAGTGCTATATAGATGCTAGCTATTGTTATCATTTCCCTCAACAGTCAGCTGAGTGAACTTCACTTACTGCAATGGTTCTTGAGTTTATTGATTATAGGAGGATAGATAGATGAAATGGATGATGGATGGATGGGTGGGTAGATGGATGGATGGATGGGTAGATGAATGGATGGATGATTAGATGGATGGACAAATGACTGCACAACCTCAGACTACTTCTATGCAATCTCAGAAGATGACCCTGCATATAAAAAGGAACCCACTTTACTTCTAGTGCTGGGGAATAGTATTCATTATAATGGTAGTATACTCTAATGGAAAAGGCACAGGGAATCAAAACACCTGGGTATGGGTTCTAATTTACCAATAGAATGTAAGTTCCTTGAGGGTAGACACTGTGTCTTTTTTTATCTTTACATTTCCTGTAGGGCCTAGACAAGAATTTAATAAATGTTTGTGGAACTGAATTTCTACTTAGAAACTATGAAAGCCACCACAGCTCCCATAGTCTCATTTTCCTCTTCTCATAGATAAGGGTAATAAAGCTTGTACCATGTACTTACAGGGTTCTCATGATGAATGCATTTTGTAAATATTCAAATATGATTTTTGAAAAATGTTAAATATTACTATCATATCACATTTTTGCTGTATGTGATTGCTAGTTTTGAGGGTGTATATATCTACTAGATATACCACTCTATCAAGGTAGGTTGGTGGCAAAGTGAATAGAATATTGGACTTGGAGTCAGGAAGACTTGAGTTCACCTTGGGCCTCAGATGTTTACTAGCTAGGTGACTTTGGGTAAGTCACATGACCTCTGAATTTTTTCCTCTGTACAATGGGAAAAACAACAGCACCAACATTTCAGAGGTGTTGTGAGGGTCAAATAATAAAATATTTGTAATGCACTTTGCAAATCTTAAAGCAATATATGTATATATATGTGTGTATATGTATATATGCATAATGTGTTATTTTCTAAGTATGATACTACGCTTCAAGCAGGCATTCCTAAATGGGTGCCTCTATACATTTTCCAATAACTATCTAAGGGACTAAGGAGGAGTCTTGTCTATGGACACAGTGTTGGAAAACAGCTCTGTTCATCAATTCCCTCTGGTCTTTCAACTTAGTAGTGACTCATTCATTAATTTAATTAAATGAACAATTATTAAGAATTACTATATAAAAAGCTCAATGCTAGGACCTTTGATATAAAGTTTTTTTAAAAAGTGATATGGTCCCTGCCCTCAAGGAGCTTATAACCTAGTAGGGCGAATAAGGCAGGTACACAAAAAAACAATAGTATATGAGAGAATATAATTGCAATGAAATCCAATACAACAAACAGTTATTAAATACCTACTGTGAAACACACTCTGCTAGGTGGTAGAGGAGATGTAAAGTTAACAAAAGATACACAGTAGTCCTTGATCTCATGGAGCTAATAGTTGTGTAGGATAGGACACAAATAGAAAAAAAAATGAAAATAGTAAGTGAAAGTTACAAAAAGGCAATTTAAGCTTTATGCAAAAAATTACTTTTGAACAATTAGAGCTATCCAAAAGTAGAACAGGCTACAGAAAGGTAGTGGATTGTTCTTCAGTTGGAGGTCTTCAAACAAAGAAGTTACAATCAGTTATGTTATAAAGGGATCAGATATCTGATCAGTTATTTTGTAGAGAAAATTCTTCAGATAGCCTCTGAGCTCCATTCTAACTCAAAAATGCTGTGAGTTAACCATAAATACAAGATTGCATGAGCAAATCAAAATGCTATGTCTAAGGAATACATTTCTATTGTCATCCAAATGTATCCTAGATGAAGTGGCAATTGAGTTGAGCTTTCAAGGACTTCCATATCTGTTTCCCTATCCACACATAAGGTATAGTCATTTAGTATGGATATAAAGAACATGTGACCCAATCAGGTATAATGAAGCAGAATAGGGAAGGAGAGACTGCCACCATATTTGTTAGAGGGCCCAGCTCTATGCACAACAACATGAGCAAACTCCAGGTCTATACATGATGTGATGTCTTGCGTTTTGGTAACAGAATATAAGCTCCTAGAGAACAGAAATTCCCTGCATCCACTCCAATGGAAGAGCATCTGCCATTGTCTAAATCTTCCATTTCTCCAAAGGCCTCAGGGCTGGAGGGAGACTTCTCAAGAAGACCTCTTGGGAAGCAGGCATTAACAGTAGGAATGAGCATTGCCTCTGGAGTCAGAAAACTTGCATTCAGATGTTTACTATCTGCGTGACCTTGGACAAGTCACTTAACCTCCCTTCTCAGTTTCTTCATCTGTAGAAGAGGGAGTTAGACTAGATGATCTCTTACATCTCCTGTAACTGCAGAAACCAGAATATTAAATTAAAGATTGTATCATGGCAAATTAAAATTAAAGATTATATCACAGTAGCTGTGTTATGAAGGGGAGATGCCTTCAGTCAATGAAATTAAAATACGATTGTCTTGAGCTATTTAGATATTCTGGGACAGACATACTGGTTGAGGTATTGGAAATCAACAAACTCCTAAATCTAGAGGTCTCTTAGACCCACCTGTCCCCCAGTATACTTGACAATTCCTCTTTAGAGGCTACTCATAAACCTTTTGTGATTTATATGAGAAAGTTGGAAGTAGGGAGAAAAAAATGTACTTCTATGTGGAAGCACATCAGGGCTAATGTATGCATGACAATTACATTGCCATGCACACATTTTAGTTAAAAACCAGAGAAAATGTTAATCTCCAAGTAATAGAGAAAGATGCATGCAGGAAAAAAAATGAAATCTATTTATTCCAAATCTGAAATGCAATTAGCTGGTAATAACCACCATGGTGATTACTAGCAAAACTGAAATGAAGGCTACTTATTTTGGATGCAAGGAGCATCCCAAGCTGCTAATGGCTCCCTCAGCAGCAGCACCAACATCTGCCAAACATCTGCAGGCCAAATATCCATTTTAAGTTGAGTGTGTATGTGAATAAATATACAGCTGCTTTCTGCTAGGCAGGTTAAGTAGGTTTGCAAGAGATATTTCTGTTCTAGCAAGTGTGAAGCATTCTTCACTTATTTACACTCATCACACTGGTGTTCACAGGGTTGGTGGAAGAACATTCAGAATGATCCAGGACACCAAGAGAGCTAGGGGAAAACAGTGACTATGCTAATAAGAATAAATTCTTGTTGACTGACTAAATACTAATTCACCTTTACATAGCACAATAGGATTACAAAGCCCTATGCACACAAGATACCATTTGATTTTCACAATAACCCCATGAAATAAATAATTGTAAGGTCTATTTATCTGCTATGAAATAGGATTATCTTCATTTTATGGGTGAAAAAAACTGAGGCTCAGAAAGGTTTAGTAATTTGCCAGAGGCCACACAGATAAGGGGCAGAAACAAGGCTCAAACCCATATCTTCTGAGTTCAGTCCCTTCAGTAAGCTGCTAAGTTTTCAAGATGTGAGGAGGGGGAGAAGGAAAGGCCAGCTAGGTGGTATAGTGGATAGAGCACCACCCCTGAAGTCAGGGAGCCCTGAGTTTAAATCTAACCTCAGACACTTGCTAGCTGTATGACCCTGGGTAAGTCACTTAACTCCAATTGCCTCAAAAAGAAAAAAAGATTTCAGGAGGGAGAAAGAGAAGGAAATAGCATCTTCTGGCTATGAAATCCCTTTGCTTTTTTCTTGTCTTCTATGGTTTTGTCTGCTTCCTTCCCCTCTATGGAATCATTACAATCACCCATGTCAGTCAGCTCTCTCGACCACAGATCTCAGATTTCCTTTGAATCCAGTGATCCTTGGCCCACTGCCTGAATAGGTCCAAGCAGAACAAGAGCCTATAAATTGTTCCCTCAACCCCCTTGAGGATTCAGTGGTTGGTGCCAGAATTGCTCAGGTACTTATCATTCTACATATGTCTCATGTAAAGACTTCTGTTCAAATTCTAGCTCTTTTACACTTCTGCAAACACCAAGGCATCTATTAGCAGAATCAAGAAGGCCAGGTATCTGATCTGCAGAAAGGCAGGGAAGGAACCAGCCACTTTTCTTGGCTGAGTTTGACAGATAAAAGCAAGGAGAAATGGAACTTACAGGATGAGGGTTTTATAGGCTATTTCATTACATGTAACTTGCAAAGCAGGTTGTCTTGAAAGGCCAGAGAATAGGAGAGTTGCTTTCCACCTCTTAGAAAGCAAGCTGGTACCATGAAAAGAGCACTTGCTTTCAGAGGACTTGAGTTCAGATCCTGCCCCTGCTGGTTGCCCGCTATGTGACCTTAAGCAAGTCACTTAATTTCCCTGGGTCTCACTTTCCTCATCTATAAAATAGGATGGGGTAGGTTAGATGGCCTCTGAGGTTTCTTTTAGTTCTAAATTATGATCTCTTTGGAGCAAAGCACTATAGTTCTGAGGGATGTGAAACTCCTAGAAATTTACCTGCACTTCATGTGTTCTGGAGAAAATCTTGTATTTAAGGACATTGAAAGCTGCATGACATCTTGGGCCCAGAGAAGATGAAAGAGTTTCAGGAATGAATGATAACTCTGTCATAGGTTCAGCAACAGGCACATTCCCGACAGAACCTCCTGTGTCAAAGGCTAGGAATCAATCAATTAATTAATTAATTTGTGAAAATGCACTTATTAAGCACTTTACTGTAGTAAGTGCCAGCTATTATACTAGGTACTAGAGATACAAAGAGAAAAAGAGATACAAAGAGAAAAAAGGAAACACTCCCTGTTATCAAGGAGCTAAAGGGAAGAAAACACTTATGAGAAAGTTCAACCACAGTACAGATGGAAAAGCCTAAAAGTCCTCAGGAGGCAATGGTAGCTAGAGCAGGTGGCCTTGGGAGGCAATGGTAGAGTAGACGAGGCCCAGGAGGTCCTAGAAGACATCAGTAAGTGAGATGACAGTGCTGGGGTCTAGAGGATATAGAGACAGGACATATAGTAAAACCTACAGCACCTTACAACATAGAAATAGCAGGACAAATGGTGAGGCTTTCTGACTAGAAAGAATAGAGTTGGCAACCCCCACTTCATACAAGTCATCTGAGCAGTCAGAGTCTGGATGAACCCTGGTCACCCCAAAGCCCTGGGAGGGAATGAAGGGAAGTTGTAATATCCTGCCTGTGCTTCTCCAGAGTTGTAAAGGAAGGAGGAGTGGTTTGGTCTATGTAATTTCTTCAGATGGCCAACCTTAAGGTGGGAAGCAGAAAGCAGATTACAGCTCATAGTGTTAAAATATCATCTCCTCCCCACAAATCTCTGTGGGTTCCTCCAAGGTCCCATATGCACCCTATATGGAATATCATAGGATCATAGATTTAGAACTAGAAAAGGCCATAAAGACCACCTAATTCAACTTGTTTATTTTACGGATAAGGAAACTGAGGCTCAGAAGGGTTAAGTGATATGCCCATGGTCATACAGCTAATACATATAAAGAGGCAGAATTTTAACCCAGGTCTTCCTGATTCCAAGTTCAGCACTACAACACATTGCTACCCCAGCTCCAACCACTTCCTCAATTTGTCTTGTTCTTTTGTTCCATCATTCAGATGCCAAGTAGGCCAATGAAATATATTCCACCTCTATCTGAATCTATTGATGACACAGCCCAGAAGTAATACTGGTGCCAGGGTTGACTGCAAAAGACATTAACCTCCTTGTTCAGCATCTGGGTAGAAATCAGGCCAGTCCCTGACATCAAATTGTCTAGTTTTACCTAATAGTGAGGCTTCCAAAGTCCTTTTAGTTGCCTTGTAATGAATTCTAAATAAAAAAGGCTTAAAAGGTTACAGTGTCCATACTACATATATTAGGCAATAAATAGTATTTAATGGGATGTAATTCTGCTGTAATTGACCTGCTATTACAGGAAGGGAATGTACCTCTATTCAGGCAGACTATTCAGCCCGCAGGCAGCCTTGGTGCCAGCGAAACCCAAACCTATATATCAGGTGAGGCTTCTCCCCTGCACTCCCTCTAGGTTTCAAATGAAGTCATCCAAGAGATGTGCTTCAGGAGTCATGTTTCAAGTGTGAATTGTGCTTGATCTGAGAACACTTTCAACTCCAAGACTCTCTGCTTCTATAAAGAGATGTCAGAGGTCATTTTGCCCAGTCCATTCCTGAAGCATAAATCCTAAAGAATGCCTGTTAGATAACATTGACAGAAGGTCATGGATTAACACCTTTAGAACAAATCAAAGCTTCCAGCAAACAGAAAGAGATCGCCTAATACCAGTGCCACCTTCTATTCAAGTCAAATGAAGGAGCATTTATTAAGCACCTAGCATATACTAGGCATTCTACTAAGTGCTCCAAGAAGAAATGCTTGTCAGACCTCTTCTAAACCCTCTTCAGTCTTGCTTCTGACCTCATCACTTAGCTGAACTCCAAAGATCTGCCAACTGCTAAGTCTAATGACCTTTCCTCAGTCTTCATCCTTCTTGACTTCTTTGCAGCATTTGACACTATTGATCACCTTCCCCTTTTGGATATTCTCTCCTCTCTACTGAATGAACTCCAGTGAGTCCCTAACCTCTCCAAGATCAAATTTTAAAAAAGCTCTTTTAGGCATTTAAAACTCTTTACAACCTGACCCCTTACTATTTTTCCAGGTTGAAAAACAACATAGCCCCTATCCTCTGAGCTTCTAGTCCAGTTGAGGGGGAGGGCAGGAATAAGACATGGGCACACATAGTCAAAATAAAAGTTAGAATATGATCAAGTGCATGCCAAGCAGAAATCAGGAGATCCAAGGAGAGTGACTCCTACATAGGAGGGACCAGGAAAGTTTCATGAAGGAGGAGTTGACTCTTAAACTTTAAGAGAAAGATTTAAATGGGTAGAGAGGTTGATGAGGTTCCAGGTACAGGGAACAAATCTGTGCCCTTGTATAGAAAGGAAAAAGAAGGGGGAAAGGAAGTAGTCCAATGTGTCTAGATAAAGGAGAGTACTGCAAAATACCACTGTGGAAGGTCTTGAATGCCAAGATAAGTGTATAATACATCACCTTGTAGGCAGCAGAGAGCCCTGTGCAGGGAAATATGTTGATCAAACCAATGCATTAGCTAGATTTTTTTGGTAGCTGTGTGAAGGATAGATTGGAGGGAGGATAGCCTTGAGGCAGTAAGACTAGTTAGGAGACACAAACCAGAGGACAAGGAAGGAACTCATGCCTAAAAGTCAAAAATCTACTGAAAAATATTGATCACTATAAGAGACAGTTGAAGTCCTGTGAAAAGTTCTGAGAGTTCTGAAAGCTAGCCCTTTAGGCTAGCCTGTGGGTGAATGAGTTTTTAGCCTTTATGCCCAGTCAGAAGTGCTGAAATATGAAGAAGAAGATGGCAAATCTCAGATATTTAAAAAGATTTTCCCCCAACCATTGATGATAGATGGTGAGCAAAAGACCCTCTCAATAGCCCAGCTTTGAACAGTCCTGTTCCCATTATAGAGAAGAAAGGTTACAGTCCTGATTCCCAGTTTACATTCCCTTATGGCACAAGGGAAAGAATACTATATTTGTATAGCACTCCTTTAGGAATATATGACGGAAGAGTCCTTCTAGATGGCCATGAAAATTTGTTCAGTTGGCTGCTATGCTAGAACTCTGGGAATTTGCTAAAGGGCCAATCTCGGTGATCTCCTTCCTGTTGGCCATGAAGTGTAAAGTTCTATGAGCTCTGGGGAGTTGATGGAGGGGATGGGGTGCCTTCCCCCCAACCAGGCCACCTATGAGAACATGCGTTTTCCATGTGATTACAATGGGTCTATCTCCTTTGCATTTTCTTTCCTTTGAAATAGGACTTTGTGAGATCTAGAAAGGCAGCATCTAGCATCTTCCCTCTTCCTAGACATCCAAGCAATAGGGCATTGGCTAAGGGAGCAGTTGCAGTAACAACAGTAAGGGCAGCAGAAATAGTGACAGATCATCAGAGAGAGAAATCACCTGGAAGAAAAGAGCACAGTTAGCATTGATTAGGGTATATTTGTAGAGGTGAAATATAAAATAGCAAATGAGTAGTTCTGCTGCACATGCCCCAGTGAAATCTTAATCAAATGCAATCATTCTATGCTTCTTTATTACTTAGTGTTCTTTCTACATTGAAAAAAAGCCTATCTATTCTTTACCTGATTCATATTTCTACTCTGGACACCTGTTTTACTTCCTCCTTCTGCTTTCTTCCCCACAACCTCTGCCCTACTGGAGAGTACCTTTAAGCTAGAGCCAAAAATAGAATTCTTCCTCAGGGCTCTGAGGTTGGGGTACATTTAAGTACTGGGAACCAATTTTCCCTACTGAGGAACTAAGTAACCCCAGAGCAAAGAACCCAGGGCAAACCACAAGGGCAGATAAAGGACAGAGATTGGCAAAGGCCACCAGCATTGATGGCCTCAGCCTAGCAGTGCCTGGCTGGTCCCTGTGCTAAAATTAGAATCAGGAAATCCAATCTAAAATCCTAGATAATAATAGTCAATATATGATCTGGGCATGTCTTTCTTCATTTGCAAAAAAAAAAGTGTTAATAATAATTTGCTTTCCCAGGGTGCTGGGAAGAATGTATTTTTTTTAAATTTTAAAACACTATATAAAGTGAATTATTATTGTTATTAATAAAGATAAGATGGATAAAAGGTGGCCCAAGTCATAGACATACCTCTGTTTATGCCCAGCTCTGAACCCTGGCTGCCTCTCCCAAAGACTTTGTCAAACATTCCCCAATAATCTGTGTAAAGATATAATAGAAACCCACATAAAGCATTGGCATTTCTATGTATTACTAACAAAGCCCAACAATAAGAGATAGAAAGAGAAATTCCTTTTAAAGTTACTGTAAACAATACAAAATATTTGCCAAAACAAACCCAGGAATTATATGAACACAGTTGCAAAACACCTTTCACACGAATAAAAGCAGATCTAAGTACTTAGCAAAATATCAGTTACTCATGGGTAGGCCAAACTAATGATAATAAAAATGACAATTCTACCTAAATTAATTTACTTATTCAGTGCCATACCAATCAAACTACCAAAAATTATTTTATAGAGCTAAAAAAAAATAACAAAATTCGTATGGAAGGACAAAAGGTCCAGAATATCAAGGGAATTAATGAGAAGAAATGGAAGGGAAGGTGGCCTAGCTATACCAGATCTTAAATGGTATTATAAAGCAGCAATCATCAAAACTACTTGGTACTGGCTAAGAAATAGAGTGGTGGATCAGTGGAATAGGTTAGGTACACAAGACACAATAATCAATGACTACAGTAATCTTCTGTTTGATAAACCCAAAGACTCCAGCTTCTGGGATAAGAACTCGCCATTTAACAAAAACTTCTGGGAAAACTGTAAAATGGTATGGCAGAAACTAGGCACAGACCAACATCTTACACCATATACCAAGATAAAGTCAAAATGGGTACATGATTTAGATATAAAGGCTAATACTACAAGCAAACTAGAAGAACAAGGAATCGTGTACCTGTCAAATTTATGGAGAAGGGAAGAATTTATGACCAAAAAGAGATAGAGAACATCATGAAATGCAAAATGAATGATTTTGATTATATTAAATTGAAAAGTTTTTGCGCAAACAAAGCCAATGCAACCAAGATTAGAAAGGAAACAGAAAGCTGGGAAACAGTTCTTACTGTACTGCCAGTGTCTCTGATAAGGGCCTCATTTCTAAAATATATAGAGAACTCAGTCAAGTTTATAAGAATACAAGTCATTTTCTAATTAATAGATTCTCAAAGGTTAATGAACAGGCAGTTTTCAGATGAAGAAATTAGAGCTATCTATAGTCATATGAAAAAAAATGCTCTAAATCACCATTGATTAGAGAAATGCAAATCAAAACAATTCTGAGGTACCACATCACACCTATCAGATTGGCTATCATGACAAAACAGGAAAATGATAAATGCTAGAGAATATGTGGGAAAATTGGAGCACTAATGCATTGTTGGTGGAGTTGTAAACTGATCCAACCATTTTGGAGAGTGGTTTAGAACTATGCACAAAGGACTGCAAAAATGTGCATACCTTTTGACCCAGCAATAGCACTTCTAGGTCTGTTTCCCATAGAGATCATACAAATGGGAAAATGACCCACATGTACAGAAATATTTGTAACAGCTCTTTTTGTGGTGGCCAAGAACTGGAAATTGAGGGGATGCCCATCAATTGGGGAATGGCTGAACAAGTTGTGGTATATGAATGTAATGGAATACTCTTGTGCTATAAGAAATGATGAGTAGGTGGATGTCAGAAAAACCCGGACAGACTTATATGGACTGATGTTGAATGAAGTGAGCAGAACCAGGAGAACATCGTACTCAGTAACAGCCACATTGTGTGATGACTTACTATGATAGACTCAACTCATCTCAGCAATGCAAGGATCTAAGACAACTCCAAAAGACTCATGATGGAAAAAGCTATCCACATCTAGGAAAAGAACTATGGGGTCTGAATGCAGATGGAAGCATACTATTTGATCTTTTTGTTGTTGTTGTTTTATTTCATTTCTTCTTTCTTGTGGTTCTTCCCATTGGTTCTAATTCTTCTTTACAACATGACTAATATGAAAATATGCTTAATATGAATGTATATGTAGAGCCTATATCAGATTGCATGCCATCTTGGGGAAGGGGGAAGGGAGGGAAGGGGAGTAAATTTAAAACTCAAAATCTTGTGGAAGTAAATGTTGAAAACTAAAAATAAATAAATTAATTTTTAAAAAACAATCTGTGTAGAAAAGAAACTAGAACTATTCACTGGAATATTCTTTGGAAGATGAGAAAAACAGGTGCCAGGGATGAGAGCTAGAGACAAAGAAAAGTAGATATTTTACAAAACACAAAGCTAATTATCCTCTGGAAAAGGGATATTTTTTCCTCACATTTTCTTTCTTTTTTTTTGTTATGAGCTCACAAACATCAACAAACATGAACATTTCCATATACAAGAATATAAAAAGATTATCCATGAAATTGTGAATCTCATGTATAGAGTTTTTTTTTTTTTTTTAGGTATATATTCAATTTATTTAACACAGTAGTACTATACTACACAAGGGAATTTCTAAAAGTTTATTCACCCTGAAGCTTCACTCCATTCTGTACCCCAGGAGGTGTCTGCCAACTTCCTGGAAAGCCTCTGTTTTTACCCATTTCCCCTAAGCAGTTTGGATTCGCTAGTTTAAACAAGTTGCTGAAAGCATGGTTGCATTTAAAAGATAGGGGGCAACTGCTACCCAGTGGCTTGGGAAAGACAACCTACCTGTTACCCACAGAACCCTAGAGCTGTGCCCAAGGGCCGGGGATTGGATAATTCTCCAGGGCCAACTAGAGATGAGTTGGAAATGAATGTGGTTGACTTAGCTGGGGTAGCCTCTTCACTTAGAATAATGTCCTCTGATTCAGAAATGAAATCTAATTCCCTAACATCATTTCCATTCAATTCAACAATCCACATTAAGCAACCAGCTACTATGTATCAGGCACTTAGTATAGGCAGAGGGTACAAAGGCAAAATATTCCTGCCCTCAAGAAACTTCTATTCTGTAACAAACATAAGTAAATATTGAATAAATACAAGTAATTTTGGCAAGAAAAAGGGGAGTTATTAATAGCTGGGGGAAGGGAAACTGGTTCAGGATAGGCTTCTGAAGTGTCACCTGAGATGAGCCTTGAATGGAGGTGAGGATTCCAAAAAGCAGAAAGGAGGAGGGATAGTTTTCCAGGCATGGGGGAGAACCTGCGGAACCTGTGGAAAATTGGAATATCATATATGGGAACAGTGATTAGACCATCTTGGTTATAATGTATAGAGTCTGAGAGGGAGTAATGTGAAACCAGTCTGGGAAGAGAGGATAAAGCAAAATTGTGAAAGACTTTAAGTGCCAATTTAAAATTTTTATTTTAACCTAGAGGGAAATGGGAAACATTGAAACTTCTTTAGTAGGAGATGGGTCATTCAGTCAATCAATAAATAATTGTTAAGTGCTTATTATGTGTCAAGCATTTGTGCTACGTGCTAGAGACACAAAGGAAAGAAACAACAAACAAACAAAGGAAAGCAAAACCAAGCTAACAAAAAAGTCACTGCCTTAAAGGAGTTCACTTTCTAATGGGGAAGACATCAAGTAAAGAAACCAGTGCATAAAAGCTATATACAGAATAAATGAAGGTCATCTGAAAGGAGAAGACATTAGCAGTCGGAGAACCTAAGAAAGACATCCTGCACAAGGTGGAATTTGAGTTGAATCTTGAAGAATGTCAAAGAAACTAAAAAATGGAAGTGAAGACGAAGAGCATTCGAGGCATGGGACACAGTCAGGGCAAAGGCATGGAGATGAGAGTTGGAATGTCATGGTTGAGGAACAGCAAATAAATTATGGTCAAATGTAATTTAGGAAAATCAATTTGGTAGCTATCTGAATGATGGATTGTGGAGGGGAGAGAGGAGAGGAAGGGAAACCAAATAGAAGGCTCTTGCTTCCAGGCTACAAGTGATGAGGGCCTGCCTGGGTTAGGATAGCTGTGATGTGAGTAGAAAGAAGGGAACAGATGAAAGATGTTGTAGAACCCATGTGGTTCTCAATGTCCCTTCCCCCTCTCTTTCAAAGTTATGCTACAATAACACTGCCAATTCTCCCTTAATCTCATTCTCTATGCCTTTACCAATATTGTCTAATATGACTCTGAACATATCCCCTAGTTCCTCCCATTCTTATCATTCAAAACCTTCCCTAGTCTTGCCTCCCAATTTCTTTCCTATGTAAGTTTCTATTACCCCAAACCCACAGTTACTCCTTTCCTGAGGTAACAAGGTAGGATAAAATAAACCATTGCTATTTACCGTGATGAGGAGGGAAAAGAGAGTTACCTGATTTCCTCCAATTGGAGTCATCAAATGGGAGGGGAAGGAAGTGCTTAATGATGCTGGGGGAAATCAAATGTGACCACTGGGCCCTGGATCATAATAGTTTAAATCAATGCTCCTCCCTGTTTGAAGGTAGAGGTGGAAGTGGAAGTGGGGAGGAGTCAGGGAGAGGTCAAGGGGACGTGAATCCTAGAAAATTTCTACGGAGGAAAAACCAGAGCCCATAGTGGAATCTGAAATTGAGACACAGGATGCCCCAACCTTCCGGGGAAGAAGGGGAAAAAATCCTTGCCCATGTTTAGGATGCACATTGAAGTTCCTGCTCAGAACCGAACCCTTGGATGGAGGCTTCCAGTTCTGCTTGACTCGGAAAAAGTATACTTTCTGAGCAGCTACAAGTTTTCCCCTCTTTTAAACCTATCTCATTTTTCTTCCCTGATGACTCAAAGCATCTGAGGCTGAAACCCTTTTCAAACAAGACTCTCTCCTGTTTGCCCTTCTGAAGTTCCCAAGCAGTGGTGAAGCCCCTTTCTTCTAAAATACAAGCTGAGTTCAAAGGGAAAGCTCTCTCTGTATTAACTCCCAAGGTAGAGACAGGCAAAGAGAGAAGCAGAAACAGACACCGAGACAGACGTAGAAGGAGTTGGAAGCAGAGAGGCAGGGACAAAAACAAGGCAAAGGAAAACCAAATATTGAATTGACACTTTGTTTATTCCAAGGCCCAAATCAAAGCATTGCCTTTCTCTACACATACACACAAAACAGCATGAGTATGTACCATCTGGTTATTAGATTTTCCCAGAACATCCATTGCCTCCCATTGGCCCAGAGCCTCAATGAGGACAGACAGCCAACAAATGTGCTGTACCTAAGAAATAGAGAGAGCGAGAGAGATCTGTGCCAGCGTAGATATAGTCACTGTCTGCTCTGGTAATGGCAACCTAGCTTCCACTTGATGGTTAGGGCCCTTGAGATGACATAAGTTTGGTTTTCCTACTATGATTTGGACTTTGAAGTCTTGTATTAGGGACAGTGCCTCAGATGCTTACTAGCTGTGTGACCCCGGACAAGTCACAACCCTATTTCCCTCAGTTTTTTCATCTGTAAAATGGGCTGGAGAAGAAAATAGCAAATCACTCCAGTAACTTTGCCAAGAAAACCCCAAATGGGGTCATGGAGAGTCAGACACAACTGAAAAACTATTGAACAACAACATGAGGGATAGTTAATAAACCAGTTGATCTGGATCCTTTGGTCTGGAACTTCTGTGTTTTAGGGATATCCGTTAGGCATTGTATAGATTAGAGAGAAGGAAAGGTTATTCCCACAGAAGAGACATGAGGGCCTGAGAATGGTGTGAATGGACCCAGAAAAACCTGTCTATACTTTTTTGCTTTACTTTCTCTCTTCACTTGCTCCTCAATTCTTTGCGAACTGGCTTCTGGGCTCATCGTTTAACTGAAATTGCCAGCTAGGTGGCAGCTAGGTGATGCAACAGGCAGAGCACTGCACCCAGGGTGAGCAAGACCTGAGCTCAAATCCAGCCTCAGACACTTACTGTCTGTGTGACCCTCAGCAAGTCATCTGTAAATTGAGGATAATGGTGGTACCTATCTCCTAGGGTTGTTCAGAAAACAAAATGAGAAAAATATTTATAAAGTGCTTTGTAAACATTAAAATGATATATAAATGTTAGTCATTATTATTATTATTATTAAGATTCTTCAAAGTTACTAATGATTTCTTAATTGCCAAATATGTATTTGTCATCCTTCTTAACCTCTCTGCTGCATTTGACATTATTCACCACCCACTCCACTTAGATGCACTCTCCTCTCTGGGGTTTTGTGATACTCCTGTCATCTGGTTCTCATCCTACCTGTCATAATACTCCTCACTCTCCTTGGCTAATTAACTATCTGTATCAGACCACCGAACAGTTGGTATTCCCCAGAACTCCATCCTGATTCTTACATCATCCCTCTTTATGTTCTCTCCCTTGGTCACCTCATCAGCTCTCATGGGTTTATTTACCACCAGATGCAGATGGATGACCTTTGTCATTGTTCAGTCATTTCAATTGTGTTTGACTCTCTGTGACCCCACTTGGAGTTTTCTTGGCAGAGATACTGGAGTGGTTTGCCATTTCCTTCTCCAGCTCATTTTACAGATGAGGAAACTGAGGCAAACAGAGAGAAATGACTTGTCTAGTGTCACACAGCTAGGAAGTATGTGAGATCAGGTTGGAACTCAGGAAGATGAATATTCCTGATTCTAGACCTGGCACTCTATTCACTGCACCGCTCAGCTGCAGATCACCGACAGGTCTATAAATTCAAATTGTCTCCTAAGTCTTGCATCACAAACTGTCTATTGCAGGGGTGGGGAACCTGCTGCCTCAAGGCCACATGTGGCCTTCTAGATCCTCAGGCGCGGCCTTTCGACTGAGTCCAAGTTTTACAGAACACATCCTTTTATTAAGGAGATTTGTTCGGTGAAGTTTGGGTCCAATAATACTGGATATTTCAAACTGTATGTCCCAGAGTCATCTTAAATCAAACATGTCCAAAAACAGACATCATCATCTTTCTCCCCAGAGCCACACCTCTTCCAAACTTCCCTATTTTTGTCAAAGGCACAATTCTTGCCCTTTCCCAGATTCTTAATTTCAGGCTTACTCTCAACTCATCAGTCTCCCTCTCCCCACTTATCCAATCATTTGCCATATCTTGCCATCTCCACTCTTACAAGATCTCTCCTGTCCAACCCTTTATTCATAGCCACAGCTCCCTGGTTCAAGTGTTCATCTCCTCTCCTCTAGATTGCTCCTAAATGATCTGCCTCATGTCTTTCTTATTCCCATCTATCCTCTTCACAGTTGCCAAAGTGTGTTCTCAGTTCCAGATGTGAGGGTGTTGCTCTACTGCTCAATAAACTCAAGTCGCTCCTTATTATCTCTAAAATCAAATATAAACTGCTTTGGGGCATTTAAAGCCTTTTAACAGCCTGATGTCTTCCTGTGTTTCCAGTCTCATTATACGCTACTCCTCTTCCTACACTCTGTGGTCCAGCTGAACTGGCCTTTCTATTATTCATACAGAGCATTCTATCTCATCTTTTTTGTCTTCCTGTGTCGTGGATGGAATGCATTGTCTCCTTACCGCCTTTTCTTTCTTCAAGACTCACCTTCCACTTAAAGCCTTTCCTCATCCTCCTAACTTCCACTGCCCATCTTCACCAACTCCCTTGCATTGAACCACTTTGTATTTTAT